>NC_135486.1:68841639-69151113 GCF_052094955.1 Ictidomys tridecemlineatus | reverse complement strand
AATTAACCTATGCAATTAAGACCCTGTGACTCAGTGTCTTCTTCTGTGGTGTGAACAGGACTCACCACATCCACCTGGGAGCTCTAAGGTTCATCATTAGATATATAACACAGGTTGATTTGGTTGGAAAGTCAGACTCTTGGAGATAGAAGTTGTAAAGAGAAAGTGCTAGCTGTAAAGAGAAAGTACTCTTCAAGATCTTGATGGATTTCCATTTCCCAGTTTCATATGATTTGTATCCCTCTGGTAAGTACGCTTTCATTTTGCTGACACCATATAGGCCTTGGTTCCATGGATCTCCATGAGTAATGTGTTTGCAAGTTCCTGGGCTCCCCAGATGTTCCTCATTCTTATGTTCCCTGGAGTTTCAATGGAATTTTACAATTTTCATATGTATGAGGTCTTTCTTAACCTCTAGAAAATTCTGATCTCTAAAGATTATTCTGGTACTATAAATCCATCTGTAAAACTGAGTTAATTGTGGTTAAAGGTTAAGCAAGGAGAGGGAGTGACTTACTGATCATGACAACATGCCAGGTGACTCACCGGAGGGTGGTAGCAGCTGTGGTGCCACGTCCTAGGACTCTATCTCCTTGGAATGTGAACCAATTGAATTTGATAATAAACTAGGTGACTCTAATGGAAAGACTGGAAATAAAAGCATATTTGATTGCATGTCTTCGCTGTGACAGAGGTAAAAATTTAAGAATTGAAATGGTCTTTGGAGCCATTCTCACTTCCTAAACCTAATAGATACTGACATCACTAGTGAGCAGATACATCATAATACCTGGGTCCAGGTGGTTCTTAGCACCACTTGTATATTACCTGACTTAACCCTCACTTTGATTTTATGATGTAACTCTTATTCTAACTTAGAAATGAAAAAAAAAAAAGAGCACAAGTGTAACTAATTTTCCCAAGGTCAGAGGATGAGGATGTCAGGATGCAAGGTGGACTCCACCTTATGACTTTTTGTGAACAGCTAGCAAAGAATAAAAGTGACTTCTGAGACTTCAGAAAATGGGTGTTGTACACCAACAAGTTATTTACAAAACATGGTGGTTTCTCAAGCTGTATTGTGGCAAAGCTAGATGTGTTTTTCTGATAGCGACAAAGAACAGGAAGAAGCAGATTTAAAAAAAGAAAGAAAAGAAAAAGAAAGAAACCTCTTGCACATCTGATATGTGGTCTTTCCATCTTTGGAGATGTTACAACTATGTGACTGTCTATTTAATTCAACATTGACATAACTTCTTTTTTTTTTTGACTCAGAAAATCAATATACTATTTTTCTAGGCTGCAGTTTGACAATGACCTGTGGCCTGAGAATCTGATTACTCACAATGAGACCTGGCATCCCCTTTGCTGACGTTGAGCCTTTAGGCATTGTACCCATAGTTGTCTAACACATCTAAGGCCCAGAATGTCCTGGCTTCCAGAATGACAGTGCTGGGCACTGCTTCCAGATTGCAGGATGTGCTCAGGAGGGCAAATCTGCAAAGTTCTCTGGCCTCTGTCATGTAGTACCTAAGTGCAAAACAGTTTCCTTCTCTGTGTAGTGTATAATTTACTGAGAAAGCTGAATTCGACAAGCCCTCCAAGGATACAAATAGGACATCCCCATAGAATAATGTTTCTCTTTTCTAATGTTCTTGATCTACTCTAGAGATTCTCCCAGAAGAGAGGCACAGGACACTTTGATGCAATTCATCCTCATTCGTTGTTCTGAATCAAACCTGCTCAGAAGGAAGCCCATGGATGATTGCCCAGCTTCCCAAATGACTGCTAGACTCTAACCTGGAAGTTTGTGATGAGAGAGATGTTGGCTTTTATTTTTTTCTGATTCTTCAATCCCGTCCCCCTCCCCAATCCAGAAATATAAGATCTAATTTTCTCAATCATTTGGTGGAAACTGGAATAAGGGAGGTGATGGGACAGTGGAGAAATTTGATAAGAAAAGAAAGAACAAAAAACCAAAAAACACAAAAGAAAAGAAAAAAATAGTTAAAAACAAAAAAGATTCAAATGAAAGTCTCAATTGTTTTCCTTCTGTGGCTGGGGATTAATTTCTCAGATGCTAAGTTGTTCACATTGTGTAATGTTCTCTCTTGCTTTTATACAAAGAGCATTTTTAAAAGTACCTACAGCATGCCATGTGCTATACTAGGGGTTGTATTTCCACAGAGATTTAGGGGAAAATTCATTCGTGTTTGCATCTTCTTTTAGTCTCTCAATATAATGCAACCAAGCAGGCATCTCCCAATCCCCTATTGTTCTTATGTCAAAAGCCAGCCCTTAGTGTGGGGAGAGTAGGAAAAATTCTGAGGACAGAGAAACCCAAGTTTCCTTCTATCACCATTTACTATGAGCCCCAGTCATTGTCTCGAGACTGTTGTTTCAGAGGGCAGTAGAGGAAAAGACTAAAAGAGATCTTCCGCTGTCAGTTTTTGTTCAAGTTTTAAGTGTGAACATCTCCCCAATTCGTGCCAGATGGAACCTGAGACAATGAAACCTTCGATTCTTAAGTGTGGCCACAACAACAAAAGCTTTTATCAGTTGCATAAATTATTAATCACTGCGATGTATCTCCCTGGACATCAATAAATGCCAGAAAATCAATTGGTCATGGTCCAGTGTGTGCTCGTGACTGACCTACCCTGCAATGTAGGTCAAACTTGGATTTGATGCTCCGATAACCAGGAGAATAAGGTGGAAGCTGAATTCCTCCTGTGCCTGCAGAGCACAGGTTCCAGGTGCGAAGCTCTGGGAGGCAAAGGGCCTCGGGAAAGGCAGCTGAGCAAGCCTCTCTCAGGTGAGGGACTGTCACAATTGCAGTTAGTGGGATAGCAAAACATTCCTAAGAGGCTCTTAAAGTTCACAGCAGCTGCTGTGGTGCTGCTATCCTAACCAGAGAGGGACACAAAGGCACCACAACTTCATGCTCCTTCCTTGGGTTCAGTTTTGCCACCGCAAAAATAGGTGAAAACTAAGATTTTATTTGCCCAAGAGGGAGTGCCAGAATAGAAAACGGTATGTCCTCCAGATGGTTTTGAGAGGGAGAGAGGAAAGGGGAAGAATGCTATATCCATTTCTCTTTTTTAAAAAGCCAGTAGGCAAGTGCAATTAAAAATAACCCGGAGCTGGGTTTCCCCTCGTGCCTTTGCCGCCCACTGGCCTGGGTAGAATCAGTGAAAAGCCAGAGGCAGTGTCTGCTCCTTTTGAACAATAAGCCTTATAAATAGTCCATCTGGTGGCAAAGAAGGTCAGGTGGCCCCACGGAGGCTCTTTGGGGCTTTGCAGGATGAGTACCCACCTGCGCCCATCTGTATATGTCCTCGGCAGCTTGTACTTCAAGGCTCCCAAGGCTACTCCAGATGTGCAGCTGTCTGGAGCCAGTTGGGCTGTGCCCCACTGGCTGTCCCTGGGGGCACCCTGGCTTCTGCTGGAGTGTGTGTTGTGTCTTTGCAGAATTGTCCTGGGACCTGGGCTTATTAGATGTCCTCTGAACTGGCAGGGACACTCGGATAGTGGATCTAGGGAAGACCAGAACTGGCCTGGGCAAGAGTGGTCACTGGCATGGAGTCTCTCCCTGTTGTGGAGACTCCATGGGGGATGGGCATGGGGGTCACTACATAGTGACTGTGGGTCTTTGGGCAGTTATTTAACCATGCAGGTCTCAATCCCCTCATCATGACATGTGCCTCTGATGGATGTAGAGTGAATGAGACAGTATGACAACTCCCCGCTCTACCCCTGCCAAGGATATCTCAGTTACCACTGCCACTGCTGAGTACCCAGCAACGCTCATGCTGGAGCTCAGTGCTGTGAACAGTCATCATGCTCTGCTCCTGTGTCCTGAGGGTCAGGAGTTCACACAGGCACTGAGTGACAACTTGTTTCTGGTCCTCAGTATCTAGGTCCAGGTCATGGGGTTCTGTCATAGCAGCCCCATGGCCAGGGCTAGAGTCATCTGGAAACACTGTTACTCTTAACACCCAATACCTTAGAACATGACTGTTTGGGGAGAGAGGAGCTTTTAAGAGGTGACTAAGATAAAATGTGGTAGTTAGGGTGGATTGTAATCCGAAATGACTGATGATCTTATAAGAGGGGATCAGGATACACACACAGAGGAACAGCCATGTAAGAATATGGTGAGACAGCTGTCTACAACCCACGGACAGCTACTTCAGAAGGAACCAATCCTGCAGACATCATGATCGCAAACTTCCAGCCTGCAGAATTTCAAGAAAATATATCATGTTGTTTGTGATGTCCAGTCTCTAGTGCTCAGTCTCAGCAGCCTGAGTGGATAGGGCAGCTTCCTGGAGAAGGCCTCTTTGATGACATTGTCCTCCTATCCACAGTGCCATCAGACTCATATGGAGGGCCTGGCCCACAGCCCAGTGCACTGGCCAACAAGAAAGATGCTTGGTCTTTTCCTTTCCAACCTCCAGGTGGCACAGGGCTATGTATAGTGTATGTGTCCCCTCTGAGCCACAGGCCCTCCATAGACAAGGGGAGGGAAATAAAAGCCACCATTAAAAAAATATTTATTTATTATTCTAATTGGTTATATATGACAGCAGAATGCATTACAATTCATACTACACACGTAGAACACAATTTTTCATATCTCTAGCTGTATACAAAGTATAGTCACACTATTCATATCTTTATACATGTACTTAGGGTAATGATGTTTTTCTCATTCTACTTTATTTTCTACTCCCATACCTGCCCCCTCCTTTACCCTCTCACCTCTTTGCCCTATCTAGAGTTCATCTAATCCTTCCATGCTCCATGCCCCCAACCCCATTATGAATTGGCATCCTTATATCAGATAAAACATTCAGCATTTGGTTTTTGGGATTGGCTAATTTCACTTAGCTTTGTCTTCTCTAACTCCATCCATTTACCTGCAAATGACATGATTTTATTCTCTTTTAATGCTGAATAATATTCCATTGTGTATATATACCACATTTTCTTTATTCATTCATCTACTGAAGGACATCTAGGTTGGTTCCAAAGTTTAGCTATTGTGAATCATGCTGCTATAAACATTGATGTGGCTGTGTCCTTGTAGTATGATGTTTTTAAGTCCTTTGGGTATGGACAAAGTTGTAGGATTGCTGGGTCATATGGTGGTTCCATTCCCAGTTTTCCAAGGATTTTCCATACTGCTTTCCATATTGGCTGTACCAATTTACAGTTCCACCAGCAATGTTAGAGTGTGGCCTTTTCCCCACATCCTTGCCAACACTTATTGTTGTTTGTCTTCATAATAGCTGCCATTTTGACTGGAATAAGATGGAATCTTATAGTAGTTTTGATTTGCATGTCTCTAGGTGCTTGAGATGTTGAACACTTTTTTATATATTTGTTGATTGATTGTATGTCCTCCTCTGAGAAGTGTCTGTTCAGTTCCTTGGCCCATTTATTGATTGGGTTATTTGGGTATTTTTGGTGTTTAGATAAAGTAGGCACAAATCTTCATCATGTTGATTAGGACCCGACTTCCTTAATAAGACTTCTTGTAGTGCAGGAATTAAAATCAAGAATCAATAAATGGGATGCATTTAAACTAAAAAGCTTCTTCTCAGCAAAAGAAACAATCAGTGAGGTGAATAGAAAACCTACATTCTGGGAGCAAATTTTTACACATGCACATCAGATAGAGCACTAATCTCTAAACACCAAAAAAACAAATAACCCAATCAATAAATAAGCCAAGAAGCCACCTTTTGATGGGAACTGGGGAGGTTTTAGAAGAGGCTAACAGAGGAGATTCTTACAGCGATTATCAGAAAACCTTGACTGGCATATCGTATTTATATGGCAAATGTTATTTATTAGATAAAATAAATATCATGTTGCCTTTTCTTCCCTGGCTTTATCATATGTATTGATGTTCTATGTCTGGTTGCTTGGATCTCTTTATTGTCTCTGCTCAAAGGAAAATCTTGGCACCTGCGTAGATAAAGGTTTAACCTCCATTTCAGACCAGCTGCATCTTGGGAAGAATGAGCAGGTACAGTAGCTCATGTCAGTGGGAAGGGTCCCTTCCAAGGAAAAAATCCTGCCAATCTCATTATCATGTCTTGTATGCCTAACAGAGCCATCTTGAAACTCTTTCCAAAAGCCACCATCTCAAAGGCTCCTAGCTCCTCAACAAAGGCCAGGAATGTACCCATCAGACAAATTCTCTCAGAAACAAACCTGAGATCACTAGTGTCACTTAGCTCATCTCAGGTCTCTGTTGGAACATAGATCTCCATATAAAGGTCTTTCTGACTTTCCTTCCCTGTAAGACATGTATTCATTCACTTATTCAGTCAAGGAGCAGTTATTTAATATCTACTATGTGTCACATAATGTACAAGTCTCCGGAATTAACCAACAAAAATGTCATCCTTTTCCCCCCCTCACAGAGCTTACAGGCTAATGAAGAGTGAACTATAAAAAATAAACATGCAGATAGATTTGTTATTTACTCTAGTGTTTTCCATTATGGCAATTCCTCAGAAGGAAAGGACAAGATGAGAAAGAAAGGAAAGCTGGGTTTTTATTGGTTGCTCAAAACATTACAATGCTCTTGACATATCATATTTCATACATTTGATTCAAGTGGGTTATGAACTCCTGAAAGCTATTTTTTTTATAACTGAAAATCTTTAGGCAGAATTAGAAGAGTTACACTATGCATTAAAGTGAAAATATAATTAAACCTGCCAAGTTTCTGTTCTCTTGACTAAAAAGCTCAGGGGTCACTCTAGTTAAACTGGGCTAACTGGGCTGCATGAAATAACCACACAAGAGACACAAATACCTTTTTCTTTGGGGTCGCTGTGACGGCTCCTTTGACCTTAAGGGTCCGCAGAAAGAGAGAGCGAGAACACGTGCTGACCCCTTTTATTGAGAAGTTGTTTAAATGAGGCAAGGGGTCAGGTTTCAGGGGGCTGAGTCTATCTTTATGATGTCCATGGTCAGCAGGTTGACTGACACCTGGGTAGGCCACACCCAAGGGCACAGTTAGAGAAGGGGACACACACAAGGCACTTCCATGGAAGATTCAATCCTAAACAGGGCAAGGGGTTATATTACAAAGGAAGAGGTGAGCATAGCTTCACCCATGGGACTGTAGCAAGACACACCCATGCACAAGCCACTGACCACATTTCTGTGACTGAGGCCCTCAACACCCAGCTGGGGAGTGTGTGACCCAGTCACGTGTAAGTTTGGCCTCCCACATAAATCCATAATTATATATGTAAGTGGTAAAAAGGATCACCCAGTTGTTCTAAGGGAGACAACGTAAAACATGTTGACACAGAAGAGAGAGGGACACACGCTGGACAATGTCCTCAGCAAGGACAGTTTACCTCTACCTACATGGGAACAAAGCTAGCAAGCAGATAAATTTAAGCTGGACAAGGGAAAATTCAGATCATGGTGGAATGGGCAGTAGAAAGACAGTCAGGGCATGGAGGGCTGGACATGATCTTGAAATGAAATCTAAAGGTTTGCTGGAGGGATGATGCTGAAGAGGGGAAGGACATAGGGAAGGGGCTGCCTGGAGGTGAGATCAGGGAAGAGCTCCAGTTATGGCGAGGGCACGGGCTACCATGTGACTGTGAAGAGTGTGTGACATCCAGGAAGTGAGGTTGGAGCATGGGGAGCCCTCTCCTTCCTTGGCCTATTTGCAATCTGGGCAGAGTTGATGATTTTCTCCTCTCAAATAATGGCCATCCCTGGGCCTCTAATGAGGCTCCCTCTTCTGGTTTTCCTCCTTCTACCTGGGATGCTCCTTCCCCGATTCTTTGTCTACTGTCTCCGCGTGTCTCCCAGGTTTACAGGAATCAGTCCCTGGACTCTTCCATCTGTCTTCAGTCTTTTCCATGGTTGTCTCTTTAAATCTCATGCTTTCGGTCCCGTCTGTAGTTGATGAATCCTGCAAGGATATGGCCAACCCAGAGCTCTCTTCTAAAATCCAGTCTTATACCCATTTGCCTATTCACATTTCCATTTGGATCTCATATAACTTGGCATTGATATAGTCAAGACAATCTATTCAAGACAACACTGTTGTATTCAAGACATGTATTTGTCATCCATCACTAATTAATAATATTACCACCAATTGAGTTTCTTTTAAAAAAATGCACTTTTGTTTTAATTTTTAAAAAGATTTAAATTGACAAGTAAAAGTTGTGTATATTTACAGTGTACAAAATGGTGCTCCCATACAGGTACACATTGTGGAACGGCTAAATCAAGCTATCTAACAGATGCATTATCTCACATATGTCTTCTTGGCAATACTTGCAATCTACTCTCCAGCATTTTTCACTTTTCAAAATGCTATTATTAACTATAGTCACTGTCAGGTATAACAGCTCTATTGAATTTATTCTTCCTGCCTAACTGGAACATTGTGTCCTTTACCTAACTCTCCCCTAACCCCACCATGGCCTCTGCACTATCTGGTTTTATCAGTTCTACTCTATGCATTCCAAATAAATGAGATTATGTGGCACCTGTCTTTCTGTGCCTTTCTTTATTTCATTTAACATAGTGTCCTCTAAATTAATCCATGTTGCCACAAATGTCAGGATTTCCTTCCTTTTAAAGCTAAATAGTATTTCATTGTGCATACATACCAGTTTCCTTATCCATTCATCATTTGATGGACACCTAGGGTGATTCTATTCCTTGGCTATTGTGAATAGTACTGCAATAAACATGAAAGTGAAGATACTTCGACATACTGATTTCATTTCCTTTAGACATATACCCAGTAGTGGGATTGTTTGGTCATCTGGTAGCTCTGTTTTTAATTTTTCAAGGGACCTCTACACTGTTTTCTGAAATGGCAATATAGTTTACATCTCCACAATCAGAAACACGTATTTATCATCTCAGAGTTCCTATTGATCAAGGTCTGGGCAGGGATTATGTGAATCCTCTGCTTCAGATTCTCACCAGGATGTAATCCAGGTGTAGGCCAGTCATGTGGTGCCATTGCAGGCTTGACCAGAGAAGAATGTACTTCCAAACTTTCTTGGTTGTTGGTAGCATTCCGTTGTTGGCAGGGCCTCTTTTTTCCTGTTGATATCAGCTAGTGGCTTCTCTCAGTTACTTGCCATATGGCCCCCTCCATAGGGAAGCTCACAGCATAGCACTCTGCTTCTTCAAAGTCAATGAGAGAGTTTTCTAATGGGATGAGCTACAATTATATGTAGCAAAATCATGCACATACAAACACTCATGTTGCTTTGCCCATATTCTGTGGTTTAGACAGAGCTCACATGTCTTACCTACAGAGTCAGGAGAGAGGAAATCACAAACAGATGAAACCACAGGCAATGGCAACTATAGGCTGACCATAGTTGACCTGCCGACAATCTTGCTTCCCCCACAGGATCCCACCTCCGCAAATGAAAGCCTCACCTGTCTATGTCACAATCCTCTCACTATAGCCAATTCAGTTGGTACTACTTGTAAATATGTCTAGCCTCTGCCACTCCTACCTCTACCATTTCTGCTTGGGTCCAAGTTCCATCAATCTCCTACCTGCTCACCCACAATTGCCTACGGACCATCCCATTTCTGCCCTGCCCCCTCAGTATACTATCAAAACTGCAGGAGGAAGAATGGTATAAATTGTGGGTTCAATGTCCATTTATGCCACATCTTGTACAAAACTTCCAGTGACATCCATTCAGAGTCAAAGTCCTCACAGAAATCTACAAAGGATACCATGACGTGGTCCTCCCCAGAAAAAAATCACATAATCTGAATAAATCACAGGTTATACCTTAAGTAAAAGCAAAACAAACAAAAACACCTAGAGTGTCCTCCAGTCATTTCTTAGATAGGCTTTTGAAGTGACAAAATCTTCTACACTGCAGAGTGAGCTTTGGCAACTAGCAAGTTACTTTATTGCCATGGGTGTTCTCATATATCATTTGAATACACGTTTTAACTCTCAGCTCACCTTTTCTTTCCTGGATTTCCTGAAGTGATTATTAGCTGAACACCAGCTGATTCTGGCTTTCTCCCCTCTTCCATCCAGATTTCCCATGGTCAACTAAAATGAGCATCTGAAGGACAAGCTGACCTTCTCCTTGTCTTTCATGGGTACTTATCCAGCATATTCTTTGACCTCACCAAGCCCACACTTGGCTTAAAATGATCCCAGTTATTCATTTGAGAAACTCCTCTTGATCTTTCAAGAGCCATGCAGTGGTGACCCTCAGTCAGATTCTCCAAGCTGGATTCAACCCCTGTTAAAGGTGTTGATCTGAATCTCCTTATCCCAGACTGAATGTTCCACTACACCTGGTGTCCCCCGGGGAGCACAAATAAAGTGCACCATGGTTTGTAATTTGCTTACAAAGGTACCGTGGGTGGTGAACACTATTTTGATTGTTTAATTAAATTAAAAGAACTGCATATTGTTCATTCAAATAATGTATTCATGGGGCCGAGCCCAGAGTGAGAAGTCAATGAATAATGGCTAAATGAATTGAAAGATCCAGAAGAAATACAGAATAATAGTTACAAGAAAGAGAAAGTCATTGTCTGTGTCATAGAAAGCTGGGTACTTTCCAAATGCACTTTCCTTATCTTCAACAATGCTTCCAAGTTCCCCTCATTCCAGCCCTCCCCAACAAAGGCAAATGAATAGATGGGAAGAGTTGCCTCAATTGCAAAGTGATTCTTTATAATTTTTGGACTTGCCTGATGAAGAAGTAAAGCCAGAGGGTAAGATCAGGTGGGCTTGTGAACCCCTGCACAGCAGCCACATAGAGACCCTAAAGAGATTTCTCAAGAATTGGTCTCCAGAACTTTCTAAATAGCCTCTTTCTATAATGGCAAATGGCTGTGCATGGTCCAAGTCTGGTCACACAGCACAGCCCAAGGATGTTCTCAAGTGCCTGTTTTGTTAAAAGGGACTTTACTTGGAGCAGGTATGTAAAGAAGGCCTCCAAAGTGCTTGACACTATTCATTTTGCTGAGCAGGTTGAGTTATGCACCTAAAATCTTGTTTACTCAATTCATTTGCTTATCTAATTATTTCTGCAGTCCAGGTCTTATTGGAATTATCACAATTTGTGAATTAGTAGGATCAGAAGTAATAAGGTTTTCAAGTATCTTTAATTATATGTAGTGGTAGCAAGATAATTCCCTCATTTAGGAAAAGACAAAGAGGATTAATTAAACATGAAAAAATGAGACACAGAGGTTAGATAGTGGAAAAGATTTCCTGCCTGTGAATGTGGTTTTACATTCAAATATGCACATAGCTAGTGAATCACAATCTGAGGTCTTTGAAAATAAGTCTGTTCATATTTGTCTGGCCTGAGAGGTTTTTCCATCTTGTAGGCACAGGTTATGGGAAATATCTTCAGGACCCTATATAGTTCACACTTTTCCAGATTTGTGATTTTATTACAATGATCTTTTAAATATAGGAAAGTGGGGCTGGTTGGTAATTATCTACATCTAGAGAAAGAACCCAAGAACAAGCTCATCTCTAGTTAGAACTATTAAATGTATATATTCTGGGAGCTATCAACTGCTCTGGACTTTGCATCAAAACATGTAGGTTCAAATTTTCTACATACTCTTTTACTGGATTTGATGAGCACATTAGTCGTGAAAATCCTACTTTCAGAAGATAACAAGGCCCTCTGAAATCATGCTGTATGAAATAGTTCCTTCTGTCTTTATTTCTTAATATTGAATTATTGCTGTACATATTTATGGAACACCAAGTGGTGTTGAAATCTTTACTACAAGGGTGGATGACCAAATCCAGCTGACCAACTAATTTATCATCTTAAATATTTGACATTGTCTGTGGTGAGAACATTCAAGCTGTACCTCCCCAGTAAAGCTGAAGCATACAGTCGGTGGCTATATTCACTATGCTATTCAACAGATTTTTAAAAAATGAATTAAATTTATTTCTCCAGTCTGAGTGAGGTTTTTAACCCTTTGGTTATCATGACCCTGATCCTGTCACCCTCGGCGCCTGGTGGCCATAATTCTACTCTCTGGTTGTGTGAGTTCAAATTGGTTTAGGCTCTACGTATAAAAAGGAACATGGAGTGTTTTTTATTTCTGTGCTTGGTTTGTTTTTCTTAGTGTAAAATTCTCCAATTCCAGAAGTGTTATCACAAAATATTTTTTTTCTTTTTAAAAGCTGAATAATGTATGTGTGTGTGTGTGTGTGTGTGTGTGTGTGTGTGTCCTTTCTTTATCCATTTATCCATTAACAGACACTTAGTTTGACTGCATAACATGGCTACTGTACTGCAATGAACTTAGGCACGCAGTCATCTCTTCAACATACTGATTTCCAGTCTTTTACTTAAATACCCAAAATCGGATGAATGGATCTTAAGGTAATTCTATCTTTAAGTTGTTGAGAAAACTCCATATGATCTTCCCAGTTATGTTCCCATTATGTACCCATACATCAGTTATATGTACCCATTTGCATTCCCCAAAACAGTGTACACGAGTTTGTTTTCTTTACATCTTACCAGCACTTGTTATTTTTTTATCTTTTGATAATGACCGTTCTAACAGGTGTGAAGTTATATTGAATTGTGGCTTTAATTTGCATCTTCCTAATAATTAGTGATGTTTAGGATTTTTTCATGGATCAGTGAGTCATTCCTATGTCTTCTTAGGAAAAACACCTATTTAGTTTCTTTGTCAGTTACTTAATCATATTATTAGTTTTCTTTTCATAGAATTGTTTGGGTTTCTTGTGTCTTTTGGCTAGCAATTCCTGAACAGATGTGTGACTTACAAATACTTTCCCCTACACCCTACATTTTCTCTCCACTCTAGTGGTGGTTTCCTTTGCTTTGTGGAAGCTTTCTGTTTTAATATAATTCCACTTGTCTATTTTTGCTTTCATTGCCTGCACTTTTGGGTCAAATCTAAAAATTGTGTTCTCAGACCAACCTCAGTCAGATTCTCCCCTGTATTTTCTTCTAGTTGTTTCACAGTTTCAGGTTCACATTTAAGTTTTTAACTTATTTTTAGTTGATTTTTGTATGTGATGTGAGATAAGTACCAAATTTCATTCTTCTGCATGTGGATATCCAATTTTCCCAGCATGATTTAGTAAAGAGACTGTACTTTCATTGTGTATTCTTAATATTTCTGTCAAAATCAATTAACCCTAAATGCCTGGGTTCATTTCTCAGCATTCTATCCTGTTCTCATACTGGTACCATGTTTTTCCCTCACATGCATGCATCTCTGTGTGTGTGTTTGTGTGTGTTTACTTTTTGGTGCATTATAGTACATAATAGTGGGTTCATTTTGACATATTTATAGATGTATATAATATAGTTTTCTCCATTTCGGTCTCCAGTACTACATCTTCCTTCCCCTCCTCCTCCCTCTCCTGGTCTCTACTCTTTTGTTCTTCCTTCTATTTATTTATTTATTTTTAATTGGTGTGTAATTGTTTTACATATAATTGGAATGCATTGTGATATATTCATTCATGTATGTAGCATAATTTGGTCAACTTTATTCTCTAGTTCTTTCCCCTTTCCCTCTTTTCCTTCCTCCCCTTTTTTCTCCACTTCTACTCTACTGACTTAATCTTTTATCTTTATGAGATCCTCTTTTTTCATTCCTTTTTTTTTCTCTCTAGCTTCTGTTTATGAAAAACATGTTCAAACCTTTGACTTTTTGAATCTGGCTTATTTCACTTATCATGATGTTCTCCAGTTCCCACCATTTACCAGCAAATGCCATAATTGTGTTCTTCTGTATGGCTAGGAACTCCTTTGTGTGTATACATCACATTTTTTTTATCCATTCATCTCATGTTCTTTTAATGACTTGCTTTGTAACATAGTCCAAAATTAGGTAGACTGATGCTTCAAGTTGTGTTATTTTTGTTCACTATTGCTTGGGCTATTTGGACTTTTTTATGTTTTCATATGAAATTTAAAATTAATTTTTCTAATCCACACAATGGAGTACTATGCAGCAATAAAAAATGACAAAATCATAGAATTTGCAGGGAAATGGATGGCATTAGAGCAGATTATGCTAAGCGAAGCTAGCCAATCCTTAAAAAACAAAAGCCAAATGTCTTCTTTGATATAAAGAGAGCAACTAAGAATAGAACAGGGAGGAAGAGCATGAGGAAAAGATTAATATTAAACAAAGACGAGTGGGGGGAGAGAAAGGGAGAGAGAAGGGAAAGCATATGGAAATGGTAGGAGACCCTCAATGTTACACAAAATTACATAGAAGAGGATGTGAGGGGAAAGCGGGGGGAAACAAGGGAGAGAATTGAACAACAGCAGATGAGGTAGAGAGGGATGATGGGAGGGGAGGGGAGGGGGTATAGTAGGGGATAGGAAAGGTAGCAGAATACAACAGTCACTAATATGCCATTATGTAAAAATGTGAGTGTGTAACCAATATGATTCTGCAATTTGTAGTTGGGGTAAAAATGTGAGTTCATAACCCAATTGAGTCAAACATATGAAAGAAGATATATCATGAGCTTTGTAATGTTTTGAACAACCAATAAAAAATTATATAAAAAAATTTCTAATCCATGAAAAATTGAATTAAATATGTATATCATTTTGGATATTATGGACATTTAAAAAATATTGACCCTTCAGATTTATGAAGATGGTATTTTTTTCCATTTATTTGTCTTGTTCATTTTTTTTCATTATTGTTTTATAGTTTTCAGTATATAGTCTTGTACCTCTTGGTTAAATTACTCCTAAATTTGTTTATGTGCTTGCTTTTTTATAGCTACTGAAAATAAGATAGTTGTCTTGATTCTTCTCCTCAGGAACTTCATTGTTAGAGAAATGCTATTGGTATTTGTGTGTTGACTTTTTATCTTGACACTACTGAATTTATTTATCAGTTTGCTTAGATGTGAGGTCTATCCCCAAAACTCACATGTGAGACAATTCCAGGAAGTTAAGAGGGTGGAATGATTGGGTTATGAGAATCTTAACCTAATCACTACATTAATCCACTTTAATGGGTTAACTGGGTGGCAAAAGTACGAGGTAAGGTATGGCTGGATAAGTTGGGTCACTGGGAGCAAGTCTTTAGGAGTATATATTTTGTCCCTGATGAGCTAAGCTTAGTCTCTTTCTGCCTCCTGATTGTCATATCCTGAGCTGATTCCTCTATGACACCCTTCTTCCTTTGTGTTCTGCCTGACCTCCAGCACAGACCAATGGAATAGTATTTTATTTTTTTCTCTTGCCTTATTGCTATGGTAAGGACTTCTAGTACTATGTTGAATAGAAGTGACCAGAATGGACATTCTTGTCTTATTCTAGATCTTAGAGGAATGAATTCCAATTTTTCACCATTGAGTATAATGTTAGCTCTGACTTATTACTCGTTGAGATAGATTTCTTCTATACCTAAATTTGTTGACTGTTTTTATCATGAAAAGATACTGATTTATTTTCAAATGTTCAAAGGTCATATTTTTGTCCTTGATTCTGTTAATGTGTGTCATATCACATTTATTGATTTGCAGATACTCAACAACTTTGCCTTCCAGGGATAAATCCTGTATGATCCAGGTAAGTAATTATTTTAATACTTTGCTGAGGATTTTTGTATCAATGTTCATTAAGGATATTGGACTGTAAAAATTTTTTAAATGTCCTTATCTGACTTTCGTTTTAGTCACCTGAGAAAAATAGTTTGGAAATATTTCCTCCCCTTGCTTAATGAAATATTTTTGACTATATTAGGCAGGTGAGACCAGACCAGGTTATCATTTCTTTGGTGGTCACTCCTACCTTCCCAGTACTGTCTTCTCCCAGGCTTTTTGTTTGTTTACTGCCTGATCTGGTTCCCACAGGTTTTTGAAGGTAAATTGTGACATTTCCAAACAAAGAAAACTTCACATAGATAGCAGAAAATTCAGAGCCTGAATTTGCTTCTCTTGGGAGTTTCCATCAAGGACATGGACAAACACTACACATTGTGGATCCACCCACCCCAGAACCAGTTGTTAATAATAGACTCTCACAACATGGCCCAATCCCACCTAGCAATTATAATCACTCTATTTACTTGATATTT
Organism: Ictidomys tridecemlineatus; assembly: GCF_052094955.1. Classification (NCBI taxonomy): domain Eukaryota; kingdom Metazoa; phylum Chordata; class Mammalia; order Rodentia; family Sciuridae; genus Ictidomys; species Ictidomys tridecemlineatus. Next base: position 69,134,985 of record NC_135486.1, on the reverse strand, counting down.
ACTTTGAATCAAGACCAAGAAGCTAATCTACTGGCATGAACTGTTTGTACAGATTGTTGGAAATAAGATTTGCTTACAGGAAAAAAATGAAATAGTATTTGGAATTATTCTAATTGATTAAATATAACTTGGATTGCTAATGAGACATGACATCTACATATTTTGCAAGCCAGCTATAAAGATTTATAATTCTCCTTAAAAAATTTCAGCGATAGAAAAATTCGACTGTAATAATGCAACACATTAGTCTCAGTATTTTAAATACATGAACTGCAGTTCAATAAGGCCAAGCTTTGAAAATCTGTGTTTTAGTATACTCTCAATGATGATCTGCATCTTATACCAGTTTGATCTTCTGAACTACATTAGGCATGAGACCAAGTTCACCAAAAACTGAAACAACTCTAGTTTTAGGGTCTTTCAGTAAGACATTTTCTCTTCCTTCCATGACTTTGTTACCTGCCTGCCCATGGTGGACTCTCCCTTGTCTTTCAGGTCTCAGCTATATTCCACGTTCTCAGAAAGATTTTTCCTGACTTCAAAATCCAACATAGCCTTTTGAATCTCCATCGTCACATCACCCTGTTTCCTTTCAACTACACGACCTCTCGCTTTCTAATATTAAGGTGGCATTCATGTGTCTTCATCTTTCTTCCTCTAATGGAAGCTCCATCAGATTAGAGGCTTTGCTTATTCAGCAGTGCAGCCCCTGTGTCTAAATCAGAGTTTGAAATGAACTGATTAATCTGCAGAATGGGAAGATGAATGAGTGATGCTTTCTTTGGCTTAAGCAGATTTCAGAGTTGGATAAACCTAGGAAAGAAGGACAGTTTTCACCAAGTTGTGCTTTTGTATGAGGAACATTCAATGCCCAACTCAATTGTGTTGCTTCTCCTTCCTTCCTCCTCTCTCTCTCTCTCTCTCTCTCTCTCTCTCTCTCTCTCTCACACACACACACACACACACACACACACACACACGCCTACATGTGTATAAGTATCTAAATACACACATAGATATGCAGTCATGCATACATGTATATGTCTCTCTATATGCATGTGTTTGTTTATACATGTGTATACATGTCACTGTATGTACGTACATATACATACACACACGTGTTTTTACTTATTTGTTTGTGTGCATGCATGGTTGTGTGCATAAGTGTCTTTTGTGTTAACTTTCTATGCAGGATAGTAGGACTCAGGATGTTAAGACTGTAGTTTCTCTACTAATGTCCTGACTGTAAACATCTAAGGGTAGAATTGCAATCTATGGGATATCCTCAGGTTAGAGACAGGAGGGAGGACTGCAAGATAAATGAACAAACAAAATACAGAAATGTTTGTTTTCCAGCAGCAAAGGAAGTGTGGCAGCCTAGTTGCTAGTTAGTGTCCTGTCATTTTCCTATCTGATGGATTTCCTGACACCACAGAGTTCAAAGTCATGTTCTGTACTTGGGAGCTCAGAATGATTTTAAGTAGTTCTCACTAGGAAATCAAATAATTGACATACATAAGGAGGAAAGAAATGTTCTTGCATTGATATCTCCCAAAGTTTCCCAAATCAGTTTCACATCTTGGCATAAGAGCATATAATCAGAATTCCTGTTGGCTGACTCAGGGACCGAAGGTGCAGCACCTTCTCTCACTGCCAAACCCTGTAGATGAACTCTGAGCATTGGGCAATATTAGTATTGCAGGAAAATCATCTAAACCCAATGCATGCTGCAAAGGTATGGGGAAAAGAGTTCTAGAATGATGCATTTCACTGTGAGAAGATAAGGAGAAATGGAAAAATAATAGTCAATTTTGAGAAAGAAACACATCCTAATTAAACTCAGGGTTCCTCATGGAGCAAGCCTCATACCATGGTGCTCCTCCCACAGCACAGATAAGCAAAAGTTAACAGTACTTGAAGGGAAATTATATTGCACTTCCTTACATTTCCCTTATAATTCAAGGGTTACTCTTTCTGGCAAAGTGCTGTTTTTAATAAAAGCTGTGTTTGGAAACATTGAAGCTAGCATTGGAAGTAGATTCTAGTTGGAAAACAAAAGAGAATTTTCCTTGCAAGTCTTTTTTGAAAAGCAGTGAAGTACTATATCAGAGGAAAATGTAACTCATCTGCCACTCCATCCCTTCCAGCAGTATCTGGATGGTGCATGGGAACTGAGTCACATGATCTAATAGTGTCAAACAATATTTGGAGTGCAGTTTATCATAGCAAATCTTGTTTTTGCCTTCCCGTTGATGTTATCTACTCTTTTCTTTTAACTCATTTTTTTTTTTTTAGGACATTGTCATCACAGATGTTTATGCGTACACAGCCTCTAGGCTCAGACTGTAAAAGGAAAAAGGTTTTAAACCAAAGCCTATAATTATTTTTTTCCTACTTTGGGGAAAATGTAAGCCAGAAACACAGTCAGCAAAGAAAAATCTTTCTTAAGAATGACTGTATTACAAATATCTGATTCACTTAGCTTCGTATCCCAATTATCTTTCCCAGGGTGGATTACATGTGTAGACTCAGAACCCACCCACAGACGCAGGACGCCTCTGTAGTCACAGCACACCTGCCAGACACAATTGCAAAAACACCCTTGGCCAGTGTACGGACATGCTCCAAGTTGGGTCATGCACACCTGGTTCTGCTCAAGGATGCCAATAATTGAGGTTTTGCCATGTCTCCCTACCATCTAGACCAGGTCCTGGAACTTGATGACCCTGATACAGTTTAAATGCCACTGCTTGTATTGTGTCCCCAGCCCCACTTTAAGAGAAAAGTCCTTGTTCACATGGTATGAACTTCAGTCTTTGTGGCAGGGTCTTTGCAACCTTCCAAAAATGCTTATGTCTCTAACAGAGCCTCTCCTCAGCCTCCAGGGTTCAGTCACTCCCATTGGTCAATATTACAGTGGTAGAATCCTGGCTAGGTCAATTGCTTTCCACAGTTTGCGTGCAATGTAGCCTACTGTCAGCACAGGGGTCAGAGGGAGTTTGGAAGTGACGGGGTTCAGGATGTACTAGCCTGAAATATGGGATTTTGGCATTTGGGAAAAGAACAGAGGCAAGAAAATCCCCCACCCTTTTCCCCTATAGCAAGTCATTAGACTTTCATTCTGAAGGTGCCTTTCCTAGACTTTGAAGAAAAGAGCAATTGTTCAGCCAAAACAAATTTATCATTTTTATTTTCTCAGTAACACAAACACACACACAAAATTAATAATAGTAGAATTTCTGGGTGAAAGAAAGGCTTTCATCAAGTCACTTTAAATTTTTTTTTGTGTTTTTTGGGTAAATTTTATAGGTGCTTATTTCTTAGAAACTGGTGGTTCTGTACCAATACCTCCATTTTTATTTAATTATTCATTTTTACAAAGAAACTCAGCACTTTTTGTTGGGGGAGGTGTACATCATCCTGACATATTATTATTGTCACCAAATACTTCTACTTATTACAATTTTAAAGTGCACACAAAGACATTAGTAGGGTCCTAAAACGTGGTCCATTTTCATTATCCTATTTTAAAACCCCCTTTGCCATTTATGGGACACCTTGCAAGTGCCCTCTGGCTACAGATCAATCTTCAGAGCCAGAAGTCAACCGCTCTGGGCATCTGAAGTACAAGGAAGATGCTTCCCTAAGAGGAGAGTCAACCTGAAGGAGAACATGATGACAAGTACTGGTGAAAAGGGTGTGCAGAAAGTACCAGAGTTGTTTCATGAGAGTTTTCCTTTCAGTTTCTTCTAGGCTGAAATAAGAAAGACAAAGATGCTGACACCCACAAATTGCATAATTTTGAGGATCTCAGTCTCAGAACCTTATCTAGAGGCAGTTGAAAGAGTTTTAGGCATGGAAGTCTAATATGCTAAACAAACAATGGCTAGTCTATTTTACCTACACAATGGGGTAAGTAAATAGAGCAAAAGTCACAAGAAATTTAGTAAACATATGGACTTTTGACCCGAGTGAAAGGAATCCTGAACACCATTCAGAACGCACTTCAACCTTCCTCGGTAAGTCAGGAAGATAGACAGGAAGGTTTAAATCATGAAAATGAAATAAACAGACGTTTAGTCATGGTATAATGTTAATTAAGATAGGAGACTAGAAGTTCACACTGATTTGAGGGAGTCTGACTTGGGTAAGAGATAGTGAGAGCCTGAATCACGGCAGTGAGTGTAAGAATGGAAAAATGATCCCATGAGGCTGGGATTGTGGCTCAGCAGTAGAGTGCTCGCCTAGCACGGGCAGGACCTGAGCTCGATCCTCAGCACTGCATAAAAAAAAAAGAAAAAGAAAAGACATTGTGTTGTGTCCATCTACACCTAAAAAATAAACATTTTAAAAAAATGATCTGATGGACAATATTTTAGGATTAGAGATGTGTTGCAATTAGGATACTTAGCAAAAGAGGATAGAAATGATGACTTGGAGGACTTACACGTTAGAATCCTGGTAGTTGGTGATGCTATTAACCATTTCAGTTTCAACACACTCACAGTGAAATTTGCAGATGTCCAACCTGATGTACCTGTGGAATATTTACTTGGCCATATCTTCAGGCAGATATAAATATGATCTGGAGTTTGGAAGAGCCATTGAGCTAGCAGTAAAGATGCTCCCCAGAGCCTAGAAGTTGTTGAGAATGTTCTGAAAGATTAAAGAAAAGAAGAACCTTGGGAAACACATAGTTTTATGGAGTAGGTAGAAGGAGAAAGATATTTTGTGTAACAAAACACCTAATTTAGTGCCTGATTGGAAGTGAGTTACAAATTTCTATTGCTATTATCTTTCTTGATTTTTATTATTTATATTATTATTATTAATTGATAAAATTTTAAAAAAACTTATAATGTTGACTAAAAGTGGAAACATAAGAGCACAGAAAAATTTGAGTGATATTGAAGAGCTGGGGATGCTTGTTGGACTAAAGGAGTGGAGAAGAGGAGAGGAAAGTTCATCATCATTAATTTCAGAAATAGAGTGTGTATGTGTGTGTGTGTGTGTGCATGTGTGTGTGTATGTGCATGTGCACGTGCTTGCTCCCATGTGCAATGGTCTCATTTCAGGGCAAGATTCATTTGGATAAAACATGTAGTAAATAAAGGCTAATTTGCAAATTTAAACAAACAAAAACCCTACAGTAGAAAACTGGAAAAGAGAGTCCTAGTCTTTGACAAACTGCTTTTTAAAGTTCAACTTGAGATTTTAGATTCATTAATTTTGGGTTCTACAATTGTAGAAACATATAATGTACAATAAAATCTTACTTGTGTAAAATACAACATTTTGCATATGTAGACATGTACACAAATTGTAAAAATAAAGTGGCAAGTTGCAACAGACGCCTGACCAACAGTAATATCTTGGGAGATAGAAAAAATAACCTTGTCTTGATTTCATTCTGGAGACACTTTTTATGACGATGCACTGTTAATCCCATAATAACTGTGTCTGACCCAGTTTCTCCTGGGCTCGTGTGTACTGAGGATCACAGTCCTGTTATTGGCAGTTAGCAGCGGTTCTCTTTTCAGACCGGGTATCCTGCAATGGATGGATCATGATGTGCAAGGGTGCTCATGTGTGGATGTGCGTGTAGTGCTGCAGTGTGTGTACGAGTATGAATGTGTGCACATGTGTGCTTGTGTCTGTATGGTGTGTGTACATATGGTATGTATGCACATGTGTATATTTTTGCATGTCAACTGAGTGTATGTAAGTGGGTGATGTGTGTGTGTGTGTGTGTGTTTACATGGATGGCATGCATGTGTGTGAGCTTGTGTGTACGTGAAGTAAAAGGCAAAGACGGGCTCTCATCCAGAGACAGCCTTCTCCAAATCACAGCAAACAGGAAGCGTGTGGCTGAGAGTATTCACACAAATAATTTCACCAGTGTGTTTCCTAAGACCTTCTCAGCACTTTCTTGAGCCTTTCTTCTTGGCTAAGCACAGCAGCAACTAAACTTGGATTTCTTTTTAATCACATCTGAAACAGGGTGATTAAATAGGACACAGACCTCAAGCTGGGAGAATGTTCTCCCACATCTCATGAATAATCCTTCTCAGCAGGACACAGGGTTTCCAGAGCACCTGAAGATTAACTTAGATGCCTTATTGTGGACAGGCAACTTGAAAGAACAGGTAAATCTTCTAATTCAGAAACCATTTAGTAAAAGGGAATTTACTGAGGTCATTTTTTTTCTATCCCCCAGCTTCATGGATGAATTAGGATGTTTCCCTAAAATAATTCAGTCGGTGAGCTTCTTGTGACTGTAAGAATTTTTTTTTTTTAATTGTCTTCAAACACAAGGTGCTAGTGGTTTAATGGTTCAGTCGAGGACATTGTAATATCTAAATGCTTTTTAACTTAAAGTTTATTGTGTTACACGTTGGCAACAAAGAGTACTTATCTTAGCCTACCTGTATATTATGATTTCTTTTCCCAGCTTTATTATTAACTTTTTAGAAAAGTCCCAAAATACATTTCCATCTTGAAAATAAATTTTTTATTAGGACAAATTATTTTTGCCTCTTAAATGGTTAGTGATGAGACTGATTCAACTCATGAACCAACTCCTGAAGAGAAAGGGGAAGAAATAATCAGCCTTTTGAAGGGTAGGGTCAAGACCTGCAAGGGGGCAGAGGGTGAGGGCCCCCAGGCCATTGGATGAAAAGATGGTGTCTTTTCAAAGCTGTCTTTTGAATGTATACATTTTGTTAATTTAATTTTCTTGGAAAAATGTTAGTTTCCTACAAAGTTTATTAGGAAAATAGCTGTTCCCTTATAGGTCCCCTTTTTATTTGAGAGCAACAAAAATTAGGGTTTCCCCCCCCATTGTTGTTGTTTTATTTATTCTTGAAAATTCCTTTTGTATTTGCTTCTGTTTTTCTAAAAAAAAAAAATGCTTGTCTGCCTTCTTTCTGATTTTTCAGATTTAGACAACTTGTGAATTAGCCATCTGAAAAACCCTAAGATTAGTTCCCTTGTGCCCAGTGTTCAACCACAAAAAGGCACCCTGGGGTTCTCCTCCTTCTTAGACAGTTAATTCATTTTGGTTATATCAATATTCTTGGTTCTGTTTTTATAGCTATAGAAACACTATCTAGGTGAGGCAATTAATGTAATATGATTACTTTTCCTGTACTGTACATTTTATTATCCTTGTTCTTAATCATTATGTCTTTTTGATTGCTTGACTATGTAATGTTCAAAAATTCAATCCCAAATTCTCACTTCTCTCCATCTTCCTTGCTGATCTCGTTAGTCTCATTGTCTTTAAGGACACCTGCAGAAGCCCTCACCTGCCCTGGCACAGGCTAGATATGCTCTTCACCTGCTGGCTGCCATCTTTCTTCTGTCTCCATCTCTGAAATCCAGGATTCCTTCCTCTCTGTTGTCCTGGGATTCCAGCTTTTGACTCACACACCTCTCTTTTCCCTGTATTCTTCAGAACTTCCTGGAAAGGGATTCTTGAGAGATAAACATTGAAAGCTTACATGTCTGGATATGTTTATTTTCATCTCTTTCTTAATAGTGGGACAAGGCATAAAAGTCCATGTGAGAGGTCACTTCCCTTTAGTACTTTTATATTGTCTTCTCGTTTCCATTATGTTGGCTGAGAACTCTGAAAAAATTCCCACCCTTGTTTCCTTAGGTTGACCTTTTCATGTTTTCTATGAAAGCTAATTGAGGTTTCTCCTTGTTCCTAGTGTGATGTTTGGGATAATATATGAAAATACCTAGGGCTTATTTATTTTTTGGGTGCTCATTGCACCCAAAAAATAGGGCAGATTCAGGTAGTGCTGACTCCAATAATATGCATTCTAGTAGGATCAGAGGCACTGATTTGGAACTCAGAATTTTTTTCTAAGTCTATTTTAGACAAATGCCCTAGAAGAAGAACTAGAAATCTAGAGATATCCTTGGCTCCTAGACTGCATTCTCTGTATTTGTAAAGACTATTCTCTACTCAACACATACACTTTGATCAAAAAACATTGCCAAAATGTGAAATAGGGAACTATATATCAACTCCGATGACAATGGAACAAGCCCTGGAAAGTGGACTAGACAAGAAAACAAATACAAAAGAGGGAAGTGATACAAAAATTATCTTATGGCAACAAATAGACAAAAAAATAGATACTGATGTAGCAAGAAAATATACAATAGGACCCAATGCTGGAAGGCTGCTCCTCTTTATCAGTTGTTTACTGTTCTTCTAGAATTAAATATAATTCTCAGTAATAACCAGGAAGGCTTTTTAATTACTTCACCATAGAGTAAGCATCTGCTCATGCCAATAGGAAGCAAAGTTTACAAACCTAGGTATATATAACAGAATCCTGCAGACACTCAGTCTCCATTGCCAGAGTTTCCAGACATATTAATAAATCTAGCAAGGGAAGAAGTTTAGTTCAGTGGTGACTCATCAGCTTGTCCACAAGGAGCATTCTTTTTCAAAATTAAATGGGAGATTTTATGGTTTGGATATGATAGATCTCCTGGAAAGCTCATGTGATAGATAATACAGGAACATTCAGTGGTGAAATGATTAAATTATGTGAGTTTCCACTTAATCAACAAGCTTGAATGGTTTATTGGGTGGTCACTGTAGCAGGTGGCGCATGACTAGAGGAAGTATGTTCCTGGAGGTTGTGTCCTTGGGGATGATACATTGTCTCTGGTTCCTCACTGTCTCTTTCTCTTCTTCTTGGCTTCTGTGATCTGAGCACCTTCCTTCCTCCATGCTCTTCCACCATGATATTCTGCTTCTCTTCTGGCTCAGAGTTATGGAATCAGTCAACCATGACTGAACTTGTGAAATTGTGAGCCCCAAATAAACTTTTCCCTTTCGAAGTTGTTCTTGTCAGGTATTTTGATCTCGCTAACACGGAAGATGATGTCAGAGAAATATGAGATTCCAAATCAATACGATGGTGGTAAAGTTGGAAAATATAAGCTTAGAAAAAGCAACATCTGGGGTAAGTGTGAGACATTCCACATCTTGCTGGGCACAGGACAGCCAAAAATGCACCCTCTTTCAGGACCAGGAATCAAGATCATCATGATAGCCCTGCTAGTTGAAGAAATCCAGAGGGCTTCAAGAATACACATCTGAATTTCTGAAAAGGCTTCTTTAGAAAGACAAATACTTGGTTCCTATCCCATAAATTGTTTTTCAGAAATCTGCATTTTAATAAGCTTCCCAGATGATCTACCTGCGTGAAAAAGTTTGGAGACTACTACTTAATCTTGAATTCTGAATCAGATGGAGCAGAGATTCAAATACACTACCTGCTTGGAGGAGTAGGCAGTTTCTACCTGGCATTTGGGGCTTGGAGTCAAGAAAGGTGAGTAAATGTCATCTGCTTCTTTCTTCCTGTCTCTTTCCTCTCCATCTATGGACAGAATTCAGGGTCCACGTTTATGTTCTTCCCAGTTTAAGGCTGCCTTTCAATTCATTGTAACTTGATTTCCCTGTTACAGAGGGGTATGTGTGCACGTGTGTGCATGCACCCATGTACGAATAAGTATGCACATTTGGTTAGGTAACATAAAAACTGCAAGCACATGCTCTTAGACTCTAGTAAATAAGAACAAGAACTTTACTTAATAATATCAGGGAAAGTTATCATTTGCTGTTCATTTTCATGAGTAACTGGAAAGTGGGGGAAGATTCAAAGCTGGGGATGTGTGGTAGGACAGGGTTATCTGTGAACATTTAACCAGTTAATGAAATACCCTAAGGCTACTAGTCCTCTAGGGCAGATATCAGGTAAACCACCATCTTCCCTCCCATAGTCCAATGGGACCATAACTGAGACCTGCCATGCCAGGCCTGCATTTGCTCTGGGAGGTCTGGACCCCAAAATGGAGAACTGGGGGAGAAACCCCACAGTGACAATGGCACTAATGTGAACTGGCTCCTCATCACAAGCTGAAGCACTGCAGTGGAGGGAAATAGGATGATTTAAGTCCTAGCTCTGCCCATAGAAACCCAATGCATGCCAGCTTCCTAGTAAGTGGGAACTGATTCCTGTGTGAGTGGGAAAGGCAGGAGGCTGGCCTGCATATTTTGGACAAGGAGGGTGATTTCCTCCATGTGGCTGCATTCTTCCTTAAGGCAGATCTAGAGGAGCTAAGTGCAAGTACCTCCCTGCCCCCTGACAAGTCCATATCTACCACATTTCATTCCTGGGTGTATAAAATCACAGGGATTGGATTGGTTGGACAGGTTGAGACCATGTGCCCATCGCTGCCCAATCATTACAGGCCAGGGGGGACACATAATTGGCAAATCCTTGATCACGTACCCACCCATGTGGCTAGGGTCTTGCTGGAGTGTGACTTTAATCAGAAGCCATATGTATATAAAATGGTTTCCTAAATTAAGGGTGTTATTCACAGAACAGGGAAAAAAATAATACTGGGAAGATATAAATATCCATAATTTTCATGAATTGGCTTTGCAATTCTGGCAAATTAATTAATTTTTCAGTACCACATAAGGTGATATGAGAATTAAATGAGACAAATTTTATTAAGCCTTAATCCATAGTAGATGCTGAATAAATAGCTATTGTTATTGCCAGCCATTTTCCTCTATAAATCAAGCAAGTATATGAACATAATTCCCCAGGAATTCAATCTGATAGCTTTGTGAGATAGTGTAGGTAACACGGTAACAAGCCTAATGCCTACCTTGCCAGCCAACTGTTAAGTTCACAGATTGTCCCATAGAATTATCATGTGTTACAGGCAACTTCAAATTAAAAAAAAAACAAACCTGAAATAGGACTCTTGCAGTAATCTAGTCTCACCATCCCATTTGCAGTTAGGGTGCTAGTCCATGAGATGGTTAGCAGCACCTCAGCCCACAGACTGGGTTAGAGGCGAATGTAGTGCTAGAATCAGGGTTAGCCTGAAGAAGCTGCTGGCTTCTGTCCATTCATTTAAACCTCCTGAGCACTTGCCCAGGTCAAAGTATGCAGAATCCACAGGGCAGCTGCCCAAGTCATTTTACAAAAGCCACCTAATCTGGGATGCTGACCAGAACAAGTCAGCTAGGGAAAGGGAATACATCTGCAGGATCCAAGAGTGCTGCAGCAGCTGGCCTCCACTGAACCTGTTCATGCTACAGTCAGTGTCTTCTCAAGCCTGGCTTTCCCACTGTCTGCTCAACTGGCCCTCCCAACCCCAGAACTCTGTAGGAGCAGAGTGAGCAGGCACCAGAGGGTGGTGCTTTGTCTTAAATAATAGTGTGTTTATGTGCACAGGACTGAGCCTCTTGTGTTCTCTCCCTTGGAACCTCTAACCTCCTGGCCCTCAGCTCTCTGCCTGATTTGCCTGCCTCTTCTGCAAGATCTGTCTGTGTCTCTGTGAGGTGTGAGGCCTTGCCAACTTCAATATCATTCCCCAAATTGATGAACCTCCCTTGTTTTGTTTGTACTAACTTCTTTCCATAAAATAGATTCTCCTTCAGAATTCCTTTATGGTTCAAAATAACCACATATACACACAATAACCCCCCCCACACACACACACAGAGAAGAGAGAGAGAGAGAGAGAGAGAGAGAGAGAGAGAGAGAGAGAGAGAGAGAGAGAGAGAGAGATACACAGTGTAGCTAGACTGTAGCAAAGAATCCTAAAGATGACTCTGGAATACTGATAAGGAAATGGATCCATGTTAAATGGCTCTACAGATCTGTTCTAGATACACTGTCCTCCTAAAGATGGCTGAACATGCTACACATCTGTTGGACTACCCCTTGATATTTAAGGCCACTCTGAAGTTTGCGGCAAATGCTGCTACTTCTTGCAGACCAGCGGCTCCCACAGTAGATTCAATCAAACTCCCAATGTCGTGTTTGTCAGAGGATTCATCCCAGTGCCAGATGCCAGAGTTTCCCAAGCTACTCAGGGGGTTCCAATGTACAGCCTAGTTTAGGAAACACAGGCTTACTCAGCACTTGGTTTTTCAAAGATGGTGATTTCCAAGCAGTATACTTCTACTTTTCCTTGTCCTATGTGTGTTTTTGAGCATATGTTGGATTCCCCAAGAGGCTGGGTAAGACAGAATTCTAAGCCCCACCTCAGAAGTCTGATTCTAAATGTCTGGGACAGGGCCTGGGAATTTGCATATGTGACGACTTCTTAGAAGATGTCAGGCAGCTGATTGAAAACCATATTTTGGAAACATCACTCTGCCTTGTCTCCTTTTGCTCAATGTAGCTACATTTATAGCCCAGGAATAAAATACTTTAGGAAGAAAAGAAAAACTAAATCTTAAATTTTCCTTTATTTCCTTAAACCCACAGTACATAGCAATTGTACAGATAAAATTATAGCCAAATTAGAAGATGAGTTTATTTGAAAATGTTATCTACTATTTCAATTGGTTTTAAGATCTTAACTGAGGGGTACCTAGGTTTAAATGTTGCTTTTGGACTATCAATTCTGTAACTGTGAGAAAATGAGACTTTTTATTCGTCTCAAATCTCTATTTCAAATTTAAAATTTGAAATAGAGGTAGTAATATGCCCCCAAGATATTATTACATTAAATTAAGTGACATAAATTGAGGCTAATGCTTGCACTGGGAAGGTGTTTAGACGGCAATGAAGAAAAGAACATGCAAAATGCTACAGGACACGTTGGTGGATCAGCTCATGTTGCAGAGGTGGGGGGCGCTCAGTGCTGAATCAGAAAAGTGGCAGAGAGATGGCTGGCACTTGTTCAGATCTTAAAATATAAGGGCTTTGCTTGATGTACAAGGAAAAGCAGAGATTTCCAATTTGAGGTATCAAAGCATATGGAAGCTCAAGTTTCTAGTTAATAGACACAACATACAATATTTAAAACTGCCATAAATTACATTAAAAATAAAACTAAAGAGGATAGAGTGGAGATACCTCAGGAGGAGTAGCAGTGCCCCTGAGTCTGGACAGACAGGTTTAAGCCACTGTGCCACAAGCCTTCCACGTGAGACTAGGGTAAACTGAACTTAATTCTAAGAGTGATTAGGGTAAAGCATGGTCAAAACTGGTCTTCTTCGGTGTTCTTAGATAAAACTGTGGATTCCAGGATTCCATTGCAAGATCTGTGTATTAATAGTACACTAAAAGGTACTTTGAGAGAATATTTATCCATCTTAATTTATTCTTAAATCTGTCAGAATTGGCATCTTTTAGTTTGTCCAAAGTCCTCTTTGCTTTAACGGGAATCCCTTGGCCTTTTTTCCTCAATGAGTTGCATTTTTCTCTTTCCATTTGAGAGGAATGTGGTAATAGCATCTGGTGGGGAGGATTTCTCTGCTCTATGGAGATGAAAAGTCTGTAGCAGGAGGTGGGACTAATTGTGGTGACCACAGGCACCACCCCTGGGGAAAACCGAGGGCCTGTGTAATTGAGTGAATCACTGTCTAAATATCTCCTGCTGGTTGGGAACTTTGGAGTCAAATGTTTTGATTTGAATCCCTTCACTATCAGTCACATGCTGTGTGATCTGGGACAGACAGGTCACTTAATTATTCTGAGGCTTTTATGAAAAAATGTGATAGAATGCCTACTTTAGAAGGTTATTGTTAAATTACATCAAATAAAGTTCTTCATGCATCAGGTATATAATAGAAGCTCAGGAGGGGTACTTGTGATGAAAGGACCTTTTATTCGAGAGATAATCTATTAGGCATTGTCTCCAAGTTAGGTCTCATGGTTTAAAGCAAATATCAAGACGTGTCTCATCATTAAATCCTTAACACTTGGATAATTGCCTGCTATTTTGTAAGAAATAGTTTTAGTACAAAAGGCTGGTAAAATTTGAAAGGGAGATATGTAGATGTTGGGACGCTAAAGTGTCCTAGTAGAACAGTACATGAGAGTCTAGAGGACACCTGGCTTCTTGGAGGACGTTTGGAAAGTAAGGAAGGAGATCAAGCAAGGCGAGAGAAACTGGGGAACAGAAGTCACGCAAGATGAGTCCTCCCATAAGGTAGCCAGGTTTCCCTCAAGGCCCTGGGTCACCATCTACTCCTAGGCTGTGTTTCTGAACTTATGGACACTCAGATAAGCCCAGGACCCCTTGGCTCCAGGGATGAAGAAGTTAGAAAAGAACCATTTTCCCCACCCAAATCATTTTTCTGGGCAGGACTCTGTCTAACGTTCTCCGTATTTGTCATCTCCTTGGAGGAAGGATCAGCCCCATCATACTAAAGCATCTATTTTGTGCTGACAAGTACTATATTTTCAGGCACTCACTATATTGACAGGGAGACAAAAATATATGAGAGTCGAGTGAGGTTATGATATGCATCTAAGTATGTAAGGTGGTAACTTATGATATCACACAGGGAGGGTTGCATTATTGGAAAAGAGGAAGCCATAAAAATCATTTAAATATTGAGATTTCCATGCTTTATTTTTTTTTCCCCAGGGTCTCTCAAAATGCTCTATGGGTTTTATATATTTCCATATAAGGAAATCTGGTTTTTATTTTCATCAAAAGATCTAAATGCCTTTTAGAGGAGTGTCCAAAAGGAATCCAGAAAAATAAGTGGAGTTGTTGGAAAACTGCACCCAGGAGAAAACATTCATGATTGAGCACAAACCAGTGATCTCTTCAGCTGAGCCAGGCTGAATTCGTGTGATGGTTTTGCTCCACTCTTTTGACCCCAGGGACATTTTGACATGACCTAAAATGATATCATTAAGCCTTCAGCTATTTTTATTCCAAGAGATAGGCTCACCAAACATTCTCCCCTCTCTCCTTTCCTAAAACTCCCCCAATCCCATCCAATGATGATTGCAGGGGAAGGTCAGAGAGAGAATAAGGAGACCCTGCTGCCTGGTTACCAGTGCATTTTGTGTTTACATCGTATGCAAACAGAAGACATGGTGTCATTTAAAAGAGGCCTCTCAAAAGGGCTCCCACCAGAAAACGCTGTGTCTAACTGACCGTGTGAAACTCGCCTGTCCAACTGCTCCATTTGGCTAGTCTAGGACTCAGACAAGCCCTGAAGCATGCACTGGGGAGGAAGAATAAACAGAAATGTCTACTAATTACACATTCTTAGTACTTTTGGTGCTTAGACTCAATTCTGCCTTGTCGTTAGACAGACGTTTGCGAGAAGTGTTGTTAGGGAAAGTGGCTTTGGAAGCTTGTCAACATCGACTCTCACGGTCTACTTCTGTGACAAATCTTCTATGGTCCTATGGACTAGTTCCATGACAAATTATCTGTGCTTTGTTTTGCTTGTCTATAAAGTAGAAATAATAATTTCATCATAGGATTACTATAGGAGCAAGGGGAACCGCTGCTATTAATTCCCGAGGACAATGTCCTGCTTTATTGTTTGTTGATGTTGACGTGGATGGAACACATTGCTTGGTGCACCCAAGAGTTTCAATAAGAACCTGGTAAGTGACTAACATGGATTTAATCAGTTAACATGGAGCTAGATTTGGGGAGATAAGTATTAGTACCCAACTCTTTCCTTCCTGCCAGTGGCAATAAAGAGACTGACAATGTCCAATTTTAAATGACTTATTTGAATAAGCAATAGAAATTAATCTAGATGAAGGCTGCCATATCTAGCAAATAAATGTGCAGGATGCTCAATTCAAGTAAAAATTTAGATAAATATGAAATAATTAATATTTCCACCTGAAATGTAACTTTTATGGAACATCTCAATTTTATCTGACAATCTTGATTTGGAAGAGACTTCTCTGACTCAGAGGCCAGGGCTCTTTCCAGGTCATCATGCTCATCTGGAGAAGAAAACCAGAAAGAGTTCAGAGCGATGGGAGCCAGGCAGGGCCCAGAGGGTGGAGGGAGGGGGACCAGATGTGAATGGGTGTGTAAATGGGGTCACGTGTCCTGTACTGAGGCTCTCCAAAAGGCTGAGCTGTTTCTTAAAACCCTATGGAAATAAGACACACTTCCACCAGGTGGAAAGAGATGTGCCTGGATGGAAAGCAGCTTTTGTCACACTCCAAAGAATATAAGACTGATTGCTAATTCCTTGTCTAGCTGGCAGTTTTCCTGCAGTCCTTGCAGGTGTCATGATACACAGAGCTCTGGAAGGAGTCCAAATCGTCCATCATCCCGGCTTTTCTTCTAGGGCTTGTCTCATCAAAAGTGCAAGATTCTCCATGTTTATGCAGTAGACATCATATGGTCCGTCTGGATTATTTATGGACAGTGTTTCAGGTTGCATATAGGGTGTGTTACAATGCCAAGTTCCAAGGTCAAAGTTTTTCCTTCTCTGATGAGATTAGTGCTTCTTGGGGAATACTTGCTGGAGAATATGGAGGCTGCAGAGCAGCTTCACAATTTGTCTCACGAGTCACCTCGATGAAGCTCAATGGTGAATCACATCAAAATCTCTCTCTTTCTTTCCAGTGACTCCATTTCCATTAAATCCAAACCAACACATAGTAAAACCATACTGCAAATCATTTTCTAAATTTTCTATAAAATTAAATTTTCTATAAAATTCTACTTGGAGTACCAGGGATGACTTTGCCCCTGAAACACACCTGTGGGTGAAACTGTCAGGCTGCCAGGGGAGTCATTGTAAAACAAGGTTATATTTGAATTGCAGAGTTAACTAACAAGTTAGAGCGGGAGCAATCGAAACTTTCCTTCTGCCAGGTAAGATCAGCAGAAACTATGCATAGGAGGAGAGAGAGAGGGAGAGGGAGAAAGAGAGAAACTTCAAGGTAAATGGAACTCTTTTGGCTTAAAGAAAAGCTAATTGTTTTTGCAAAAATCCCCACAGACCTGGCAGCAATTATTAAAGAAGTGATTACAGAGGATAAAGGAATGGAGATTTCAGATGAATATGCAAAAGACTAAAGTCATGTTTAATGCAAAGAAGTAAGCAAACAGTAGAAATAATTAAAAGCTGTTAAGGCATATGTCTGTTTGGTTGACACATATGTTATTAAAAAACAAGAAACTATATAGCCAGTTGCCTCTAAGAAACTGTCTTTGCCACAAACTATTTCAATGAGTAATAGTGTATGATAATATTTGACATCCATGGAGTGCCTTCCTTCAGAGTTTCCACACTCTCTCACTCTTCAGCAGATAAACATGATATTCTTGTGGAAGTCATTCACCTCTGGCCTTTGTGAAAGCAGCTGGCTTTGGTTACCTGCTCCAGCCAGCTGTTAATTATTTGCAGATGAATGCTATGACACAGAACTCCATTCTGCCAGCCAGCTAGACGAACACCTGGCTTGCACCCTACCTAAGCCCCCTTGTTTTGCTCCTGGTCACAAGTGGAGATGGTGGGAGAAACAGTTACTAGCCCTTTTCTTTCCTCCTCCTCCTCCTCCTCCTTCTATCTTTCTGACTCATTTGGCTAAAGCTGAAGAAAATCATTTGAAAGATGCCATATTAACCTTCAACTCCTGTGATGTCAACCTATAAAAGAGCAAAATCAATTCAGATTGGGTTTGAATAGGAGAAAAATCCAGAATAATGTGGCTTCTATAAAGTAGTGACCGTTTATATCTTGTAAGGTTGAGGTTGACTCGGGGCATCCCGACTCCTCTGCGCTGCTGTACTGCCACACCTAACAGGAGTCAAGGAGTGGAAGATGGCTCACTCACGATTCACCATGGAGAGAAAGGGAGCCCACTCCGTATAAGGAAGTTTTAGAAAGCCGCACCCACACTCCCACTCATCCAAGGGGTAGAACTTAGTCACCTGGCTACACCTGGATACAGGGAGCCTGGTGAATGTGCTCTTTATTCGGAGTTGTCATGCAGCTTCTCAAAAGTCAGAGAAGCTCTTTAACTAAAAACAGAAAGACAAATACTGGGGAGAAACTAACTACTCTTTCAAAGTGGGCTTCAAGCAACCTCAAATAATTTCAGTGTAAATGTCTATGAGCTTAGATTTTTATATTAGAAAATTAGACATTAGATAATGCCTTATATCAAGTGCTCCATTCATTCTCATATAAGAGCTGGAAAATATAAACTTTTAGAGCTTTAGGTTATATAGTAAAATATGTATTTATAATTCTTGATTAATCAATTTGTTTACTAATTTGTACTTTAAAATCACATAAGGCAATTCATTAATTTAGTCATATCTTTTCCTTAATTAATCAATTTGTTTACTAATTTGTACTTTAAAATCACATAAGGCAATTCATTAATTTAGTCGTATCTTTTCCTTAAATGTACATGGTGTAAAACAATTGTTAATCAATTGTTCACAAATATGCTTGACATTTGCCTATCTTGAACTAGATTTTCTAGAAGTATCATGGCAGTTATCTTAGATTTACCAGTGGAAGTGAAATTGTCATTTGTTTTTTGAATCATCACCTCATTCCCTGCCATGATCAAGGTGGTGATGCTACATTAGTAGGTTTCATGTGATTCAGGTAAGTAGCTGACTCATGAACTTTGTGATCTTTCCAAGTGATCCAAGAGTCACTGGAGACTGGAAAATGGATCTGTTAAAGTAGCCATGCACCATAATTATTCTAGGAGAAGGAGGAGGAAGAGGAGGGGGAAGGGGAGGGGAAGAAGAAGAAAGAAGGTTCTAACATCTGTCACATCATACTGTGTAAAGAGTGGCACAGTGAGATGGTGCCGCATGTCACTGGCATTCTGCCAAAAAATCCCATTTTTGACTGGGATTTAAGAAGGTAATGTTGACACTGCTTTTGATTTGGTCATCTTTAATATTTAAGCATTCAGAAATTAAAGTCTCTAATTTTACATTAGATTTAAATTTTAAGTGATATTTCTTCTGTCATATTTGACCTACTTTATTATAAAAATAGTTTAACATTATTCTTGGTACTATCCATTAGATGGTACAAAGTCATGATTCTCCATTTTGGCTGCAAAATTCTAATCCGTTGAGCAAATTTGTCTCTAAGTGTGGACTTCTGGGCTCCACCTAAACCCATCAAATGAGAATTTCTGGGAGAGGACTCTGGAATCTCAGTGTTTTTTCCAAAGCTTTCAGAGACACCTTGAGGCAGCCAACCCAATATTATCCCTTGGCTCTGGATTTGAGAAACATTGGCTCAAACCTGCAAGACCATCCCTTCTCAGTGTTTGGAGGGTGAGGTCAGAACCCAGGAGGCCAGGCGAGCGCAAAATTAAAAGCATAAAAATAGGAAAAGAAGAACTTAAATTATCACTATTTGCAGATGACATGATTCTATACCTAGCAGACCCAAAAGGGTCTACAAAAAAACTATTAGAGCTAATAAATGAATTCAGCAAAGTGGCAGGATATAAAATCAACACGCATAAATCAAAGGCATTCCTGTATATCAGCAACAAATCCTCTGAAATGGAAATGAGGACAACCACTCCATTCACAATATCTTCAAAAAAAAAAAAAAATACTTGGGAATCAACCTAACAAAAGAGGTGAAAGACTTATACAATGAAAACTACAGAACCCTAAAGAGAGAAATAGAAGAAGATCTTAGAAGATGGAAAAATATACCCTGTTCATGGACAGGCAGAACTAACATCATCAAAATGGCGATATTACCAAAAGTTCTCTATAGGTTTAATGCAATACCAATCAAAATCCCAACGGCATTTCTTGTAGAAATAGATAAAGCAATCATGAAATTCATATGGAAAAATAAAAGACCCATAATAGCAAAAACAACTTTAAGCAGGAAGTGTGAATCAGGCGGTACGGCGATACCAGACCTCAAACTATACTACAGAGCAATAGTAACAAAAACAGCATGGTACTGGTACCAAAACAGGCAAGTGGACCAATGGTACAGAATAGAGGACACAGAAACCAATCCACAAAACTACAACTATCATATTTGATAAAGGGGCTAAAAGCATGAAATGGAGGAAGGATAGCATCTTCAACAAATGTTGCTGGGAAAACTGGAATTCCATATGCAACAAAATGAAACTGAATCCCTTTCTCTCGCCAGTTAAATCAAAATAAATCAAGGAGCTTGATACCAAACCAGAGACACGGCGTCTGATAGAAGAAAAAGTTGGCTACAATCCACATACTGTGGAGTCGGGCTCCAAATTCCTCAATAGGACACCCATAGCACAAGAGTTAATAACTAGAATTAACAAATGGGACTTACTCAAACTAAAAAGTTTTTTTCTCAGCAAAAGAAACAATAAGAGAGGTAAATAGGGAGCCTACATCCTGGGAACAAATCTTTACTCCTCATACTTCAGATAGAGCCCTAATATCCAGAGTATACAAAGAATTCAAAAAATTAAACAATAAGAAAACAAATAACCAAATCAACAAATGGGCCAAGGACCTGAACAGACACTTCTCAGAGGAGGACATACAATCAATCAATAAGTACATGAAAAAATGCTCACCATCTCTAGCAGTCAGAGAAATGCAAATCAAAACCACCCTAAGATACCATCTCACTCCAGTAAGATTGGCAGCCATTATGAAGTCAAACAACAATAAGTGTTGGCGAGGATGTGGGGAAAAGGGTACACTTGTACATTGCTGGTGGGACTGCAAATTGGTGCAGCCAATTTGGAAAGCAGTATGGAGATTTCTTGGAAAGCTGGGAATGGAACCACCATTTGACCCAGCTATTTCCCTTCTCGGTCTATTCCCTAAAGACCTAAAAAGAGCATGCTACAGGGACACTGCTACATCGATGTTCATAGCAGCACAATTCACAATAGCAAGACTGTAGAACCAACCTAAATGCCCTTCAATAGACGAATGAATAAAAAAAAATGTGGCATTTACACACAATGGAGTATTACTCGGCATTAAAAAATGACAAAATCATAGAATTTGCAGGGAACTGGATGGCATTAGAGCAGATTATGCTAAGTGAAGCTAGTCAATCCCTAAAAAACAAATGCCAAATGTTATCTTTGATATAAGGAGAGTAACTAAGAACAGAGTTGGGAGGAAGAGCATGAGACGAAGATTAACATTAAACAGGGACGAGAGGTGGGAGGGAAAGGGAGAGAGAAGGGAAATTGCATGGAAATGGAAGGAGACCCTCATGGTTATACAAAATTACATACAAGAGGAAGTGAGGAGAAAGGGGGAAAAACAAGGGGGAGAAATGAATTACAGTAGAGGGGGTAGAGAGAGAAGATGGGAGGGGAGGGGAGGGGGGATAGTAGAGGATAGGAAAGGCAGCAGAATACAACAGACACTAGTATGGCAATATGTAAAACAGTGGAAGTGTAACTGATGTGATTCTGCAAGCTGTATACGGGGTAAAAATGGGAGTTCATAACCCACTTGAATCAAAGTGTGAAATATGATATGTCAAGAACTATGTAATGTTTTGAACAACCAACAATAAAAATTAAAAAAAAAAGAACCCAGGAGGCAGGCTTCTTCCATACAATTGGGGGAAAGAACCCTTGAAAATATAAAATGAGATTTAGAAGAACCATGACTAGGTTGTGTTTCATTTGCTCTATTTTTATATACCTACTCTAAAATGTTTTCTTTTTTAACAGAACAGGACTATTCAAACAGATGTCTCTAGTTTAAGAGCTTCCCAGTATTTTTCATGGCTCTTTCTTCTCCTTTTTCTGGTGCCCACTTAGGAAGTACTCTGCCTCCCTCCGCTTTTATAGACGTGCAACTGAATCTGTGAATTATGATTTAAGACTGAAGTTTGGCAGAGAGCTCAACAGCTCATTTATAAAGTTGTGCAGGTTATCAAGGGATCAGTTACTTCATACATCAAAATCTCAGAAGGTACTCCCACAGACGCCCACCCCATGCCTTCACTTATTTTAACCATATATCACAGTTCAAACATGAGCATGTTACACTGAATGAATGGGAAATTTATGGAAGATGATTTTATTCTATTTCCCAGATTAGAATTTACTTAGAGTACTGTCTAGAAAGCTAGGGGTTGACAATTTTACTGTCAGCAGGTTCCAGAATTTGCCATTTCATCTTCATCCAAAAATGAAATATCTGTTTAGGTGACTTGTATTTGAAAGACTGTCATAATGGAGCACAGACAAAGTTGGGAGTATGTTGGAAGAGGGAGACTTGGTGGGGGCAAGAGGGGATGCTAAACCCTGCCCCTGAATTGTGCAGAGTAAGATTTTCTATTATGCAACAGCTTTCCTGAAGGTACATAAGGCTTGCTTTATGTTTACAAGAAAGAGGAGAGCATGAGTCTTTATTTTCAAACCCCTTCTTCCTCAAGCTGCTTCCTTCAGGAATGTGATGCCATCTCCTACACCTCCAAGCATCTCTTTCTCTTTGGGTCTTCATCTAGAAAAACCCTATTTCTGACTCATCTCAATCCCATTTCCCACCTGGTAGCCCTGTTTGACTTTTCCTTGTCTTTGGAGTCTGAAAGATCTCACAAATAAAATGAGCCCTTCTTGATTCTCCATCCCTTCCAACCCGTCCCCTCTCTCTACTTGGGATATTATGAATACATAGTTTTAATTCTCATCCACACTTCCAAACTCCTAACCCTCCCTGAGGCAAGCCATAGAAGCTAGAATTTCTCTTCTCCAAGGTAGATTATAGAAACTTTAAACTTCCCAAACCGTTCATCTTGGAGTTGACCATTAGGAAATTCATTAATTTACTCATGTTCAGTAGTAGGTCATAAGACCCTCCACACTCCAGAGTTCCTGCCCCATACCCAGGGTCGAGAAAACCAAGAGGAGAAGAATTGGCATAGACAAGCCTTTTTTTGGGTTTCCCCACCTAGTCTATTAGCAGTAGATGTGCAACGAAGTCCCCATGAAAACCTCAAAGGGAAGGGTTTGGAGAGTCTTTGGATAACTGAACATCTGGAGCTTCCTGGAAAGGGAGTGTACTCAGAGAGGTATGGGTGCTCCTTGCGTCTTCCACATCCTCCCCCTAAGTATCTCTTCATCTTTATCCTGGTAATACCCTTTATTATAAACCATGAAATGTAGGTAAATGCATGTGTCCCTATGTTCTGTGAGCTGAGAGAGCAAATTAATCAAACCCAACAAATGGATCCTAGGAGCCTGATTTATAGCAGTGAGCCATAAGCACAACTTAAATAATCAGCAGCTTATGACTAACAACTAAGGTGAGCATGGGGGAGCATCTAAAGTGAGGTGGAGGCTCAGCCTGTAGGATATGACACTATTTTCAGGTAGACAGTGTAACACCTGAATTGGACTGAAACACCCAGCTAGTGTCCGCTGCAGAGTTGACTGCTGACTTGTAGGTGGGGAGAAGTCCTCCCACTTTCCATGGTCACGGGAGCTTAGAAGGTGGTGTGAAAGCAGAGACAGAGACATGGGCTGATTTTCTAAAGAGACCACCCCATCACTGCATCATTTTAGAATAAGTTGTCTAGTTTTTCTGTCTCCAACTTCTCACTACCAGTATAAGTCCCATTCCAGGGCATCTGATCTGTCTCCTCATTGTCACTGAGGTCTTCTCCTGAGGTCCATGGGCCACTCGTCCCCTGTGTCCTGTTCTGTCACTGTAGCTGCTGGCACAACTGCCACTCTTCCTTCCTCCCCTGTTTGGAACCTTCTGGAGCCACACTCCTGTCTCCCCTGCACTGGGTCCAAACTTTCACTACTCTCCCACAGAGTAGCCTTCTCATCATTCTTGTTCCACTTTTTTTCCTAAATGATTTTATCCATTTCTTTGGCTTTGATATTCTCTATGCTGATGGTTCCTAAGCCTCTGTCTACTGCCTGCATGTCCTACTGTTCTTCTTGACTTCTCTGCACTACAAACGGACATCTCAGAAGTTGTGTTCTGATGAGTCTTTTAGTTTCTATGCCCCTTAAAAAAAATCACTTCCATCATATTCCCTACTTCAGTTAAATAAGCTAAAAAATAAATGTCATTATTGATCTCATGTCTCCATCACCATATGTACATTTTCTCAGGGAAAAATAAAATATATATATATACATGCAATAGAATTGAAATGCTGATAAAGATCGTCAAATTAAGGTAGAATCACATAAAAACTCACAAAGTCATATTATGGGATGATTAAACTGAAAAAGATAATAGTGCTGACAATTTGTATCAGATTAAATGAGTCCAATTTTGCAGTGGGAGCCCAGATCTAAAAATAGCAAAATGGTTATTTATGCCAAATGGGCCTTCCACATGAAGAAACCTCACCAGAGGCTTCATTCAGGTTCTCAGAATGTTGCATCAAGAAAAGAACCTTGAACTGAACTTTGAATTGTGTTAATATGTCCAAATCACAAGAGAGCTTTGAGCTTTTTAATGGGATATAATTAAGTTCCTTCCTGAGGGTTTGATGGTACCACTGGGTCAAAATGCTTTCCTTTAATAATCTGGCTTCAAATGCCTTTCCTCCTCCTCACTCTAAATGCAAGATAAAATAACAATGATGGCTGCCTTTTATATCACCATAAATTAAATTCAAAGAGGATAGGAGAATGGGGAAAATTTAGGGGAAGAGAAAAACATTAGCTTGGAGCACAATTTGACACAGAAGAGGCTGTGGCAGGGAATACCAACTTTGTAGATCCACACGTCTGGCAGTGTTAGAGAATAGGTTATAAGGGCGAGAGGCACATTGGGTTACAAAGAAGACCCCACAGAAGGGGGGGGGTCAAACATGTATACTACTCTTCTAGACATTTCAAAGTGTACAAAGTTTATATTTGGAAATTATGTCTTTTCTAAAATGACAATTAATAAATAACTTCCGCCCAAAACATTAACTAATCTTTTGAGTTGGTTCATGAGAGTTTTGAAAGTCATTTATAGATGAATGTGAATTCATACCTCATGCCTTACTGCAGAATGTATCTCAGATGAATCAAAGGTGTCCATGTAAAATATAAACATTTAAGAAAAGACCACAGCAACATACTTTTAAAATAATCTGAGATGAGGAAGGCTTTTCTAATATGCCTTTAAATCTGAGAGCTATGAAAAATAGAGATTATTGATTTGTTCTTCACAAAACAAAAATATGTTAAAAACTGCTACAATCATAACATAAATGGCAACCTAGGAAAAAAATCTTTGTGACTAATTTTACACAGAGCTCTTCTCATTAATATATAAAGAGCCCCTATAAATCAATTAGAAAATGCCAACAATTCAATAGTTAAAAGGGCATGTTTTATGATTGAAGAGTTTAATGACAGGAAATAAAAAGTATATCTTAAACAAATAAAATGTATTCAAATTCATTTATAATAATACGAGTGCAAATTAAAACCTTGTGGAGATATTTCTGTCAGCCATATTGTCAAAGAACAAAACATTTATTAATCTGCTGACCAAAGTAGGGAGAATGTAACAATTCTCCTAGATCACTGATGAAGTATAAATAGATGCACACTTTCAAAAGAAATCCAGTGATAGTGCAACCAATATGTATTTAACTGAGCAATTTTCTTTTAATAATTTGCCCAATAGATGTAATACATTCACATGTGAAATAAATTACATGTAAGGTCATTTGTTTGTAGCATTACTGGTGATGGCAATAGGCTGGAAATAATCTAAATGTCCATCATTATGTTAGTAGTTACATGAATTATAAAATTACAAATACTTTGTGGCTCAAACAATGGTGAAATTCTTTTGTAGCTATATGGCACTACCTTTAACATTAAATAAAAAATCAGCAATGTGCAAAAGATCAAATATGCTACCATGATATTAGAGGAGAAAATATTTTTTTTATAATTTTATATGGATAAACTAGTTCTGCAATTGTATACAAGACTGATAATATTGTTTGTCTCTTTACGGGAGAACTGGACAGATTTTTTTTTTTTTTCGGATATCAATATACAGATTGCACTAACAAAAGAGAGCCTTATAAAGCAGATTATAAGTAAAAGTGTTTGATATTGACATCTCTTGTCCCATTCTCTAGACTGGAGCCAGATATGAAGAGTTTTGGAGATGATGTGGTTGGTTAGAGGTCACCCAGCTGACTGCAGGGATCAAGTGGGGGTCTTCATATATGTCCCAGCTGGAGGTGAGGCTGGGAGATGAACTTAGTTCAATGGAGAGAAAGGAAAGAGAGTAGAGATGTGGAAACCCCAGATTAGGAATTTTAGGATGAGAAAAAGCATGAAGATCAAAAACACACAGTATCTCCAGGGACCTACAGGAGAAGAACAAATGGAAACATAAGAATTGAGCCCAGAAAAGACCGAGGGTGTGGTGGTGGAGGGTGCACAAGGAATATAGGAAGGACTGGAATGTTCTTTAGTTGGAAAGACAGTGGAGAATCAAGGATGAACTTTTAATTCATGACTAACATGAGCAAATGTGGATTTGATCTTGAAAATACTGTTCTGATAACAATCTGGAAATAGATTGATGCTAAGAAGACCAAGAGGGACAGTGGTCAGGCCAAACCCCAGGCACCATCCTTTTGGGGATACAAAGCAACTGATACCAATCCTCCTTCCTACACCTCAGTAGAAGGAGGTGGAATAAAGCTCTTCTTCCCTGATGGGCCTAACTTTCAGTTTTCATCCTGTGAGGTTCATACATGTTTTACAGTCTCACTTAGACTCTGCAGTTTCGAGTTACTGTATTGGGAGTCAGCAAATGCCTTGCAGGGAAGGGAACCCTGGATCAGAGCCCCCAGGTTCTTGCCACTTTACTTTATGTGACTCCCAGTCACACTGAAGTGTCAGATAAATAGCAGAGGGCTTTAAAAGTAAGTATGTCCCATGCAATATTTGGGACATACTTGTACTTAAGGATGCCTGTTATTTATCATCAACTGAAATCTAATTGGGTCCTGTATTTTTATTTGTGAGAGGTGGAGATCTGATCTTGGTCACTCTACAATGTTTTCAAGTAGATTTTTGTTTAATATAGATTTCATTTATTTAATACATAGCATATCTCATTGTTTTAAGTTGGAAGGTGAGTCCAAAACCAGCTAGTTGGGCTTTGCTAGAACAATTCTCCTCTCAGTGTTTCATCATAAAATTTTAACCAGCCAGAGATTCCCAAAGGACTAGACTAGCCTTTTCACCTTGGATACCCTAAAACTATTGTACACAGAATAAATGAGAATGAAGTAAGGGATTCTTTTTACACCAATACACATACCTATCTCACATTTCAATGTGCCTCTCTTACCTCAATTATGACATAGCTGAATTTTCCCTATGAGTGAGTGACATACTGTCTTAGCCTTATCAGAATTCCCCTGAGATGCCTTTAAGGGGTGTCAGCTTCCCCCCACCAAACATGCAGAGACTTGTAATCATTCCATTCTTGGATATGTTTTACCTGGAATAAATGTTCTTATTGTGAACTTGCTAGCTTTCCCTTTTTGCTTTAATAAGGAGGGAGTCTGGACCCTCAGGCCCACTTACTAAGATCTGATAGAGGCTCAAGAATTGGTGCATGTTAATAATCTGTGCCTGGATTCTACACACTGAGGAATGATGACTTGGGCCGCCCAGGCTGTTTTATTGTTCTAAAGAAATAATGGGCTGTGGACACTTTACCGCTAAGAAAATGGAATGATCAGTAGCTTAATTGAGCTGAACATAAACGGCCCTATTTAAATCTCTTAAAATCTGCAGAGGAAACAAATCTCTCCCTTGTTGAATGTTAAATCAAAACAAATTGTTAGAGAATTTCTCTATATTCATTTAGCTTACTTTCCCTGTGCTACCAAAATCATAGAAGAAAAAAAAATTAAAAAAAAATCTTTCAGAGTAAAACATTTAGCATGATGTAAAACTCAAACTAACTTTTCTTGAAAATAAAATACAAATTTTAGTTCTAAGAAATTTTGGAAGTCCTGAAATGCCCAGTAATTAAATTTGTTCAGAGGGACTTACATAATCTAACTGGATGCAATTTTTATATCTACACTTCATTAATCTAGCATTTCACAAGCACAAACTTCTGTGTTACCTTTTTTTTTTTTTTGAAAGAACACATTTCAAGCTGCCAAAAACTAATTAGGTAAACCATCACTAGTATTTTAGAATAATTTATCTCTTTATCCTCCTCTTACATAGCTAAGTGATAACATGTTCACTTTGTTCTTCTTCATAAGTCTCTAGACTCTATATGTGTTCATATGTATTTGTATATATGTAAATTTTGTATACACACATGCACACACGCACACACACACATATACACATATATGTATAAATAGGTACCAGGGGCCAGGACTAAGATACCAGGACTTCTCAAACCTGTCTTTCAGCAGACTTAGGACAATTAATTAAACTTACAAATGAGCTAAGTGCCAGTTAAAAATCCTATATCAAATACACTAAACTATTGAATATGGCTTCAAGAACTTTAACTTCTCAAATCAATCCTCTCGGAGTGTTTAAAAGCATTGGTTCTTACTTCAGTGATTAAAAATATGCCCATATTCCCCCTAATGCTGGGGAGTTGGCTTAAGAATCCAGGTCTTGATGCTTTTCCCAAGAGATTATTTAATCGGAGTTGAGATTTTGTTAGACTTGATGGAGTTGAGCAGTTCCTGAAAGTACTTGCATATAATCTATCTCATTTAGCAGGATGTTCTCATGCAACTGTACTTTGTAGAAGTTTGGTGGTGTGTGTGTGAGTGTGTGTGATACACTGAACAGAGATTTATTTCCTATAGTTCTGGAAGCTGGGGAAGTCCCAAGTCAAAAGACTCACATCTGTGGAGAATACATGGGAGAGAGATAGAGATAGAGATAGAGAGATAGAGATAGATAGATAGATAGATAGAGAGAGAGAGAGAGAGAGAGAGAGAGAGAGAGAGAGAGAGAGAGAACACGCATAGGTGACAATTTCATCATGTCACAGTGTATCAATGGAAGTTTGGGTCTGAAAACCCCATGACCTTTCACCTAGTGCCACCTCTCCACATAGATATGTTTCTTGTGCAAAAGGTGTTCTAATTTCTCTTGGTACAAACCATTCCCATTCTATGGACGCTGTGGTGAGTTCCTATTAAGAATTTCTTCAAAACACGAGAATGGAAAAGACGGTCCAAACCGAAGATCACATTTACTAGTGTTCTTTCAGTCTCCCTCATCTTTCTTTCAATGAATAAAATAGCAAATGACAATTGATTTTTCTTGTCAATTAAATTTCATTGCACTAATTACTTCACCGTTGCTTGTATCACTGTGAATTCAAAATTTTGGCTTTACTCTACATACAGAGCCTGTATAGAACACTATACTACTACTGGTGTCTTCAATATATTAATTCTATGAAAGAGAGGACACAAAGTATACTTTTTCAACATATTCTCATGCATTCTTCCAAAGGTGACACTCATGTTCCTAGCGTTATATGGTCTCTTGTAACCTTTTCCCTAGTTCTTCTATTTATAGTCTACACATTTTGCCAAACTTGGGTCAAGAACTATGTCAAATATTCAATGTTGCAGTGTTGAATTCCTGAATGCAGACCATCTCCTGAGCTTTGGTTTCATAACTGTGGTGTCCTCGTGAATTGAAGGTTTATGCTGCTATTTTGAACCAATCTGTTAGACTCATTAGCATTCCGGTTCGCTTGCCCTACATAGCGGGAGCCTTTTCCCTCTTTAGGTGTGAGAGCAACAGCTGTGGAAATATTCAAATTATACTGGTGACCTTGTTAACAAGGAACTTGTGAGTGCATTTACCTCCATCAGAACTATAATTTATAAAAACATAATTTGGCCGCAGGGCTAGTGAAATGGGTTAACAATTATTTTTATTGTCCAGATTGTTCTGTTGTTTCCTTCCATATTTGTTATTCCAATTACAATAATAAGAGAAAAGGCATCTTACCATTCTCATTACAAGCCATATAATGTCTCATCCAAGCAGTGATTTAAAAGAAACATTAGTGTTCAGAATGTGGTACTAGCAGTAAGCTTCTTTTATGAATAAAACAAACAAGGACAGAAGAGCTGCCTCCACCCTCCCCGCCGAGGTCCAGGCCGGCCTCCCTCTCAGTGTCTGGGATTCTCCAGCTTATCTCCATAGCTGGGACCATGGTTCAGTTCTTTCAGTTAGACACAAATGATCTTGATCTTTTCCAGCTCAAAGACTGTCTATCAATCCTTTTTACCTTCTGAAAATTAGATCACCTCTGTGGCCTTGGAGGGTTTCTGTATTGTGCCTCCATGATGGGTGGAGGAATGAGGGCTCAGAGCTCCTGGCTCCACAAACTCAGCTACTTTGCTCTTCCACCACTGAACCTTCCCTGGCCTTTGGCCTCTGCTGCCGGCAGCTTCTGCACTTGTTGAGGCCTCCCCTCTAGAGACACCCGTGAAGGCTCAGCAGACCAACTTCTCTACTAAGAAGTCCCCATACCCCCGTGCACCCTTATCTGTGTTTCCCTGCAGGTACATGTTCTGTGCTTAGATTTGGGGCAGTTTAATTTTATACATTGTGTTCCAGCCCTAACGAACTCAGAGTGAGCAGACTTCTTCATTCATTTGTCCCATTATCCTTTAAAGGAGGTCCACAGAACATGCTCCTCAACTTAAATTCCAAAACTTTATTTCCTTAGATAATGACTAACCAAAAAATGGCTAGGCCAGGCCACTCACCTATAGATTACAGTGTGTTGTCTTGTTCACCAGAAGTCTATGGCTACAAATGTTCTGGATGCTGGAGGCTGGCACCAGCAATAGCATTTTCCCCAAAGCTACCTCATAGTTGTTTTCAAAAAGGACCATGGAGACCAGTAATACTTCCAAAGAGCACTTTCAGCTCTGACTTCTTAAGTGTCTATTGACTGCACTGCCCGCCATATTGTATTGTTAGATCATCTTTTTAACTAGTCTGTACTCTTTCTGGAAGGCAGACATTGCTCCTCTTAACTCTGAGTGACCCCTTCCTCCTGTACTTACCTCTGCTTGGACATTTGTATTTGCCCTGTCCTCTGGGCTCACGTGCCTGACTTTACTTCTGTTTTCATCTGAGCTTTCTTTTCTGTTTATTCAGACCATTGTTTTTTTAAACCTTCTCAATGGCCTCAAACAGCATAGACACAAGAACTTCTACTATCATTTTCCGTGTCTGTTTTAACTATGCACAGGTATTCATGGGAAACAACTCTTTCCACTCCAGGTTTGGTGCTTTTCTCCAGTCATTTCAAATGAGTTTTTCTTCCCAAGGTGCAATATGCTAAACAAAACTTTTAACAAGGTCAGATAAACAGGATAGAATCTAAGAAAAATAGGTTAGAAATTCTAAAGCAGCAGTCCACTAAGGGAGCAAGGTGGCACACAAATCTGCACTTGTTTTGTTTTTCTAGCTGGGTTGCCCTGCTTATGCCTCTGTGACAGCTTACAAACCAATGCAGCTTACCTGCGGTTCCCAGGCAAGTGGCACGCCCTTCATGGATCCCAGAGCTTTCCTGTAAAATGGGCTGGAGGGGCATCCTTCTGTGATTCATGCACTTCCAGGCTCTGCTGTACACCTCAGCCCTCTCACCTAGCTGTTGTTTTCTTTATTGTTTCAGTTTCATGCTCAGAGTTTCCATATGCTCCCTGGAGATCTGTATTGCAGGGTTAGTGACAGTTTCCTTTATACTGACACATGCAGCTTGAAACATAAACAATAAGGATGCCTTGGCCCTCATCATTCTTTCTCATGAGACATACTTGTGCACGTTTGGGTATGCATGCATTGCATGTACATATGCACATGTGTGTGTGTGTCCTGGCACACAAGTGTATGCATGCATTTTGTACCAGTAGATAAGATGTGGCCAGATTCTATGATTAGACTCATACAAAGATATTAGGTCAGTGTTTGGCACGTCATAAAAGAAAGATCAGAAAAGGTAATGGTTGTATGAAGGCTAGAAATTGGTTATAAGGAAATAAATATTCCTAAACTTGAAGTGATTTTTCAAATATTGGGTCCACTTTTAGCTATTACTAATTTCAACCCCCAAATTTTAATCTAAGGAGTATTTCTCAGAGTGAATCCACTTGATGTTCAGAAGTATTACCAAAACTAAGGACATATTTAAAAATAAGTTGAATGACAAAAAGAAAAAAAATCTATGAAATACTAGGTTAAATGCAGTAAAGATATATTCTGTCTAATAGGACTTTGCTGAACTTTTAATCTGCTCAATTGTTTTGTGGCTCTCTAAAGGGAGGGGTCTTATATTATGGAACTTAGACCATGATTATTTAATCTTAGAAGACATCTCTAGAACCAGTCTTAAAAAAACAAATTAATACCGCCAATCCCCCACCCCCCCTCATCTCCCCCCCCCGCCCCACTCCTGGCCTTTGGGAAATAGCCGAGAAAATCCAGAACTATAGAGTTTGGAAGGACCCGTACTGAGGAAACTCAGAACTTTTCTCTGCCTTCCCTGGGTTAGTAACCTCATGCTGTGTTATTTGTTCCCTATGCAACAGCTCAGTTCTAATGATAATTTATGTCCAAGACTTTTTTTTAAAGTCCTTTGTCTGAAATCAAAAGGTCAAAATTTTCCATAATGTTGAGCTCCCCAGGAGTACAGTGTCATTTCACAAGGGAAATTGTTTAAACTATAACTTTTCTTGTTTGTATATGTTCATCAGAAGCTAATGGACCAATGAGTTTCATGACTCCTTCAATCTATAATTTTATGGAGGATTAAAAGTGGGATATACAAATTTGCAATAAAACCAACACAATTTATGGTCGCATTTCCTATAAGAATTGTTAAGAGGCGATAATAAATCAGGATTGTTTCTCTTCACGTGGCAGCTCTTACAGTTGGATAGGAGCTATGGTGCTCTAGCCGAGCAAGCAGGAGCCATTATTATTCAAGGCCACCCTTACCTGGTCCTAATAACACCTTGTAGCAAAATTAATTTACTTTTAAAATTCCTGTTGCCATAACAACTTGGTGCAGCTGTTCATGTGACTTAATGAGATTCTAGAAGAATAAAACGTTTCAGAGAGAAGGCAGAGTAAATGGAGATCAACTGCCTTCAAATAATTTTGTTTAAGCGTCAGTTGATAGCTGAAGGAAAGACTTGCTGTGTAAGAAGAGGCACAGGCCTTTGTTGTCTGACTTCATTTCCATTGCTCTTTAATCCCAGGGCTGCTTCTCTTTCTTTCTTTCTATCTTTCTCCCCTTTCTCATCTTTTTTTCAGGGTATCCTCAGGCAACTGTAAGATAACAACTTACATTTAAGTGGGTTAAGATAGGCTGAAATAAAATGAAGATTATTTTGTTAATATTAAAATATTAAGATCACTTTCTATGAAGGCATTTTTTTAAAAATTCTATGTCGTGTGCTAGCATAGCCAAAATAGATGCTATTTGGAATAGAAAATATGTCTGCACTGGATTTTACAAATATATTCTTCTAACAATTTTTGAAACTGTACACAGTCCTAAAATGTTATTAATCAAGTAAAAAGCGGGAGGCTGGTCAGCCTTATATTGAGTCTCTCAAACATCAGTTCCCTTTCAAGTTCTCTAATCCATTCCTCCAGCTAGGGATCAAAAGTGGACCTTTAAACATGACAAAAGCATCTAAAGAGTTAAAAAAAAATGGCTATCTAAAACCTAAGATCCCCAAAGTATTCTGAATTCTCTTTTATGCATAAGTCTGATTTGATGGTTTAATTTCTTGGCAAATGGAAAGATGAGAATACATGTCAATTGTTGAAATTTTGGAAAATGCTTTAAAGAAAAGATACAGAAAACAAAATCTTCCATAATCTGGAGAGAATCACATTCTAAATATAGGACGGATCATTCTGGAATCTAACCTGTCTTTTTAACTTAAGAATTAAATATTCTCTACAATACACCTAGTTACACAGGGTTTTTTTTTTTTAAAACTTCTGAATATGCTTAAGATTTTTTTTCAATAAAATGTTGTTTATGAGCAAGAACATCTGCACACTCATATAAATGCATACATATGCAAAGACAGAAAAGAGCAAAGGAGAGTCAAGGATGACAGGAAAGGAGAATATCTCATTATTTGTTGTGTGATAAATATTTTAGTCAACCTTCCTTATGAAACATTGAGATTATATCCACTTTTTTGTTTTTAAAAATAAATGATTTATTCTTATAAATAATTCTGCAGATATCAGTGTCCACAGGTTTTTCAATGAATGTCTGTTCCTATAGCTAATTTCTTAGGGAATTCCTGAGTTAACACACATGACCATATTTATGTCTTTTGATGCACATTGCCTAATTCTTTCACAAAGACTGTACTAGACGTCATTTTCCCTGCCAAACCGAACAGGGTTCTTTCCTCTCCATCCCCTACTTAAAACTTGATATCACTATTAAAATGTCCTTTCCCAATTTGATAACTGAAAAATGAAGACTCAGTCCATTGCACTTTTGCAATTGCCCTCTAAACTTTCCTTGGGTGCCAGCACCGAGCCTCACTTTGGGAAGCTTCCATCGGAGTCTGGATTTTCCCCAATCCACTGAGACATGAAGTTCAATATATTTGACATGGTCACTTCTGGCTCACACTCTATCCTCTATTGGTCTTCCATGTCTGTACGTGGGGACCCAAATGCAAACTGTAGATACTACTTCTAATCATGTGTGTACACATAAACCAAGGCCAAGGAGGACAGCATTGAGAGGTACACACTGATGTGTTAACTTGGCTTTTAGAAGGTTGTGGAAGAGTTGGGGAGAAGATGTCCTTCCAATGAACACAAATTGAAAGAGAATATTTTACTTTCCTGTTCTTTAAAAACTTTGAGACCCTTGTCTGCTTTTAATGGCTTCCATTCTCTTTCAAATATCTCCCCTTTTCTTTTTAATAATTTTTAAGGATTCTTCCATTTCCTCCTATATCCTCATGTACAATAAGTAATATCTGCCTATTCTATGTCCCATGCTCAGATAAAGACAATATTATATATTTAGAGTGCTTCAGTGCATTGGCTTCCATAAAGGACGATTTACCAACAACCAGTCAACCTCAGAACAGGGAAGGAGCAGAAAGAACATCTCCCCCTTTTTTTTGAAGTCAACTTCCTTGGAAGCAGAAGCGGCTATATTTCTCAATAATTCTCTTTTTCATGTCAGAGGTATACAGCAAGCACACTGCCAACGATAGGAAATGGGGGCAAAGACAGATCAGATGGGTAGAGCTGTACCAGGAGAGCACTTGGAATATAGAATCAAGACTCATGTTGGCAGAGTTATCTAATGAAACAGCCCTCATGCATAAGGTATGATGTGGGTGGTCAAGATTCTGTGAAGATATTCTTATGATGAGATAAAGACCAACTCCTAGTAATAGTTATCTACTGGTCTTTCTTCAGCTCAAAATTTCATACATAAAACTGTATAGTAATTAGAAGCCAAATATAAATTTTTTGGAAAAAATTTAAAAATCATCCATACATGTAGATATATAGATTAAACCCAATGTTTCTGATATGATTCTCAGAATACCATTTCTTCCAGATATTGATGAATGTGACAAGAAAAATAAAAATGCAGGTGATGTGCTCTGGTAAGTCTGGCAAATACTGGATTGGATGACACTGAGCACTTTTGTTACCAAAGCACATGGGCTCTGAAAATGTTGTCATGCTCCCAGGCTTGTTGGACCATGGAGCTGCTTCAAGGAGAATCTCAGGGGCCTTAGTTTTCCCACAGAAAAGACTTCAAGGAAAACCAGATAGTGGAGAGCCAATGGAAGGCATGTTTTGGGCAAGGCCATATAGGGGATCACACTTAGCACTCAATTCCATTGGAAAATACACATTTAAAAAGCACCCAGCACTATGTAAGTAGGATACGTATTCTATAACTCAGCACAAATCTATTTGGTTCTTTTTATTGTGGTTGTTATCCTTCAGGCTACATGCTTTGACCTGTAGTACAAATTGGTCAATTCTATAATGATCCATGTCACAGCAGTCATCTATTGTAATTATTTTGGTCATGATTTACTATTTCCTATTAATAACCACTCAACCAGGAAGTTAAAATATTTCACATACCTTGTATATTAAATATATTCTCTGCTTTCTCCATATATTGCTCTAAAATTGTTCAGTTTGCATGGAAATGAGTTAATCTTTACCAAGTTCCCCTCACCGCCAGGTCGAATTCTGTTTTAAAACATCTCATATACCTAGCTCCCTGTATGTCAATGGAAAAAAAACAGATTTTTCTCCCCTGATGTTTTGCTTCATAGTGTTTTATTTGTCTTATGTACTTTTCTCCACTTGCTATATTGGAAGTTAAAGCCAAATATTTACTCTTGTGTTGCAGCTAAGTTACAAGCAAGTGAAACACTACCACGATTTGGGGCCAGGGGGAACTTTGCCATTGGTGGAACTGGAATGTTACATATTAATTAAACCTAACTATGGGGGGAAAAAAAGAGACATTTCCCTTGTCCATGAATTTTATGTCCTGATATTTGTACCTCTTGTGCTTGGGGCCACTTGGGGCCACCTGGGATTTCTCATCTTCTCTGTGGAGCATATATCTCTCTCTGGCTGATGAAAACCCTTGACTAGAATTAGACCTGATACCAACACAATGGCCATGACCCCATGACACAGTTGGACACAGAGAGGAAAATGGTGTCTATGATAAGATCAATGGACTCTAATGGGTTGAACTTAAAAAATACTGCAGAATGCTTTACACTTCTGGGAGATTTGAAAGACACTCTACACAGGAAGAAAAGAAGGCAGGTCACTCTTTTGGAATTTGTGCTTAAGAGTAATATGTCATGGCATTCTTGTTGAAAATGGGATTTCCTGAAGAAAGATTAACCCCTGAATCCACCGAAGCAGAGGAGCCCTGGCTTCACTCTGCCATACTGTTCCATGACGTAAAATTGGAAGCATGGGGGGTTTGCAAGGAAACTGAGTGTTTTAGTCAGAGTTTTTTTTACTGCTATGACTTAAGATCTGACCAGAACAATTGTAGAGGAGGAAAAGTTTATTTGGTGGCTCATGGTTTCACAAGTCTCAATCCATAGAAGCCTGTCTCCATGCATTAGGGCTCAGGTGAGGCAGAACATCATGATAGAAGAGTGTGGCAGAGGGAAGTGGTTTATGTGATGATCAGAAAGAAGAAAGAAGGACTCCACTCACCAAATACCTAATATACACCCCAAAGGCACTCCCCTAAAGATTAATTTCCTCCAGCCACACCCTGCCTACATTTGGATAAAACTCAGCTAATCCTGATTGCTTTAAGGGTCTCATAAACCAATTATTTCTCCTCTAAATTTTCTTGCATTATCTCAAACATGAGCTTTTGGAGGACACCTCACATCCAAACCATAACACTGAGCTTGGGAGGTAGATGTTGACCTCCAAGCTTGAAGATGACACTATACAGAGAGGCAGGACAGAGAAGAACATGTCCCCTTATCTTGTATTGCTCATAGAAAACCCAATGTTTTTACAGGGGGCAGTCACCCAAAGAGAGAGCCCACACTGGATAGCACAGAGGTGTTGAGAGCCACGGCCAGGTCAAGATGGTACTTGGCATTTTGCCAGAAGGGGCAGTTCCTGCTGCCTCAGGTGCCCGCTATTTTTGAGTTCTCGCGTGTTCCTACAGAGTTCACGTGGGTTGGTTGAGTTCCAGTTGAGCTCGCGCAGAGTTCCTGGAGGGTCCCGTGGGTGGCGTTCATGTGAGTTCAAAGATAAAGTTTGTTGGTGCTTGAATCTACAAGTGGCTGGACCTCCCGGTTATTTGTGCCCAGCCAGTCTGTGGCACAGAGGTAGACTAAGAAAGATTTGAGGGTCTCGAGAAGCTTGAGAATTGCAGGTCCTCATAAAGCCTGGCTCAAAGATGCTGTCTCTATTCTCTGGCAACCTAATCAAGAACCAGCAATAGGAAGGCCATTACAGTGAAGGAGGGCACCATCGGAAATAGAAATTCAGACTATAAGCCAACATATATCATTTACTGATGCTAAATTCAGGGGAAAAAGTTGATGAATGAGTACTCCAAGCCTAAAAGTAAAAGGTAAGGGGAAATGAAGTGCTTCTTTCTAATTGCAAAGCCACTGGGAGAATGATACTTAACCCATCTATAGGGATGGAGGAACTCCAGTATCTGTGTTACCTACCAAGCCATGGAGATCCTGAAGGACCTACTTCCCTCATTTCCTGGTGCTGATTTAATATCAGCATCTGATTCTCAGAAAGACAGCCATGGGACAGAGATCTGTTTGAATGAGTTAGACTTTGGAGACTCAAGTGACATGCAGATTTATCCAACATACAGTTTGGTGGGGAAGAAGTATGGCACCAGTCAGACTGTAGCTGGGCATTCAGTGATCATCAGTTTTGAGGAAGCAAAATCTGGGCTTTTGACTTTAAGGCGTGAGAATAAAAGAGAAAGAAGTATTTAACTATTGAAAGGCTGCTTTCCCCTTCAATAGAGAAAATAAAACCTTCTTATCCTGGAAAAAAAGGAAAAAGAAAGATAAGAATAGAGGAATGAGGAGGAGAGGGGAAGCAATGAGAAAGGAGAGTTAAAGAGAGATATTAACGTGTTCTTGAGATAGTATGTTCTTTCTCCCAATACCCCATCGTGGTCTGTGTTAAGGGAGGAGTCATCTAAGGAGAAATGATTGAGAGATTCAAGACTAGGTAGAGAGATCTAGGCAACACCCAGCATTTCATATGCTCTAAGAATAACAGATCCATAACTGTGAAGGAAAAATTTGCATTTTTGATGAGAACAGTGGTCTGTGTGATCTGATGACCAGAGAAGTGATATAACAGGAGAAAATTATGGGCAGTACCATGGATAGAAAACGTTGTCCAAGGACTTAAATCCAGCTAAGATTGGATTACACAATCTTAAATACACTGAGATTCAGTGTCTATCGTTTCATTGTAAATAAGGCTCAATAAAAGGCATAAATTGAGTATAGCATATTTGCATTTGAACATTCATAGACAAAAATATCTAACTAAGGAGTAAGTAATTCAGCTCTGCATCCCCAAGATTTTTTTTTTTTACATCTTCTATAGCTTAGGTATATCTATGATAGATAAAATCACTTTCTTTTAAAAATGGCTAAGGATTACTTATTTCAAGTTATGTGGTTGTTTGGGTCCTATGGATTAGAAGAAATAGGAGCAGGGAGTGGAAGAGAATATTTAAGAAAGGTGCTGAAAGTGTTCAGAAGGATTTTAAGAGCACCTCATACCTGGGGATTACTGGGAGTGTTTTAGTCAGCTTTGTCACTGCTGAGGCTAAAAGACCCAACCAGAACAATTTTAGAGAAGGAAAAGTTTATTTGTGGTTCCTTGTTTCAGAGGTGTCAGTCCATAGGCAGCAGGCTTCATTCCTCAGGGATTGAGGTGAGGCTGAACATCTTAGCAGAAAAGTATTGCAGAGGGATGCAGCTCACATGATAATCAGGAAGCAGAGAGAGACTTCATTCTCCAGATACAAAATATATACCCCAAGGCACATCCCCAGGCACCCATCTCCTCCAGCCACAGCCTATCTGCCTTCAGGTACCACTCAGTTAATCCCCATTAAGGAATTAATTCACTGGTTGGACTTAGGTTTTTACAATCCCATTTTTTCTTGCATTGTCTCACATATGGGCTTTTGGGGGTCACCTCACATCCAAGCCATAACTGGGAGGTTTCAAAATCATTACTTGGAAGGGAAAACTGCCTCCTGAGTCTCCTCCAGTGGTAACACTGGACCTAATTGTAGAATGTGGGCAGTGTGTCATGGCAGGATGCAGTTTTGTTCCTCACCTACTTTTCTTTCCCAGGTACCCATGAGTCAGTGTTGCCTCCCTCCTCCTCCAAAACCATCCTCTGTGTGTCCTGTGTTCCAACGAAGGTAGATGACACAGTGAATAGTATTTGGGCTTGTGCAATGTCACCACCCTGTCATGTCCAACTTGGCTTCATAGAGTTCCTTTTTTCTCTTTCTCTGATAGTGACTGTTAAATGGTTTCATTTCTTACTGAAAACCAATTTATGGAAATGCAAAACCACTTTTATTTAATAATGTGTATTATCAAGACAGAACTACTGACTCATTCAAAGAAGTTCCAATCAAGTCCTATACATTACTTGAGTTTTCTATTTACTTATATTGTTTTCTCTCTGTGGAACCTGAGAAAATTACACAGCAATCTGGCACTTCACATTTTAGAAGAAATTAAAGTATATTTTGGTTCATGAGTACAGGGTGGATTTTAAGGAAAGAGATGTATTTTGAATTATAAAAGGTGATTTTCTAAAATAATAAAACAAACCACATTTTTAAGCTTGGAAAATGTTCAATCTTTTTTTTCCCCCTAAACAGTTTAAAATGGACATGATTGTTTTGAATAATCATCCCTCACAGTTCCCTTTACCAAATCACTTTACTCAAGGCAAATTTGTAATTTTTTCAATTTCACTGGACATTCTGTATGATATTCAGAATTCAGAGATTAATAAAAGCTCAGGGAAAATGACGCTAGAGTTTCTAATGGAGATTCCATGGTGATGCTGGTTTTTGCAATCATGGTGTTCTTCTTTATTGTTCTCCAAAGGTTTCTTTATAAAAAAGGCACATGTAACAGCTCAAAGTTAACCACCTTGGTTTTATAGCCACTGGTCAGTGTTGAGGGGAATGCGCTGCAGGCTTCTGACATATTCTCTACACTTGTTTGAATTGACAACATCGGGCTGAGAAACGGCGATTTTCCCAAGATGGATTGGTAAGGAGTCATCTTCTGCCTAATAACCTGACCTCTAGCTCTCCTTCACTGAGCTATGGACCGAAAATGTTGAGATCTCAGACTATGATAATTCTCTCATTTTATTCAACTGCTTGGAAATTGTTATCCACACTGCTAATAGAATTTTTCAAAACGCCTTTCATTGGTACCAAATGCTGCTCTCATGGTGCAGCTGAAAGCAAAGTGTCCCTTCCCTATGGTTGCAGTTCTGTCCTGAAGGATCTAGGCATATTGCCTTTTAACTCTCAAACAGCTAAATGCCTCGCCATCCATCCACTCATCTCAGCTCTCAAGGTGGAATTCCCTTGTCAAGAAAATCACCAAACCACTGTTCTTATCTGTGCACATCAGACTCTACCATAATAGCTTTTTAAAATCCATTAGATGTAAAAGATGGATTTACACAATCAAATGGGAGAGGGTTGCTACTATACTTTAAAACTGATCCTTAGTACAACACTGTGGGGAAAAAAACCCACAGAATTATAGTACAACATGTTGTCATGGTAACAAAGATACTAAGCTCAATGGAAGAAAAAAATGCTTGGAAAAATCAAAGATGTGAGTATAGCATTAAGATGACTTGATGATATATTGTATGGATACATAAATCTGTGTATTTCTCTTGCTAGATCTTTCTT
Organism: Ictidomys tridecemlineatus; assembly: GCF_052094955.1. Lineage (NCBI taxonomy): Eukaryota > Metazoa > Chordata > Mammalia > Rodentia > Sciuridae > Ictidomys > Ictidomys tridecemlineatus. The sequence continues at coordinate 69,093,663 of NC_135486.1, read as the reverse complement.
GCATTTTAATAAGGGGCTTAAGTGAAATGGAAATTAAATTTACAAATTTAATTAAAAAAAACAAATACCCTTTGTTCTAAAACTGGTTTCTATAGTATTTTAATTTTGAATGGCTCTCTGAGTGATCTAGTTTTCTGGAAATTTATTGTTCTTTTGATTTTGGCCTCTAGCTCATCGAAATTATTGCTGTCATTCCACTCATATTGGCAAGCAACTGCCCTGACTTTGCATTTTCTACTTAATTCTTGCTTTTATTAATCTTCCCCTGGTCTCTCGTGCATTTCTTCACTTCAACCACATGAAACCAAACAAAACCTTTATGCTTATAAAACTGTGCTCAAGGCAGGGCCAGCAGCCACACTTCCCCCAAATGCATTAGTTGGTTTGCCAACTTTAATTAAGTAATTTATTTTGTGGTCCTGCATCTGTTCTTTACCTCTGAGTCCCACCACATTTCTCTAAATATAGCACGAAAGTACAATTCAACACATCTTCCAATGTCAGGCTCAGACCAAGCCCAACTATGGCAAAAGGATGAAAGGGTGCTTAATCAAGGCAAACGTGCATGTTCCCCTTCTGTGTATTTGACATATTTTAAAAGGACAACTGATTCAAAAATTAGGTATAGTGTGACAAGGCATATTACTCCATTGTCACAGAAATCAGAAAACAGAATACACTTTGAATGAATTAAACTGAGTGTACCGCAATGACTCCTCAAATCTGATTTGGAAAGAATTCTAAAAATTATTGATTTTAAACCAGTAACAAACTGGGCTGGTATAATTCCTTTGACATAGAAATATTTATCAGACCTATTTTAACTAAGGTCAGGCTTACATAAAATGAAATATACAAACCTTAAATGTGTAATTCCATATTCTTTGATAAATACATATGTCCATAACCAGTTCCCCAATTGAAATATGAGACATACACATCACCCCAAAAACTCCTCCCCTAGGCTCTTTAGGTATATTCTCAAGTCCTACTGGCAAAAAATATATTGATTTATATCATCAGGTTAGTTGTTGGTTCATGCAGTTCAATATAAATGAGATCATGCACAGTGTCTGCATTGTGTCCACCTTCTTAGATCAACATGTTTTTCTGACTCATTCATGTAGTTGCATGTATTAACAATTCCTTCTTTTCCATTTCAGTGAGTATTCCTTTCTGTGATTATAGTATATTCCTTGTTGATGAGAATTTGCATTGTTCTCAATTTGGGGTCATTACGAATAAAATACTACAAAAATGCTTATTTTTAGAGACAAATTTCTCTTGGGTAAACACCTAAAAATGACATTGATGGTTCATAAGGTAGGTATGTGTTTACAAGAGCCCACCAGTTTTCCAAGGTCGTTGTCCTGGTTTACATTCTTACCGTTGACCTGTTGAAGTCCCCACACTGTTCTCATGGGTCTTGTTTTGCTTTATTGAGTTTGCAGCTCATTATACCTTTACTTTGCATTTTCCTGATGACTAATGTTGGGGAGTATCTTTTTCTCTATTATTGTTTTTCCTTTTACATGAATGTCGCCTTGTGCCCATTGTAAGGTGGTGGAGATCTTCTCTCATGTTTCTCTCCAGGAGCTTCCTGGTGGGACCTCATCTGATTGTCCTTGGTACGAGGTAGTTTCCAAGGTTCATCTTTCTCCACAACCCTGTCTGCTCTGTTCCTCAGCGCTGCTTGGGGAAAGGGTCTCCATTCTATGTTGGAAAACACCTTTGTAAGGGTCTATTCTAGAATTTCTGTTATGTTCCAACAATCTATTCTTTATCCTTATGCCAATAAGTGACTGTGTTGGATATGGCAGCTTCACAAGTCTTGAAATCAGGTTGATCCTTGAAAATTTCTTGTTTAAACAAATATATTCTTGAATTTAAAAGTCAATAAGCATTTTTATATAAAGAAATATCATAAATAATGCACAGGTAAGTTTATACATTAACATAAATGTAGGGCAAAGGAAAGGACTATAAGCAACAGTGTTTGTTATGGATACATAATGTTTTGAAATGGGGGAGTCTTACACTTTTGATCTCATGCTTCGTTGAAAATATAAAATCTGTTTCTTTTAAATTGACTCATGAATTACTTTCATTTTTGGAAAGTGTTTATGATGAGATTATGACTCCTTTTTCTTCATTGCTAGACCATGTTAACAAAATTCTATTTTAAAGTGTTTTTCACCCAATAAATTTACCAATTTTCCACATATGAGTTGAAAGAAAGAATCTAAAAACTACTATTGGTGAGCACCTCATCTGGCTCAATGCTTACAGATTTACCCTTCAATGAGAAGATACCATTGACTCAAAGAGGATTGTTGACCTGTGCAAGGTCACGTGGTCAGTAGGAGGTGTAGTTGGAATGTGTTTTTGGCATTTCAAAGTCCACTCTGTTTTGTAATCCATATTCCCTCTTAAGTTAAACAAAAAGACGTATCCCGAATAGGTTCATAGAAATTGAGAAAGAGAATGCTGTTGGTATTTGTCCACAGGTCTCTAAGGCTGACTAATGGAAGTGGTAAGGACAGTTCCTGCAAGACCTTCTCCAAGTTCACTGAGAAGAACAGAACTGAAGTCCGCTTTTCTCACCAAACACCCAGGAACCTGCCTAAACCTTCAGTACCTGCAACAGCAACATCATCCATCTTAATTCACAAATCTGTTCCAATTTATTAAAGATCAGCCATCCTGGCCCTTGCTCTTAAAGGCATGAAGAAAATTCTTTAACATTCTGGAATAAGGCTTGAATTTGGCCTCCAAAGTCTGAGTTAAAGAATTTTCCGGGTGTGACTACACATCCACTGTGAGAAGTCTGACATTATGGGACACTGGAAGGCCGATGACAAGGTTAGATGTTCCCAGGTGAAAAAGAAAATAAGATCTTGACAGAACACCAGGGAAATACCACACCGATCAAATACTTAATGAATCAACTTCCCAAAGAAGCTAGGCTGTAAGCCTTTCTCTCTCATCCCAGAAGTTCACAGCATCTTGATTCACAAAATAGAAACAGACAGGGAAGGACATCCTCATCTTTCCAGGCACCGATGCACTGTGCATGTGCTCTGCTCCTGATAGAAAAGATGCGGTGTCCTTCATCCTGGGGGAGGTCAGGCCTCTTCATGATGGACAAGACCTGAGCTGCTCACTCTTCTGGGTACAGTTGCTGCTGGAATCCCACCCTCTTCTGCACAGACAATCCCCTTTCTTCACAGGGTCACCCCAGCAAGCCAGTGCATCTGTTCTGTCTTACAGTGCAACACTGCCTTGATGCAACTCCTCTCTAATTATCACCCTTCTCTTCTGTCTGTCTTGAGTTTACCTGCTGTGACCACTGTTCACCTTTGTCTCTGGCCCCTGCCACATCATCCTGCACCTCCCACTGCCTTCCTCTTATCCACGTGGCAATGGCTTCAGGTTTCACCTGAGTGCTGACAGCCACCTCCATCCCTCTCTCTCCAGTGTGGGATGCTGGATATTTTGTCCCAAGGAGATGAGGCAGATGTTCTGTCTTGGAGTTGAGCTTCGGAATATAAGTTGAGTCACCTTAGATGATATGCTTCTTGAGGACTAGATTTGAGCCTTATAATCCTCTTCTAGTCCCACTGCCTGGTATTTTTGTACCCCACACTCCCTACCTTTGTTCTGTTTTTAAAACAAAAGTTTATCATGTCTTTATTAAAAAGAAAACAAATATGAATGTTCTTTTTAAAACATGCCTTTCCTTTAAGCATGTGGTATTATCATGGATACTATATAAAAATAATTTAGGAAAAATGACTTCAGATATAAAAAGTTAATGAACCCTTTCTCAGTGTTTCTAAATTTAACATTGACTACCCTGAACATGAGTTGTTTAGAATAACCAAACAGCCCCAGCTGTTTTTCCCCAGAGTCCTAACAGTAGTGCTCTTATTGGACCAGTCCCCCATCCAGACACCAAATCTTGCTTGCTGTTTTTTACTTTGTTTTTAACTTGCTTGTAATCCCATCTTTAAAATATATATATATCTGCAGCTCATTTTGTCATTAACTCATGGTTTTATGAGATCAACAGAAGGATTATTTTGGATTTACCAATCCTCAGTCATGTCGGGGACTGCCAATTATTTACAATCCTTATGTTTCTACGCGTACTGACCCATAAAACATCTCACGGTGCAAGCCTGGTAGTAGCTGCATGTATTTCACGGGGGTGCTAGTGGGCACCATGCTCAGATTTGACCACTGAAAAATTTTAACTTTGTTTCCTATGCCTTTGACAGTCGGGTTTGGTTTCCTCTTTTAGTTCTTCTCTGTGCCATTTTCACAGAATCATCCTCTTCTTTATTTCACTCATAATCTCTCTGACAATTGCAGAGGCTTCTCCCTTATGGTTTGAATATTTTCAGGGCACTACAATATGTTCATGTTGAAACTTAACTTCCAATCACATTATTGAGAAGTGTGACCTTTGGGTGGGTCACTGAGTCATGAGGGCACCACCCTCAATGAATGAGGTTAGCATCTTCATACAAGGGCTCCACTGAGGGCCCTCTTCCCCCTCCACCATGGCTGTCTAAAGTGACAGTATTCCTCCACATAAGAAGCAGCAGTCCTCACCAGACACCAACTGCCAGTGCCTTAATCTTGGACCTCCTAGCTAAGAAATACATTTCTGTTCTTTATGAATTACCCAGCCTCAGATATCCTGTTACAGCAACACAAACAAGGCATTCTTGTTGCTTTTCTGTTCATGAGTCTTCATATTTCTGTATGCCCAAGTTCAATAACAGAAGCAACAGCATGGGGTGCACTCTGCTAAATATACCTGAAGACACTTGTTTTTTTTTTTTTTTTTTTTAAATCCTGCACAATGCATTGCTTTAAAATGGGAGGACTTACTTGTTAACATTTAAAAAAGCATACCCACATAACGTGGAGATTTTGTTTCTTTTGAAAACCTGGCAATCTAGGCCAGTGTTTCCACAGATCAATAATTGACAGGATTATCGTAGCAGCTCTGACGTTTCTGGAAGTGAGAAGTCCTGGGCCTGCTCTGCTTTCCACTAGGACCTGGCTGTGATTTCATTTTTCTTTTACCTCCTGACCCTTCCAGGCATTTAAATTTCTGAATTCTAGTTTCTACACTTTTCCATTCCCACCTGTGCTTCTTTGGGCCCCAGCATGCTGCCCGGGACTTGGTACATAATGCCTCCATGAACAAATGCAGGGATTGCTCTGTCTGTATATTCTGGCTCTAGTCCTAATTGTCCTATAAATGCTTGAATTTGGAAAGAGTCACCTCCTCATTCTGTGTGTCTTGGAATGCCTGCTTCTCTCATCATCATAAGCGGAGCATTCTAAGCCATGAAGGCTCATACAGCCTGCCTTCATTTGGGTAAGGAAGAAGGCATCTTCTACATGCAGTGTTACTAGGAAAGTCTTCCCTGCTATGAAGTAACTATTTCTGTGTTACACTATCATATGTCCCCTGGAGATTCCAGCCACCTGGGTTTTTTGGTGTGTCTCTATGAGTAAGGATCAAGAGGTGTATTTACCCCAAATGGAATTACCTGGTAATCACTGTCTCTCTTTTTCTCACTTATCAAATTGAACCTCGTGGGAGGGAAAGAAATGTCATGTATGTTCACTTGGGTTGTGCTTATAGGCATGATGGCTTCTAGATGTTCATTTTTATACTTTATTACCCTGAAGTATAAAAAGTTGTAGAACGATGTACTTCATTTATGAAAAATAACTTTCTAAAATTTTCCTTTCTTTGAAAGAAGGCTTGAATTTATTTTGAATTCATCAAATACATGCCATTTTGGAGACATTAAAAGTTAATTTCCCTCCACTGTTTACTTCAAGGGCATGCGTGTGAGTATCTTTATCAATTGAAGAATTCAGGAATTTGACATTTCCCTCCTTATAATAATACTATTTCCCACAGAAAAGGCAAGCATTTTTAAAATTTCCAAATATGCCCATTTAATTATGCATGGCCTGAAAGCCATTTTTTATTAGGTTAAGCTCTGAGGGCTGATTAAAGTCGATAGCTGGCACCCATTAGGTTTTTCTTAAGCATTGGCTGATGTGAGAACAGAATGCATAAATTGCCTAATAGGAAAGAATTATAGACTACTGCCATACAATCAGCAAACACACGCATGCATATTTAACCTTCAGACAGTCAACGTTCTGTGAGGAAAACACTACCTCCCTTGGTAAGAAATCCTATTACTGTAATGGTATCAATCTGCCTTTTCACTAATAACTCAATAAAAAGCATGTTTCTTTTGTAAACATTCCAGATGAATTTCACAAAAGAATATCAGGCTGAGTCAACAGAAAAGTTGTAAGAAGACTAAGTAGCACACACTAATCCCCCTTCGCTCCTGTAAAAAGCTGCCCAGTCGTGGGACTGGCAGCTTTCCTACACTTACCTAGTTGGAATCTCTGCACCATTAGGGTTCTCCCAGCCAAGGGCACAAATACAAGTAAAACAAACAGACACAAAGTTATTCAGCACTAAGCTCATCCCATCCAACCCCTTTTCCCTAGTTGTAATCACTCAATAAGTTTCAATGAGTCATACTTTACAAACAAGTTTTCTCCTTTCTGGAGGTACCGTGGGACATGGCAGAGTGTGGCAAGCCAGCAGTTGTAAATGAGACAGGGAATGCCCCACCCTATCTGGGCCCATTGACAGAAGCTTATAGGATTTACCGAAATTCTCACTCAGAAGATTGACTCTGCAACTATATTTGAAACTGGTCATAGACCTGAGTGTCACAGCTGGAAGATATCTCGAGTATTATTTCATCTGATTGTTTTTAGCTTTTTTGTTTGTCTTGCTTTTTTGCCTCCAGAAAAAAATTCTTGCTTCCAATACAGTCATAAGCAAGGCAAAATTCATGAAAAGAGGGTAGGGTGGGGAGAAGTATCCCTCTGTGTCACGTCTTCTCTGGACTGTGGTATTCCATTCCAGCTCAGAGGACTTCACAAAGCACATTTTATAAGTGACTCTACAGCCCAATTTTATGTTTTCCAGAAAGGAAAAGACTTTCTGCAGCATATTTTTTCAACTTAAAATAGGTTATGCTGCACTGACAAGTTCATCTTGAAACATTACAACCAAAGTTTATTTTTTTTCCTTAGAGGTCATTCGCTTTAGGTATGGATTGCTGTCCAGGATGTGAGTCTCTGAGATGTGAATCATTGTTCTAACCACTTCCCATGGTCTCTGTTCCCATCACTAGCCACCATGGTCAATGCTGAGGGAAGGAGGAGATTAAGAAATGACACAAGGTCTGTTTATGGTCACTGTTGCCCACATTCACTAGCCCGACCTTATCATGGAGCCTCTCCTAACCACAAAGGGGCTAAGAAGAGGATTTTGTGTGAAGGAATAGTATAAAAGGAGATTCAGAGAATTCATGACAGTGTTTCTGCCATAAAGAATCACAAGGCTAAGCAGGACTGGTACGGAGAAAGGACTCTGCACTCTTGTTCTAGTACTAAATGGTATGTATCTAGGTATTCATTTGACACATTCTAGAGATACAAGTCTTGCTCTGTTGGATGCTCTGCCATGATAGATTTATACAAATTCATCTTGCCCTCATCATTGTAATTTAGAGTGACAACTTGTTTTAGAAGAGGAAAGTCAATCCTGCAAACAATGGATACTTTAAATGTGCTAATGTTAAACAGAAACTAATTAATACACTCAGTTAATAAGGACTGGAAGTTTAAATATAATTTTAAAGAATGAATCAGGTTATCAGTTCAGGCATATGTAACAATGTACATACCTTGTTTGAAGGTTAAAGTTGAAATTGAAGGTAAAAATGCATCCCACATTTTCAAGGAGTGACTTTGCTCAATTTTGATAGGCAAGAGGTCTGAAGATTGGGTCAATGTCATTGTTAACATACAGGTAAAGGAGAGCCTTAGTCTTTAGAAAAGGTGACTTCTTGTCCCAGGTCTGGTACCAAGTACTGATGTGACCCCAGAAGGGTCATTTAACCCTTCCTTTCTTTCTTTTCTTGGAATAAAAACAATCGTATATGTTTTATAATCAATTTGAAGTCACTAATAATTATTAGGAAAGTTTAAAGGATAAGTACTGTTAACATTCTATCATATTTCCCTTTATTTATGTAAGTGTGGATATATCTTTTATATATGTACTCTCAAATGAAATGGAGACTTACTTATGTAATGTTACATTGTCATTTTTTTACTCAATATAAAAATACGAAAATCACATATCCATGCTCTTAATATTATTTGAATGCCCAATGTTACATTTTAATAGTAGGATAGAATCCCGAAGAGGCAACATATCCTAAACTACTGAATCATTTTCTTAACTTGGAGTAAATAAGAAATTTATATTTCTCAGTATTTTTTTATATAATTCTACCAGCAACATTCTTGTACATAAATTTTGTGTACATCTCTGGTAATTTCTTCTGAAGGTAGACTGGAATTATTATACTACACTTAGTGTGAAAGGCATGGATATGTTAAATATTAATATTATTTATTGATGTTACTAAATTACACTGAAAATATTACAACACTATATATATATATATTTTAATTTTTGTTGTAAAATAATTTAATAGCTTGGCATGGTGGGCACACACATAATCCCAGCCACTCAAGGAGGTGGCGAGTGCTAGGCCTGCCTAAGCAAATTAGTTAGACTCTGTCTCAAAATGAAATTAAAAATTTCAAAAAGGGTCTGGAGATGTAGCCCAGTGCCTTTGGGGGTCAATCCTCAGCAACACAAGTCATAATAATAATAATGATTTAATGTAGAATTGCCCTGTCTTTTAAATTGAAATTTAAAAGACATGAAAAGGATAGGTTATCATGTAATCATGATAGGCTACCTTGCATTTGGATTGTTATTTGCTTTTCTTTTTTAAAAAATTTTTTAAATTTTTAAAAAAAATTTTTTATTGGTTGTTCACAACATTACAAAGCTCTTGACATATCATATTTCATACATTAGATTGAAGTGGGTTATGAACTCCCAATTTTTACCCCAAATGCAGATTGTAGAATCACGTCGGTTACACATCCATAATTTTACATAATGCCCTATTAGTAACTGTTGTATTCTGCTACCTTTCCTATCCCCTACTATCCCCCCTCCCCTTCCCTCACATCTTCTCTCTCTATCCCATCTACTGTAATTCATTTCTCTCCTTGTTTATTTTCCCATTCCTCTCACAACCTCTCATATGTAATTTTGTATAGCAATGAGGGTCTCCATTCATTTCCATGCAATTTCCCTTTTCTCTCCCTTTCCCTCCCATCTCATGTCTCTGTTTAATGTTAATCGTTTCTTCCTGCTCTTCCTCCCTGCTCTGTTCATAGTTGCTCTCATTATATCAAAGAAGACATTTGGTATTTGTTTTTTAGGGATTGGCTAGGTTCACTAAGCATAATCTGCTCTAGTGCCATCCATTTCCCTGCAAATTCTATGATTTTGTCATTTTTATTGCTGCATAGTACTCCATTGTGTATAGATGCCACATTTTTTTTTTATCCATTCATCTATTGAAGGGCATCTGGGTTGGTTCCACAGTCTAGCTATTGTGAATTGTGCTGCTATGTGTTATTTGCTTTTCTTGATCTTATTCTCATTTCTATAATGGCTGACTCAATGTTTTTGTGTTCATTGAACAAGCTCACTTTAAATTAGTAATTTTAATTTTCACAGTCTTAAGTTCCAACTACTGACTCCATCAAATGGTGATAATCAAAGAGGTCTTGCCTCTTTGGTAGAGATTACAAAGACAGAAGGAGAGAAAGATATAAAAATTTTAAGAAAGCAAATTTAAGTAGAAATGTCAAGTTAAACACCAGTGCAAAAGCAGTGATCATATATAATGGTACTAATGATTACTGTTTGTTGATGCTTACTACAAAAATAGGGCTCATGTTATACATACATTACTGAAGGCCTCTGTAGAATAAGTGGTATTAATCTCAGTTTTCAGATGAGGAAACAGGATCAGCAAGATGCATTAACAATGGTCCTGTGATTGGCATGTTGTGGAGCCCCAACTCAAATCCAGTTTCCTTGGCTTGCTCCAGTACCCGCACCCTTAGGCACTGTACTCCTTGTAGCAGGATAAGCCACTGTGCCCACCAGGATTCAGGATGGCTGCAGGATTGAGCTTCCAGGATCCCCCAAGAGCCATTGCAATCCTTCCAAAATCCTCATCATCAAACTTCATCTCAATGTTCTAATCCCTCTTATTTCATCTCTTTTCCACAGAAATGAATATTCTGCACCAAGGCTAGCAAAGTCAGAAAAAATTACAGGGGAGGAATGGACTACCTAATTAAAATATTATATCATGTATAATCTTGAGAAAATTTCTGAAATTATTTTCATTTTGTACTAGGCATAAAAAAAATAGAAAGAAGCAACAGGGAAGACTTTGTCATGTATGAAGCATTTCAACAATTCCGATCTTTTCCTCCTTATTGAAATAAAGCTTTTAATGACCCCCCACAGCCATAAAGATGGGTTCAAATGGTGCAAAACCCCAGAAACCAGATAAATATCACGGTTCCCAAGCCCGGATTTTGCAAAGAGGGGCAACTAGGCTATTCCAGGAAAGCGGATATTAGAACCACAGCTGGCATGTTCAAATTACAATGTCTTGCTGTTATTCTCTATTTCCTTTTATGGTTGTGAGAAGGCAGAGTACAGATGTGAACACCCCATGGCTCAAAATCGATGTTTCAGAAAGAACTCTTTGGAATTTGTCTCTTTGAGCAAACAATATTATTTTGGAGGGAGTTTTTTCTTAGATTTTGCACTTACACTGTCTTTACTTGATAGGTTAAAGACCTCTTCCATCAAAAATGCCATTCTGAGAAGGGTAGGTACTGGGGTTCTGTGTCCCAGACAGACTCCCTAGAAGGCAAAAGACTTTAGCACTCTCTGGGGATGGGTGGTGCCAAGCCAACCTGAGAATTGGGGACAGAATCCTCAGGCTTCATTTAGATCTTTGTCTACTACTTTGGGTCAAGTCCTGAAGATCAAGACTAGCTCCGCCCACTGTCAGCAAAGGGAAAGTCCAGGCCATTGTGGTCAATTCAAATTCTGTAAGACAAACCCCATTTGAATGCATTCTTTGATGCATTAAACATTTATTAAGCACTTGTAATGTGCCAGGCAGCTTCCTTTCCACGATTTTAACTGCAACTCTAGAAATTTATGTAAAAATCAAGTATTCATACTGCTTGCCCAGAATGTTTCCAGAAATTTCTTCTAAAGACATGTCAGAGATGTTCCTGAATATTTATTACCAGGATCAAGGCATTACTTATTTTTAAATATCACATTCACTAAGTTACCAAGTTGCTTGATTGTTACTGCATCAATCAAATAATTGATTAGTTGACTATATTGTTAACCTTTAATGAACGCAAGGGTTTTGTTGATACTAGAAAATTTGTAATTTCTGGACACTCTTTTTGAGAATTGGCGCCATAGTTAGCATTCTCCATAGAGAAGAAAATAGTTTTTACTCTTGGGAATTATTTTATGTATTTATTTATTTCTCATATACTTCTTTCTTGACCGTAAACATCTCTGAGATGTTTCCAAATTTTAAAATACAGACCACTCTTCATTAAGAAACACAGCTCCAGCATAAATAAAACAAAGGACAATTTTGTTTCAATATTGATGTAGTTCTGATTTTATTTTGCCAATTTGGCAAAGAGAGTAAATTTTTCTTACAACAGATTCTGGTACAGAGAGATCTCTTTATCACATTTAAGATTTCTTCATATTTAATCTCCAAGAATTCTAAGGCAAGATAAAATGGAGAAGGGGAATGGAATATGGTCTTAACTGTTTTTGCTCTTTTCATTGTTCTAGGGGAAAATACTGTTGTGAAACTCACACTCCAGTTTCATTATCTTAGTTGAAATTATAATCGCTGTAGATAATTTTCCATAAATTCAGTTCTTCTTTAGACAGCCAATTTTCACATAAAAAAAACTAGAACATTTCTTTATGAAAAGAGATCCATAAAGATCCTTTAAGGATCAATTTTCAAATATTAAAATCTGGGATTGATGTTATTTGGATTCAGAACAGACGGGATTCCTGATGCAAAGGCTGGTCCTTGACTTAGAGCTACTGGTCTTTGAGTCCCCTGTCTACAAACAAGCATCCTAAGCTTTTTCTTTGTTTATGAACTCTGCTTCTCTGCTTGTTTATCTGACATCCTCAACCCCTTGCTGCTGGAGATTTGCAAACTCACTCACTTCTCTCCACCACTCTGGTGGCAGGAGTACACTTGATTTTTATTTTAGGAAAAAATTATTTATTTGCTCCCAATTTGAGAGAACTGATATGCATATGCACCCATTTACATGCACACATGGAGATGCACAGATGTATACAGAGCCCAGGGAAGCAGGCCTCTTCTCCCCACATCTAGAACACCACCAGAAGGAGCTGTTTTATGGGCTCTCTGACTTGAAATTCAGAATTTATACTGATGGAGAAAAGAATGTAATGAATGATGGGTTCTTTAAAATTATTTGAGGCCAACATTGTTTTGAGACATATTTGATCACTTTAGCGAATGGGTTATGATGTTAAACAGGAGAACTACATTTCTCCACATCAAGACAAACAATAATGGAACCCAGGTACTAACAACATGACAAACATCAGTCTTGTCCTACATAAGAATATGCCCCAAGAGAGAGAAGCTTATATGTGTATCTGTAGGATATAGATTTTATAGTACTTTTTTAAAAAGCTCAGTTTCTTGCTGTAGGATATGCTGGAAACCTTAAGCTTCTCATAACGGGTGAATGAGAAATACACAGTTGCTGTAGCTCACATCCCCTTCAATTCAAGCTCCATCTCAACTGGGTGACTCAGCCAGGTGGGTTGGCTATCTGGCCTTCATTCTCTGCAACCTGCAATGAAAACAAAATGAAAATAGGCATGGCAGGATTGGGGTGGTAAATGGCATAAAACCAAAAGATTTATTTATAAACACAGATTCATCTCACTATGATGCTTAGGTGATTTTATGACAAATGGTAACATGATTTAAGTAAAAAGAGACTTAATCTATTTATTTTCTATTTATTTTCTTCATCTTATTTGTTGTTTTCATGAATTCTGTCCTTAGCAGCCCTCCAGATTGGGGCATTTAGCAATCTTAGAATGTAAAATCTTTCTCATAGCATGTAGAACTGCAGGTTTGTTGGTTGGCTGGTCCTCTTCCTGTACTTAGTGACATCCTTCTACAGTTAAAACCACAATCAGGCTTCCAGAAAGCAAAAGAACAAGAAGTCAGGAGAGAGATGAAGACAACCCCCATATAGCAATGACTAAAGTTAATGAAAATAGGTAAAATGTTTTTGTTGGCAATAAAGCTTAACTCCTAAATGATACACGTTCAAACAGCTGGGAACAGAATTTCCATTATATGTTTAAAAAAATACATAAAACAAAGCAGGCAGGGAAATATATTCAAGGACATTTATCATGACATTGCTTATAACAGCACAAAATATGAAAGGGCCCTTCATACCCAATAATTGGGATAATGTATTATGTTCATACATTGGAAAGTTGCATACCACTAGAATTGTTTCAGGAGTAATATCTATTAAGGTGGAGTGGAAAGCCATTCATGTTTACTAAAAAGAAAACTAGAAAATAACATGAAAAAGTAATTCTGATTCCTGGAACTAAGCATGTGTTTTAATAGACATAGCAGTGGTCTTTGGGTATGGGTTTATTGGGGTGTGTGTGTGTGTGTGTGTGTGTGTGTGTGTGTGCGCGCGCGTGCACACCGCACTTTTCTCTTGTTTTTATAGATTCTTCAAGAAGAGAACAAATAATTTTAAAAACCGCTATCCGAAAGACTGCATTAGTTTTCTATCAGTGCTATAACAACTTAACACTAATTTAGTGGCTCAAAGCAACACAGACTTACTTACAGTTCTGGATGTCTGGAACGCAGGGATTGGTAGAGCTGTATTCCTCCTCAGTTGGGGAATTTCCTTCCTCTCCTTCTTCAGCTTCTAGATGTCACTTGCACAGGAGGATCACGCCCCTGCCTCCATCTCACACCAGCAATACCGCATTTCTCGGACGGTTCTTCTACCTTCACATCTTTCCCTTGACGTAGTTGTAGAAAGTTCCCTGATTTTTAGAACTTATGTGATTACCTGGGGCTGACCTGGATAATCCAGCCCCATCTCCCATTTTGAGGTCCTTAATCACTTGTGTAGTTTCCAGGGATGAGAAAATGTACCTTTGGGGGGGATTTTCATTTTGACTATCAAACAGACAAGGCCTTTTAATAAAGGAGTTTGTTTGTTTATTTTGTGGTTCTGGGGATTAAATCCAGTACCTTACAATAGGCCAATGCTCAACCACTGAGTTACCTCCCATTCCCAACTTTTTATTGTATTATTGATAGTTGGGTTTCATTCTACCATATTATTTTATAATTTCTACTTCTCATGCTTTTGAGTTTTTATTGTTTTTGATTGGATTGATTCTTGTTTCTACTCAATCTGTTCTAGTAACTTAGTAGTTACACTTATTTTTTTTTAATTTATACTTATTTTTTTCTCTAAAGATCTAACATTAGGTTCTCCTCTTCAACAAGAGCATAGGATACTTTAACTTTCCTCTAAGTTTCACTCTACCATCTCTTGGTTATTATTTTGTTAAATTTAATAATATTGTGCTTTTTATACACAAATAGTTGTCATCATCTTAATCATTTATTACTCAGGCAATGATAACATAGACTGGACCATCCTTTTCTTGTCTGTATTGTTCACTATTGGTTTGAATTCATATCTTATTTTTTTTCTCATGAGTCTTCATTTTTTTATTGAAGAACATGCTTTATTACTTTTATTCCGTGAGGAACCATGGGTAGTAATCTACCTTATCCCTGGGATGTCTGAAAATATATTTATTTCTCCATAGAATTCCAGTTATTTATAGGTTTCCAGTTATCTTCTCTTAGCATCTAGAAGATCTTCTTCTGGCTGGTGCATCCTTTTTGCTGCTAAGAAATTCATAGCTAAAATCATCTTACTGTTTTTATCTTTTTTTGGTAGAATGTTGCAATTTTTTGATGATATGCCTCTTTTTATAATATATTCTAAATTATAATCTTTATCCTCATACACTATATTTTCACATTGATGGACAACAATATAGATTTTTATTTTTATAAGTGCTCAGTAAGTGATAAGTGTTTTCTACTTGAGGGATCCTGAGTTTTTTTCAATGCTGAGAATTTTTGACTTTTTGTCAGTTTAAATATTGCCTCCTTTCCCATTTTTCTAGTTTCCCTCAATTAAAAGTTTGTCAGTCTTGGGCATCCTTTAACATTTGCGTTATCATCCAGCGGGTCATGACCTGTGTTCTAGGTTCTAGCCCCAGGTGTGTGCAGCTGTCTTCTTCACAAACCTGGAAGTTTTAAGATAAATAATTCTACCTTTTAAGGTCAATGATTCTTTATCATTCTTGCTACTGTTCAGTGGATGTGCTTTCTCCTGAATATTAGATGTCCTTATGAAGACCATTTTTATATTGCTCATTTGCTTCTTTTCTCCACTTATAATGTTTTTATTTATTTGTTGATCCTTGTCCTTGGCTGTGAACCGCTCTCTGTATTGCCTTCCTGGTGGGGGACCACTTGTGTGAATACTTCCCCCCACACCAGCGAGTCTCCTTCTCAGATACCTACCTGGGAACATAGCCCTGATTCAGGCCTGGGAACATGGCTGTTCAGAGCCAGCACAGAAATGGTGAAGATTCAAACCCACATCCATTAATAAATACCTCTGTTTCCATCTTCCTCTAGGCATCCATGTGTATGGCCACAACCTCAGGAAGCTGGGCAAAGATATTTTAGTGCTGTCATGGGCACAGTTCAAGTTCGTAACCAACCTCTATCCTGCAGAAGGAAGCTCAGTTCCATCTCCTTGCCAGGTCTGGGAAATCTACAAAGGAGTCAAAACTAACTCAATCCTGAGCACAAAACTATGGTACCAGGTTTCCGTGAGCCACAAGCCAGGTAACATGAGTCTTGTTTTTCATCCACAGACATTGTCCTTTTGTTTATTAATGTTGCTACATCTTTCTAAGTATTATCTACTACTTGTGCGAAGATTTTACATACATATTGGATATAATAACTATAAAAGAGGTGTAAAAAAAGGTTAAAGTATTTTAAATTATACTAAGTAGAGATAAAGTACAAAAGCAACATAAGAATGATAACAATAGTAAAATTAATATTAAAGAAAGGGTTATACAGATTTAATGCAATTCCTATTAAAATTCCAATAACATTCTTCATAGAAATAGAAAAGGTAATCAGGAAATTCACTTTGAAAATAAGAGACCCAGAATAGCCAAAGCAATTCTTAGCAAGAAAAGTGAAGCAGGAGGCATCACAATATGAGACTTTAAACTATACTACAAAACTATAGTAACAAAACAACATAGTACTGGTACCAAAACAGACATATAGACCAATGGTATAGAATAGAAGACACAGAGACAAACCCACACAAATACAGTTATGTCATACTAGACAAAGACACCACAAACATTCACTGGAGAAAAGATAATCGATTCAACAAATGGTTCTGGGAAAAAATGGAAAGCTACAAGTAAAAAAACAAAAATGAAATTAAATCTTTGTCTCTCACCCTGCATGAAACTCAAAGTGGATCAAAGACTTAGGCACCAGAACAGGGACACTGTACCTACTAGAAGAAAAAATAGACCCAAATTTCACCACATCAGCCTAGAATCTGACTTCCTTAACAAGACTCCTAAAGTGTAAGAAATAAAAATCAAGAATCAATAAATGGATGGGATGTACTCAAACTAAAAAGCTTCTTCTCACCAAAACAAAACAAAACAAAAAGTGGAGAGCTTACAGATTGGGAGAAAATCTTTACCATCTTTACCACATGCACCTCAGAGCAAGCATTAATCTCTAGGATATATAAAAATCTCAAAAAAATTTAACACCAAAAAAAAAAAGCAAATAACTCAATCAATAAATAAGTTAAGGAACTGGACAGACACTTCATAGAAGAAGAAATACAATCTATCAATAAATATTTGAAAAAAAATGTTCAACATCTCTAGCAATTAAAGAAATGCAAATAAAAACTACTCTAAGATTTTGTCTCAGTTCAGTCAGAATGGCAATCATCAAAAACACAGGCAACAATAAATGTTTGAGAATGTGAGGAGAAAGGAACACTCAGACATTGCTGGTGGAACTGAAAATTGGTGCAACCACTATGGATAGCAGTATGGAGATTTCTCAAAAAACTCAGAATGGATCCACCATTTGATTCAGTTATTCCACTCCTCAGTTTATACCCAAAGGACTTAAAATCAGCTTACTACAGTAATGCAGCCACATCAGTGTTTATAACAGCTTGATTCATAATAGCTATGCTATGGAAGCAACATAGTTGTCCTTCAAAAGATGAATGAATAAAGAAAATGTAGTATATGTATATTCAATTAAATATTACTCACTTTAAAGAAGAATGAAATTATGGCATTTCCTGGTAAATGGATGGAGTTGCAGACTATCATGCTAAGCAAAATAAGCCAATCCCTCAAAACCAAAGGCTGAATGTTTTCTGTGATATGTGGATGAATGCTAATTCAAAACAAAGCAGGGTAGTTGGGGTGGGAACACTAAGAAAGAATAGAGTTAATTTTATATCAGGGAAAGGAAAGTGGAGGGAGGGGAGAGAATATAGGAATAGGAAAGAGAGTAGAGTGAAACAGACATGGGATTTTACAACATGTACAATCAGAAAAACGAGAAATCATACCCCATTTATGTATAATATATAAAAATGCATAAATGTATTCTATTGTCATATATAACTAATTAAAACAAAATTTTAAAAAATGAAAAATAAGAAATTATTGCACTAAGCCATCTTGAAAAATGAATTCATTTAATTCTTATGATGATCCCATGAACTATGTGTTACTATTATTTTCCTTTAACAAGTGAGAAAACAGAGGTGTAAGTAGTTGAAGTAACATGCTTGGGATTGGTTACATGGTAATAGGGTGAAGGAGTTGTCTCCCCCCTTCTTCATGATTTCATCTCCCACTTCTCATAAGTGCAAGGGGGTAGAGAACACTACCCTTAAAGCTGTTCACTCTGATTCACAGACACACAGGTTTCTACATTATCCACAGTGAATCTGTACGACATTTGCAATAATAAAAAATAGTAAGATGATTATTTTAATATGGCTTTAAAATGAAAATGATGCCTTCTTTATCCAGTGACACTTTCATTGTTAGATAACAACAGTTAGCAAGTCCAGATTGCTTGCAAGATGGGTAGGAATACTGGGTATGGGGAAAATCTAATTTCCCCAAGATAAGAAGTGAGCTGCCTAAATCAGGGACCCAGTTGACCTTCCTTTCCTCCTGTCTAGAGCTGGCCCCTCACCAGGCTCCACATGGTCTGGGAACCCCCTTAGGCCTTCTCACCTACTTTGTTGCACCATGCATGGTTAAATTTTCATATTTCTGAGTGTTTATTTCTATGGCAATGGATGCTGTGTCAAAAAGGGACCTTGTGTTCTCAGATGAGACATATCTTCAATTTTTGTGATATTGCTACTCAATAAAATCCACATAAAATAACATAGTCTCATGTTTACCGTGAGATAAGAAAAAAGGTAGAAGTTGTGTATATTCAAAATATGTGAAAAAATTTAAAAAAAACATAAATGAAAACATACTTAAGAAAAATGAAGGCTAAGAAAATGAGAAGTTCTTTGAAAGTGGGTGTCAAAGACAATAAATCTACCAAGGAATCTGAGTGTTGGCTATCAACACAGGTGGGAACAAATACACAGCACTCCCCTCTCCCCTCCCTGTCACACCCACAGAGCCTTGAACCTGGACAGGGTGGAAAAAATTCTAGGCCCTGCGCCATGAGTTTAGAATTAAGCATTGAACAAAATCTTATCTTGGATTCATTGTGGTCACTATAACTGTGATACAGAGTGTGTGTGTATTATTTATGAGCCATTTTATATGCCTAACACTCTATGACCTACGTACCTAGAATGATAAATCATAAATTACACTTAAATGGTCTAATTTAACATTTTGTATCCTCAGCCAGTAATCTCTTCCTTTGTGCTCCATATCTTCTTTTGCCAGATTTTTAGCAAAAATTTCAAATCAGAAGTTAAACCTGCTGCACTTCCAAAATTAGCCAAGCAGTACATTAGCATCAGAAATAAAAGTAACTCCAAAGTAATTGTGCATAGGCCTTTCTTCTTTTAAGCACTATTCATCTGAAAAGAAGCAAGCACATATTTCTCCAAACTTAAAAAGAAGATAAAATTTACCCATTCTTTTCTGATTCTTTTTAAAAATTAGTCTCTCCTTTTTGAAAACATGTGAGATTTCAATGTCATGATCTTCATTTACATCAAACAGACACAAAGGTGCATTTGAAGTAGGAATTTGTGGAAGAAGAAACATTTCTGTTAAGGTGGGGCAGGAGGAGAAAAGGAGAAAAAAAATAATAAGCTTACATGAGTCATAAATTAATAAATCACAACATTAGTAACTCTCAACATATGATGAACTCTGATTATTCATGCACATGTGGACTGCCAGCAAGACACCGTTAAAAATATTTCAAATCATCTTCTCTAAGAAGTTCCTATTCTGATTTTCAAAGGAGCCTTCCAATGTGTCAGGTTTATCTAAGGCAACTCGGAAGTTGATTTTTATGTTGCTATAAATGATTTTTACAGTTGTCATAAACTCAGAAACATAGTAAGCTAGACACTATAACTGCAAGGGTTCTAATTAAGGTGTTCCACAGAGCAATTTTAAATAAATGACAGTTCTCATATCATTACTTTTTTCCTTTGATTTTTCTCTAAGGAAGAAAAAGGGGTTCGTAAGACAAGGCATTAATATATATTTTCAAGTAGCAAGCGAAAAAGATAGGCTTAGATGGATTTGACATATGCAGAATAAATTAATTCAGAGACAATTAAAAGGAATGTCAACATTCCTTTAAAAAAATACTTTTAAAAATCATGTGTGGAGAAAATGCAAAGTGAGCAGATAGAGACTTTTGAGTCTCTTTTCCAGTAGCAATAATTTTTTGGCATCAATAGTAGAACTTTGCTAGATCATCATTTGCAATAATAAATGGAGAGTCCATCTTGGACTACAGAAAGCATTTGATATTCTAAAGCATAAGATGGACTTAATTTTTTTTTTTAAAAAAAGAAGTGTATAGCAAGCCTTGTAAAGACCTGGAATCCAAGGATATCAGCATTATGAATGTCTCCAGAAATGAGGTGTTTTTCTCCCTTCATAGTGTCCCAATAGGTGACTGATTAAGGATCACATCAATAATTCAGTGATTTGGATTTTTAAAGAGCTCAATTCTTTAAAAAATGCACAAGTGCAAGTGTGTACTCGCACACACACACAGACCCCCCCCCCCCACACACAGACACATTAATTCAAATAAATTGGCTTTTTCCCTGTGCTGACAAATGGATCCCTGTTAGGCTATTTGGAGCAGCACCAATCAAGTGCAGCCTAACTCCTTGTGTTAACTCTACTGGGGACAAAGACTCCTGTGACACTTTGGACTGAACAAACATTAGAATAAGGAACTAAGAGGACCCAAGAGTATGAAGACCCCTGGAGCTCTGCTTGGGAGCCTGCTTCTTCCAGTCCAGTAAGATGCCTCATGAGGGTCTGATAGTGGGCAACTGCTGTGACCTTGCTGGTTAGAGCACTCTGGGTGGCTTTTCATGGCTACAGTCCTACCAGCTCCTTCCTGGCACCCAGCCTGTTCTCTGTTGTTTAAGTCTGTGGCTGGATGTGGCTTCTCTGCTGTTAGGCTCTATGTGAACAGTTCTGTTCAGTGACATTCTGCAGAGTCAAATGACCAAATATGATCATTAGCCCAGAGACCTTAGAAGGAAAGAAAATACATTTACACATGGTACTGGATTCTAATAAAATGCAAGCTAGTTTCTTGGTTTAATTTCTCCCTCTAGGAAGATGAACATCTTACAATATATTTAATGATGTGACTTCACCCTCTCTTTTTTTTTTTTTTTGAAGACAGATATGACCAGTGGCATCCAATCTTCATTTCATAAAATGAGTAAGTTCCTACACTTGTAGAAGGAATGCATGTGATAAAAATAGTCATTGTCCCGGGAACAAGAAAAATAAAGTTCTTTTCACAAGGCTTTCGCTATTACTTTTCTGCATGACCTCAGGCCATTCACAGAATTCCCAAGTCTGAATTCTCTTGTTGATAAAATTACATGGATTGGATTCAATGATGACAATTTTTTTTCTTTTCTTTTTTTTTCCACCACAACATTTCTTGGTTCCACTGTGATCTTAAGCTTATCTGCTGAGGACTAGCCCACTAGAAGCTGGAGGTTCTTAAAACAGGTGAGAAGGCTACAACTTGGTGGAGTTCACCATTTAACTAGAGAGAAGAGATAGGGCAGGGTCAGTCATGGGCAGTGCAAAACAGAGATAGGGTAGGGTCAGTCAAGGGCAGTCAGGTACTGGCCACATAGCAGGGAGAGAGACGCACCTGAGACCAGGTGGGGACTGCAGGGTGGGCATGGCAGGGAGGGCTGGCAGTGAGAGGATCATGGGAGAATCAGGTATGAGGTGAAAAACCCATGGCTTCCGGTCGGAGGAAAATGATGTGCTTCATTGAAGCCCCATGGTCCCTTTACTGCCATCCCATTGATCTCGGTATGGAGTGCCTGCTTCATTATCAATCACTGAAATTCAGTAACTTATCTCTGCAAGATGGAGCTACTAATAAAAGCCTTTGAACAGCTGTGAGGGGTGGGCCAGGGAAGGGGACTGCAGCACAAGAGGCTGACTGTGCTGCAGGTAAGGCCTCCTTGTGCTCACTCAGTTATGCAATCACTGCAGAAGACAGACCAGCAACGTGCACATCCATGAACTTGGTGCTGGGAGGAGGTGGGAGACCTTGAAGGGCAATAAGTCTATTTTAAATGAGTGCTCACATGTCAGCTACTTCTTTCAAATGCAGGTTATTTGGTCAACAATAGAAGGTCGACTTCTAATGTGCTAAAGAAGATTCTAGAAGACAAAAAAGTAGTCCAGGCTAGGAAAGTGGACTTTGAGTTTGGGTGGGGGCTGGTTATCAGCCAGGTACTTATCTTCCAGTGTTGGGTTTCCATGACTCCTAAGTTGACTGTGGGCTCCCCCAGCCTTGGTCTCCCTCTCCCTCCTCACCAGCACATAACTGGACACTCCTGAAAGTTTTTTACTTTGTCTTGCTCATCCTTAGGCCTCTGTGTAAGGTGTCACTTCTCTCCATGTTTGTCCTCTGTCCCTGACTTTCCTTTGACTTTTCCCAGTCCAGAGAGGTCATTGTCAAGTTCCTTCTGAAGAGTGGATTCTCCTGGATGATTTTATGAACTTCTTATGGTCATTTTTCTTGTCTTTTTTTCCTGTCTCATTCAGAAATAGCATTTTTTTTGAAAAAAAAAAGAAAGATAAAATTTAGTTTCCTTATCTCATTCTTAATATTTTTTTCCCCAAATGATAATCGAATAATTGTTACAAAGAGAGGACTTTCCTAGAGCCAGAAATTGCAAAAAAAAAAAAAAAAAAGTATTTTAAAAACCAGACTTTATCTTTTGGAAACATAAAATTTTATAAGATAGATAGTTTAAAGAAACAAGTCTTGGTAAACTTTGTGTAGCAAATATCTTTGAATGATTCCCTTGAAAGAGGGTCAACTTTCTTTGACTATGGGTAAGTCATCTTTATTTTGGGTGCTTTGTGTAGCAGAAAATTCTAGCTGACCTATATTTTCTCTATCAAACCCAATTTTTAACTGAGAAAGATTTTTCATTATTGAAGAACTTAAGATCGTGTCTTTGAAGTGCAGAAGTCAATTAAGAAAGGGAAGTTCCAAAATTGTTTTCAATAATGGCTGTCTTTAGGATAAATATGTAGCCTTCTGAGTGGCTTTTGAAGAAAATAATATATGTATACATCATTGTAAATTAGGAGAAAAGAAAGGGATAAAGGAGAAAGAGAGGGAAAGAGATGAAGGAAGTTAAATGTCAAAGTTTGGCAGTAGAAATACAATGATCTTTTAAGCAAAAAAAATATTTCGGCTTTCATCTATCTTTGAAATGCTTTTTAAATCTGGTAATATAGCATTATATTTTGGTTTAGAAAACAGGGATTTTGTTTTAATCCTCAGCCAAATTATTTATTGAGCTATCTCAGAGTTGTTGATAAGAACAACTACAATTTCAGATGGGGACCTCGAGGATGATTTCAAGTCATTTGAGGCCCTTTGGGCAACATCCTTGAATACAAGGTAGAAACAGACCTCTGCACTGAAACAGCTTTTGGAAATCTAGAGAGACTTTGAGGGGTGAAAGTGACATGGGGCAACATTCTCTTCTCTTTGGAGCATTCTGGCAACAGATACATGTACCTGAATATTGAATTCACACTCACAAACAGATGAACTCCTGTGGGTAGACAAGTCTTCCCACCAAGAGTCTGGCCTTCCACAGCCCAACACGGGACCCCACAGGTCAGGAGCCACGTGGCCAACACAACCCATGCACTGTGGAAATGCAGCTCATGGAAACGTTTACTCCCTCGCCCGATACTTGCTTCAGTGAAGAGGGAAAGGACTAGCAGATGGGATTTTGAGCCAACAGTGTATTTAGAAACATATGAAATAAGTAATAATGGGAACTAATTGGTGAACACGTGCTGGTGGGTAGAGTGCAGACATTAAGAAGAAAATTCTGGTGGGGGTCCATGCAGTCCAGAGACGATGAAAGCCAGATGAAGGAAAAGAAACTGGGTATGGCCTTTAAAGATTAGCCGGGATTTGGGTGAATTGAGGGAAGAAGAAAACAAGAAAAACAGGTTGAACAGCCCTGAGGACTGGGGAGCTGGGTCCAGAGTTCACAGGGCGTCAGCTGGAGACAAGGCGCTTAACAGAGACACCATTGTGAAGGGCTCGGTGACTCAACCAAGGAATTTGGAACTTTTATATGAGGATGGGAAAACTCTCAGAAAACATTCTCTAAAATTCAGTGGGGGGGGGAGGTGGTGGTGGTGACTATTTTCTAATTACTTGGCAACTCTTGTTCATTTGTAATCTGGAGAAATCTGATGGAAGCTGCTTAAAAGAAAACTAATCTGATCCTGCATGAAGAATGTGTGTGAGGAGAGAAGGCAGACGTGTTGAGACTGATTGGCAGACCAGACGTGGGCCCAGGAGTTCTGAGCAACCGTGCAACTGGCAGGCAAGGACCAGGGGGGAGCATTTAGGAAGAGGAGACTTTAGGACAGGGAGGGTAAATAGCTGCAAGAGATAAAGGAGACACTGAGTTTCAGACTCAGGAATAACTTATTTTGAATGGAAAGGGATCAGAAAGAATCGTCCAGTAACATTTTTAATTTTCTTCTGTAATTTAGCCCAGTCG
This sequence comes from Ictidomys tridecemlineatus, assembly GCF_052094955.1. Lineage (NCBI taxonomy): Eukaryota > Metazoa > Chordata > Mammalia > Rodentia > Sciuridae > Ictidomys > Ictidomys tridecemlineatus. The sequence continues at coordinate 69,069,045 of NC_135486.1, read as the reverse complement.
TGCCCAATAAAAATATGATGTGAACCACATGTGGAATTTTACATTTTTTCTAGTCGCCATTTGTCATGGCTCAATATGACTTAGCCCCACAAAAACTCATGATGAGGCTTGGTCCCCATTGTAATGGTGCTGAGAGACAGCAGAGTCTTTGAGAGGTACTTTGAGTTATGAGAGTGGATCCCTCCTTATTTAAAAAGACGAGTGTTGTTCCTGCAAGAGTGTTAGGTACTGCAAGGGTGGGTTGTTATGCAAGAAGGGTGGCTTCTTCAGCTAGATCTCTTGCCTCCTCTACATCATGCAATCTCTTCTGCACACACCACTTGCCCTTCCACTATTCCACCATGTATGCAGCAGCATGAGGCTTTCATCATAAGTTGAGCAAGTACCCATGCCATACTCAGACTTCCAGAAATACTAGCTAAATAAACCTCTTTTCTTTATCAGGTATCCAGCTTCAGGTATTTTGTTATAGCAATGGAAAATAATTTATGACACCATTTTTAAAAATTAAAAGAAATAGAAGTCTTTTTGTTTTAATGACATTTTTAACCCTATAGATAAATATCATTTTAACAAGTAGTTAATATAAACAATTATTAATGAGATACTTTAAATTCCTTTTTCTTATAGTAGGTCGTTGAAACCTGACATGCATTTTATACTTATTGCCTATCTCATTTTCTCCAGACAGATTTCAAGAGATCAATAACTCCATATAGTGATGACAACTATATTGGAAATTGCACCTTTACACTTGATATCTATTGTGTCAGAAAGAGCTAATATCACCTAACTAGCATCCTCTTACATTAGCTATCTCAAAGATAAAATTGTTTAAGTGATGATTGTTTGTATGTATGTGTGTGTATAAGACTCATGGGTAAGCCTGTATGCGTGCATTGTGGATGTGATATACCTTTATGTGGGTATGTGTGTCTGTGGGGGGGTATGAGCTCACATGTATTTGCACAAACACTTCCCCTTTGTACTCTTGATTCATGAGAAGCCCTGAGAACAAGAGTTCTCCTAAAGCCTCTCCACAGCAGTCTTTCCGAGAATGCTATCCTATCATCTGCCAAATGTATTGCTGTCCTTTGCTTGTCAGAATCTTTTACTTATTTATTTATTTTGAGAAAAGAAGCATACATGAAAATTCTCATTTCACCATGTATTTTTAAAATATATTTTTTTTAGGTTGTAGATGGACACAATAGCTTTATTTATTTTTATGTAGTGCTAAGGATTGAACCCAGTGCCTCGCACTTGGGAGGCAAGTGCTCCACCATTGAGCTACAGCCCCAACCTCACCATGTTTTTATTGGTGCATTATCACTGTACATAATGGTGAGATTTGTTGTTATAGATCCTTCCATGCACACAATAGAACAATACCATTAGGCCAGTGTCATTAAAGTGCCCATCTCTCCGCTCAGACAAATCATAAAGTGAAGTCCTGTATTCCAAATAAAGCCTGTAGACTGTAACTTGCAAATGATTTGGATGGCCCAATATCAAAAATAAAAAGGGAACTACATCAATCGTGACTTTGAGTGTTCAGGCAAAGCACGTACCCTGGACCCTCCACATCCCCTGACAATACTCAGCATCTCTGCGTGTTTCCATTCCTGGCCTGCCTCAGCAAGCATTTCTGCCATTTCTGCTCTAGGTATTCAGAATTTATGCCCATATAAAAGCCAAACTAAAAGAACACCTGGGCCACAGCACTTGGGTGCTCTGGTTGACTGACTTCATTGAATTATTTTCTGCCTTTGAACCATCAGCCTGGATTATCATTTCCACTCTTAGGATGTTGTTAGTGGCATTTAATACACTCTATCCTAGAGCCAAGGGAGAGATTTTTTACTTTTGTCTTGATTCTAGAATAGCTGTGCTTCTTCAGAGTAAATAATCAGGAAATTGAGAATCATTTCCTCTTCTATTTACATCTTGCCAAGTCAGCCAGAGAGCTGACAGCCCAATTTTTTTTAACACTTCTATGTAATGCATTTTATAGGATATTAACGCAATTGTTTTCTGTTAAGTTCACCCTTTTCCAGACCTCATCTTTTTGAGACTGACTTTTCTCTATGAATATCCTTAGATATTTATATGTTGTGATGGTAATTTTATTTAAAGAATCTACCATCTTTCTATCTATCTATCATCTGTCTCCCACATTCCCCCTTTTCTCTACCTATCCACATTTCCCTAGGGGAAGTACATCTCTCCTGCCCCAGTTACAGCTGGCACAGGTACCTTCCCTTTCTTAACTAACCTGGCTCTGAGCCACAGTTGGTGGGTCCAGAGTTGGGCACTAGATTTGGGCTGCACTTGTGAGTCTTTTTTCCACCATTTCTTTGGACTTGGGACTCAGACCAATAGCTCACCTAGAGAGGAAGTGAAATACTAACACTCTAATTATATTAAAAATTAACAGAGAGGTAATAGTAACAGTAGCACAAGAATCGTTGTGCAATGTCTACAATACAATGTGGCACGTCTAGTAAAACAAAGCATTTCTAATAACAAGGAAACAATGATGTCAATAGTTAACACTAGGAGAGTAACGTGGTGTTCACACCGAAGTGTCCTCAGGAGCATCACTTTGCATCAGTTAAAGAAACCATGCTAGAGAAAGAAGGTACCCAGGATCACTGGTTGGGTAAGAGTTGGAAAGAGGACCAAGTTTTGTCAGTTGGGGAGGTTCAGCTTGGTCTCTGCCTTTGTTGAAGGTGGGCTGTTCCATTTTGTTTTGGACTCTATGAGACACCCACTCTCTCTTCCAGTGCAGGTCTTCTTAATAATGTCAGTGTTGGAAGGAGATGTCTCTGTCACTTAAAACTAATGGGTGATAGCTAGAACAGTATTGTGAAAAACAACTTAGAAAATATAGTGGGAAAAATAGATTTGCAAATGCAATTGTTTTGTAAAGTTTATTGAGAGCTCAGCAAGATAAGACCCCACATCTGTTATTGTTTTTCAACCAGTATGTGCTAAGGATGAATCATACCAACTGCAGAATTTGGTGGATGCAGTCAGTTCTGAAATATTAAGAATAGTGTATAAATGAGATGCACATTGTGACAGATTTATTCCCAGGGAGAAATCCCACTTCCAAGAACCATAGTTTATCTGGTACTATCTTGGCCCTCTTTTTATATGAATTATAGTCTAAGACCAGTACACAAGAAAAAATTGTGTGTATTGGTTCTTAAAAAGGCACAATATTGGAAAGACTTATGAGCAGTACCCAGTGACTCCGGTGTGGCCTGTTGTCCCTTGAACATTTGAGCAGACTTTATACTTTTACATAAATTGAACACCAGATCAAACAAATGGCTTTTATCTAGAAGATAATTGTTATGGTTTAGATCTTAAATGTCTCCCAAACCCAATGTGTTGAAGCCTTAGTCTCCCACTGATGACACTATTGGAGATGGTGGATCCTAAGATAATGGAGAAGGTAGGGCCTACCTGGAGGAAATAGTCAGTGTGGGTGTTCCTTGAGGTTATACTGGAACCCTGGCTTCTTCCTCTCTCAATTTTTGCTTTCTGGCTGCCATAAGTTGAACTTTGTTCTACCACGCGCTCTGCCCCACGATATTCTGCCTCACCATTGGCCCAAACACAATGACCCAAGTGATCATGGACTGACATCATGAGCCAAAATAAATAAGCTGATTTTCTCAGGTATTTTGCCACAGCAATGAAAGCTAATGCAATAGACATCTTTAGACATTAAAAATAATAATCATAGAGAAATTCTACAACATGAGGAATAGGAAAACTGAAATAGATGGAATAGCTTACAGATATATATACATATATACTAAAAATGCTTCATGCTCATATTTATTCAGGACAAAAACTCACTGAATGGAATAATAAAGGTAATTTGCTAGAATGTCTAAACTGCATAAAATCATTCTCTGTCTCCTTCTCTTTCTCTCAGAAACTCGAACTTACATAAGTTGAATGACCACATCACACAATTCCATTATACCATTTTACTATAACATATTTACCACTGCACTTAATAATATTAAAACTTACATTCATTTTTCCATGTTTTCTTGGTATGATATCCTACTATGTCCATAGCACAGGCCATTAGTAAAATGTAGAAGTGAGCTTCCTGTCACAGTTTGGTGAAGTGTTCCCAATAGTCCTTTGTGGCATTGCGGCATCCACCAAGAGAAAAGGCCAAAGATGATAAAACAATAAATGACTATTGGTTAGAAAAGGAAATACTTGAACTTCCAGAATAAAAATAGCTATAAAACTGTACTTCATTCTTATAAATTCTGTGATGTACTTGAGTTCTAATTTCCAATTATATTCCCAAAGGCTTCTCTTTTATATATTTAATAAAATAAAAGATTTCTAAAGGAAATTTTCTGTATTCTTTCTCACCAGGTTTGTCTTTAATGAATAAGATACTTTTGTGATATCAGAGCTTCACAATATATCAATCATTTTTGAGCAAAAACTTCAAAAGGGTAGCCAGAAGCATTGTTTTTGTTTGCCTAATAGCAGATTTTCACACTATCCAAATTGACCAGCTATCTGACTAATACCTTGACTACTTTCTGTTTTGGTGTCCATGGATGATATATTGGAAAACATTGGTAATATCTGGAGGTTAATTTTGTTTATGATTTTTTTACCACATCTGATTCTAGTCTCATGATGAAGAAGAATAGATTTCATGACTTTGCTACTATAGTCCAAGAAATATATTTTTCTTTAAATGTTCCTTTTATTATACTACTGTACCCAGAATTACCTTTTTCCCAGTAGAACTACTGAAACAGTTAAAAACAATTACTGGAGAATAATAGTTATAGGGTTAGCATCTAGAATGGTCTTACTTCTCTCTTCATATTTTAGTAATTTTTTTTTCTGAGTCAAAATAAATGTTCTCTATATTTTCTAGATCAAGAATAGCAGATATTCTTACAAATATTTGGCCTTTAATAATTGGTTTTAAATAACTTTTTTAAATATTAGGGATTAAACCTTTTATGTTTTATTTTGAGACAGGGTTTAGCTAAGTTATGAAGGCTGGCCTCAAACTTGTGATCCTCCACACATTAAATGCTTTATAAAATTTTCCTAAGTTTTGCAATAAATACTAGTTATACACTTTAAATTTCAAAAATATGTATTGAACATTCACCAGATATTGAATCTCCTCTTGGAGCCAGAACTCTCAAGTTCATAGTCAGGCACATATTTCCTATGTATGTCCAGAAAAAAATACATTTTAATAGTTGCATAGTTTTCTAGAAAATATATTTCCTACTAGATATAAGCTTTGTGAGCTCAAACCCACTTTAGACTTAACCCAGTTTTTATCATTCAATAGATATTAACTAGTACTTTAAGAATAAATGACTGATTTTTTAATCTGAGCTCTTTTTTCTTACTATGCATCCTAGAAGACCTAACCAACTATGGAATTGGAGTTGTACATAGAATATACTTTGGAATCAAGCCCCTTCAAATTTCTTTCATTATGAATCCTGTCTTTTTTTTAAAAAAAAATTTAGTTGTCAATCGATTTTTTACTTTATTTATTTATTAATATGTGGTGCTGAGGATGGAACTCAGGGCCTCACACATGCCAGGCAAGCGCTGTATCACTGAGCCACAACCCCAGCCCCCTGTTTTATTCTTAGTGTACTTTTTGTTTTCCTAAAATTCAGATGGAAATGTGATAGTATAAGATACAAATGATTATAGCCCACTTAATTATTAGAAATTAAATTCTATTTAGGTATCAAGATCTAGGTGAATAAAAATAATAGAGACACTCATAAATTATTCCAATATTAATTGAGAAGTGATGATACATTGTGTCAATGTGCACTTTTTAAAGTTGTAGACATTAGATATTGTTTGGAGCAGCTGTCTGTTATGTGTTGGCTCCTCTACTTGTGGAAAATAATTGACAGTCTCAAAAATATATGAAAAACTACTTGTGGGGTTTTTCCCAAAATATTTGATTAATATTATTTAAAATAATTGTTCACTACATTTCAGTTTAAGTAGCTGTAAAGTTTTACAATTCATAAAGTTCTCTCTAATTTAGTTCTTCATGCTTTCTCAAAACCTTGGAGGAAAGACAGGAATTAGTGCTGCATTTGCAAGAGGTTGAGAGACATGAAAGGCTTTGTGAGAAGTGAGTCAATCAGACTCAACCCCAGTCTCCTCATCTGTATGCTCAGACACTCTTCAGAGAGCAGCCTCCCAAATCAGCAGGTGACCCATGTATTCAGAGAAAGAAAGCCAAAGACAACCAGGTCAGAGTCTGTATTCACATAACTGCAATTTTTGCCTTAGCTTCATTTTGAGTCCTGGAAAATGGCTGGAAAGATAGAACTGTGTTCTTGGAACCATAAAGTATTCTCCATCTGGGACGTTAGAGATCATGACTCAGAATACCCAGGATGGTTGTCTTAACTGACAGACCAGATACTAGTGCATGGCAAGCTACAGAGGGCACTCACAACAAATCTCTAAAAAGGACTCAGATGAAGTTGCAATCTCTAGTCAAAATGTATAGTTCCAGAGGAATAATTGGTTGCTAACAGGACCACATTCCTAAAGGACTACAGTAAAACCTTTATCTGCAGGTTGATGAATCTCAGTTTCATCCATGAAAAACTATAAAATGCCAACATAAAAGTTAGGATGATTGAGTGCCAAAAGGCAAAATGTTTTCTATAATGGAATATCTTGCATAACTAATTAAAAGCTTGGAGGTTTGTACATAAATATGCAATGCAAAGAAGGGATTTCATCTCTATAGAATTTGCTTTGATGTTCAAATAAAATCACTTACCTTCCCATTCTCTGTACCTCATATACATCCTACCTCATGGATGCTTAGTAAATATTTTCTTTCTAATGGAAGGTTTATGTTAAAATTTACATTTTAAAGTGCATCATCATGGACTGGAAGGGATGATGTGTCATACACTCGGTGCCAAGTGCATCCTGTAGTGCATTTTAACACCCAATGTGGGCCTATTGACTAAATGGCATGCAGAAACCAGAGGATGTTGAGAGAAAAGAGTCATTTCTCTTTGGTTAAACGATGAAGGAAAAAACTTTCCTAGGAGCTCATCAGTGAATGACATTTTAAATATATTCAACAAATTATCTGCTGTTAAAGGAATTTCCTCATAGTTTAGATTCTGTCACCAACACTCTGTGTAAATTCAGTGAAGGACTTTAACCTCTTTGCACCTGAATGTTACCATGTGGAATATTAGCAACACTTATCTGTGGTTTGAAGCTGCTCTGAATGATCTAGAACATTCTACCAGCAGGAACTTGAATCCAGTCACCATGTTGCTACCATTTTATCAACAGGTGTCTGCTCTTGTTCATTTACACTGTTTTTCCACTCCTGGCCTGGAACCTCTGGTTTGGGAGCAGGGAATTCAGTTTTAGCTAAGGGGGTATTGCCTGTTGGTGTTTAAGTATATTTTACCATGTTTCACCCCTGAGCCTTGGGATGGATAGGAAAAGGCATAATCTGATAACAAGGTCACTTTTCATTAAGGGCATGATGAACATTCTGAGTATTCTTCCCCTGAATTTTATGAAAACATGGGCTATAAGTGAAAATTCAAGACTGATTTTATGAAACAAAATAAAGACTCTATGAAACACTGGATCATAGCAATTTTGATTTGTTACCCTTAAACATAATTATACTACAAATGGGGAAGCCTTATTCCCCCCAACTATTTTTCCAATAATCAACATTCATTTAGGCTTTGCCAGATCTCTAATGTTTTTCAGAGAAACAATATTAACCAAATGGAGAAGACCCTTTGTGATCACAAATGTGATATCACTTAAGACTTTTAGAAAATATCTGGAGTATGAAATTCCTATGTGAGCATCTAAGAGCCTATAAAATCTGGGTCGTTATTACTAAGGTTCATGAAAGGATCCTGAGGCCTAATAGCACCAACACTTCACATTAATGTGTATCTTCATTCCTCACATCAACTCTCCTAGTGACGAGTTTTTTGAAGACACTGGATGCTCCATAATTAAAAATTAAGGGCTGGGGATGTGGCTCAAGTTGTAGTGCGCTCACCTGGCATTCGTGCGGCCTGGGTTCGATCCTCAGCATCACATACAAACAAAGATGTTGTGTCAGCTGAAAACTAAAAAATAAATATTAAAAATTCTCTCTCTCTCTCTCTCTCTCTCTCTCTCTCTCTCTCTCTCACCTCTCTCTTTAAAAAAGAAAATTAATTTTAGTTTAAGTAAGTCCCATTTGTTGATTCTTGCCATTAACTCTTGTGCTATGGGTGTCCTGTTAAGGAATTTGGAGCCCAACCCCACAATATGTATATCAGAACCAACTTTTTCTTCTATCATATGCAGAGTCTCTGATTTGATATCCAGGTCCTTGATCCATTTTGAGTTAACTTTTGTGCATGGTGAGAGGAGGGGATTCAGTTTCATTTTGTTGCATATGGATTTCCAGTTTTCCCAACACCATTTGTTGAAGATGCTATCCTTCCTCCATTGCATGCTTTTAGCCCCTTTATCAAATATAAGATAGTTGTAACTTTGTGGATTAGTCTCTGTGTCCTCTATTCTATACCATTGGTCCACCCGCCTGTTCTGGTACCAGTACCATGCTGTTTTTGTTACTATTGCTCTGTAATATAGTTTGAAGTCTGGTATTGCTATACCACCTGATTCACACTTCCTGCTTAGAATTGCTTTTGCTATTCTGGGTCTTTTATTTTTCCATATGAATTTCATGATTGCTTTGTCTATTTCTACAAGCAATACCATTGGGATTTTGATTGGCATTGCATTAAACCTATAGAGAACTTTTGGTAATATCGCCATTTTGATGATGTTAGTTCTGCCTATCCATGAACAGGGTATATTTTTCCATCTCCTAAGATCTTCTTCTACTTCTCTTTTTAGAGTTCTGTAGTTTTCATTGTATAAATCTTTCACCTCTTTTGTTAGGTTGATTCCCAAGTATTTTATTTTTTTTGAGGATAACGTGAATGGAGTGTTTTCCCTTATTTCCATTTCAGAAGTTTTGTCGCTGATATACAGAAATGCCTTTGATTTGTGTGTGTTGATTTTATATCCTGCCACTTTGCTGAATTCATTTATTAGTTCTAGTAGTTTTTTTTGTAGACCCTTTTGGGTCTTCTAGATATATAATCATGTCATCCGCAAATAGTGATAATTTAAGCTCTTCTTTTCCAATTTTTATGCCTTTAATTTCTTTCGTAAACTAAAAAGTTTTTTCACAGCAAGAGAAACAATAAGAGAAGTAAATAGGGAGCCTACATCATGGGAACAAATATTTACCCCTCACACTTCAGATAGAGCCCTAATATCCAGAGTATACAAAGAACTCAAAAAATTAGACAATAAGACAACAAATAACCCAATCAACAAATGGGCCAATGACCTGAACAGACACTTCTCAGAGGAGGACATACAATCAATCAACAAGTACATGAAAAAATGCTCACCTTCTCTAGCAGTCAGAGAAATGCAAATCAAAACCACCCTAAGATACCATCTCACTCCAGTAAGATTGGCAGCCATTAGGAAGTCAAACAACAACAAGTGCTGGCGAGGATGTGGGGAAAAGGGTACTCTTGTACATTGCTGGTGGGACTGCAAATTGGTTCGACCAATTTGGAAAGCAGTATGGAGATTCCTGGGAAAGCTGGGAATGGAACCAACATTTGATCCAGCTATTGCCCTTCTAGGACTATTCCCTGAAGACCTTAAAAGAGCGTACTACAGGGATACTGCCACATCGATGTTCACAGCAGCACAATTCACAATAGCTAGACTGTGGAACCAACCCAGATGCCCTTCAATGGATGAATGGATTAAAAAAATGTGGCATTTATACACCATGGAGTATTATTCTGCATTAAAAAATGACAAAATCATGGAATTCGCAGGGAAATGGATGGCACTAGAACAGATTATGCTTAGTGAAGCTAGCCAATCCCTAAAAAACAAATACCAGATGTCTTCTTTGATATAATGAGAGCAACTAAGAATAGAGTAGGGAGGAAGAGCAGGAAGAAAATATTAACATTAAACAGAGACACGAGGTGGGAGGGAAAGGGAGAGAAAAGGGGAATTGCATGGAAATGGAAAGAGACTCTCATTGTTATAAAAAACTACATATAAGAGGTTGTGAGGGGAAAGGGGGAAAAAAACAAGGAGAGAAATGAATTACAGTAGACGGGATAAAAAGAGAAATGGGGGGGAGGGGGATAGTAGAGGATAGGAAAGATAACAGAATACAACAGTTACTAGTTTGGCATTATGTAAAAATGTGTATGTGTAATCGATGTGATTCTGCAATCTGTATTTGGGGTAAAAATGGGAGTTCATAACTCACTTGAAACTAATGTTTGAAATATGATATGTCAAGAGCCTTGTAATGATTTGAACAACCAATAAAAAAAAAAAGAAAAAAAAAAGAAAATTAAATAGTATACCTTCTACCTCTGCTCTGTGATTGTGAATGTATTCGCACCTTGGTGGAAAGGACAAAAAATACCATGAACTAATACTAGCTCTTGGGAGCTAAAAGTGTGGGTAAGTGGAAGGAAGTTCTTGGACAAGGTTGTTCAAATAATGGCTTTCAAAGGATATGAGTCATGGGCTTGATCTACTCACTGTCCAGAAATCATTCAAACGTGACCATAGATCAGCAGAAAAGGTGAATAATTCTTAAAATGATCTAACCCAGCATTTGAAAATGCAAACAAAATATTTTTCTACTCTTGCACAAAACACATCGAGTCTGCACCTGGAATGCTATGTGTATGGGTTACTTCTACTCCTGATCAAAAAGTTGGGTAGTTGAGTAATGGCAACATGGAAATGACAGAGACCATGTCATGACTGGGTGCAAGGGATGTCTCCTGCACAAGCACTGACTGAAAATTTAGCCCTGTTTTGTCTGGAAGAACATGATGTCCGAGGTGAAGAAAGGATCAAAGTTTATAAATTCTCAAAAGACATTGCTAACAGGATCATGGACCAGTTAGCCAAATCCCAGAATATTTGAACTGTAAGGTATCTTTGAAGTTTGAACAGGGTAGTTTTAGAACAGATGAAAGTACTTTTATGCAGTAGAAAAAAAAATCATGGAAGTGTTCAGAAATACAGAGTGAAAATACTATGTAAGCATTTTCAGGGACAGAAGAGATTCATACAAGGTTTATGTGGGGGAAAGTTGGCATGTGTGCAAACTCCTTTAAGGGAATTGAATGTAATCATGTTTGTAGTGACATTCTCTTAGTTTCTTATTTCTTTTTCTTCTTATTCTTCCTTTTTTTGTTGTTGTTGTTGTTCTTGTTTTTGTTGGTGTTATATAGTTGTATATGTGGTACTAGGGATTAAACCCAGGGTGCTCTACCACTGAGCTAAATCTCCAGCTATTTTTATTTATTTATTTATTTTGAGACAGGGTCTTGTTAATTTGCTGAGGCTGGCCTTGAACTTGCCAGCTTCAGGACACAGCCTCTGGAGTCGCTGGGATTATATGTATGCACCACCATGCCTGACAAGTTTCATTTTCTAAATCACAATATATATGGAAAAAAATGGCTAAAATCTTCATAATCACTAATGAGTTTTCATGTATTGTATTAAGGTAAAATCCTAACATGTGTCCATTAGTGTCCCCAAACTGGGATTTTTAAAATCCCTCTTTGTAAAAGAGCAGTGATCTCCAGCTGGTACCAGTGGAATCTGTTAAGAGACCTGGTGTCCATTGTCTTATGAAGTCCACTCACAGCTCCTTGGACAGTGACATCATCAAACTTCCTCCTTAGCTTTAGCTGTAGAGCAGGATAAATAAAATCCGTATTTCTGCTGTTTTCTCACAGGAGGAGGGTGACAAATGAAACCCATGTTTCCACTTCAATTTCCTTTTATACTGAATTCCAATTGTATCTAAATAATGGCTTCTTAACAATCATCCTTTTCACACGTGGGTTCTGCCTCTTGATTTAGATTATTTTCACAGAAATATCTTTCCTTCCTTCCCTACCATCTGTTTGGATTGAACAATTGTTCATCCAGAATCCACTGAGAGCCCCACACACCTCTGCTTGCACATGCATGGTTTGGATCAGTTTTCCTAAGAACCTAAGAACCAGGAAGACCACTAGGCTGACTTCGGGGACTGGCCACCTGCAGTCAGCCTGTGCTGAGGCCCTAAACTGGGTTGTTTAGTGCTTTGTCACTGACTTGAAATTCTGAGCCTGTTTTGTACAGAGGGTTTTGAATTTTAATTTTGCACTGGATTCTGCAGATTATGAAGAAGGTCTGGAGAAATATACTTTAGTCCCCCTTTACAATGAAGAAAGCTCAGAATCTGGGTGTAATTCTTCAGCCAGGACTCGGCTAGGGAATGACCAAACACATTGTCAAATTCTGAACATCTGAATCTAAAACTTCTTCCATGTTGACCACTTTCCATGACTCTAAGAAAATAGCCCTTGAAGCCAGCATCACTGCCATGGGAAAAGTCTCCCTGCGAAGGGCAAGTCTTTCCGCAGGTGCAGGGGAAGCATGGCCACTTTGTGTATTTCAGTTACAGACTCATTTCCTCTCATTGACCTTTGACTGGCCTTCGCCCTGGAGGCAGGAGTTGGTGGCTGAGTGGCAGTGGCTGGGGTGGGACAGTGAGGGACAAACAATGCTCACATACACTTTCAAATTCAGATGTCCAACTCCTATGAAATGAGTCATTGGGGCGAAGATGCCCACAAACTCTCTGCAAATGAGTGTTCTCTATTTACTGATTATTTCCTCTTCACTGGGGCCCTTTCCTATCATTGCTCAGCCCCTGCTTCTGTCCCCCAGGCTGCCTGGGTGACTCAAGGCATGACCTCTCCATGATGTCATTGCCTAGGCAGCCACAGCTACCACCCTGCCACGGAGAGCCGAATAATGATACCATTTTCCTAACGAGCTGGATGGACTTTTTGCAAAGCAAAATCAAATGTCCATAGCTCTAGTGCCTTTTTGGTTTTGTTTTGTTTTGTGGGTAAAATTCCTTCTTTCCCCCAGTGGACTCTTTGTTCTCTAGATCTTACAGGAAGGTATTAGATAGGCTTGGCTCTGGGATGACCAAAGGCAAGAGTGACCTGATGCCCATTGATAAAATAGGAGGACGTGCCCAAGACCACTGTATTCTTAGCATCTAATCGTCCAAGTGTCCATCTGTGTGGCATCCTTCATCTTCCAATAGTGTCTGCCTATGTGAAAGCAGAATGTGATGCTTTATTCTTCTTTTCTAATGATTTTGTAAGCCAATAGCAAGCTGTGGGGCCAGATGAAGACACGGGTGATTGGTACAACAAAGTGGTCTTTACAGGTTAGGATTCTGGAAGAACACACTCATCTTCCTTTGCCCAAGAAGGAGGATAACACCTCTTGAAAACTGCCTTTGCTGCATCATCTAGCTTGCATCATGGCTCATGCATGAGCTTTTCAGACCTCTTATCTAAAATCATCTTTATTGCTGGGCTCCATCTTTGTTCCACGCTGGGATACAGAAGGAAGCAGAGAAGGAGGACTCCTATAGGCAGCACCAGGAATAGGATGTGAACTTGGTTTCATGTTGTACTGTCACTGTCTTGACATCACTAAGAATTTCCTGACATGGGGTCTCACAGATTATAATGCCAGTCTGTGCGTGTGCCACTATGTTGGTACTGTTTGTCACTGAATTCCCCAAATTTCTCACACCGATCATATGGAATCACCTTATTCTCTACTTAAAATTTGAATATGTGGGTTTCTGTACATGCACATGTGTATGTGTCTATCTTTAAAGAGGTACAAAGAGATTAGAGAAAAGAACCTGTTCAGGTGCATAATGAATTCAGGTGACAAAATAATAGAAAAGCTCCTGAATCAATTTTACGTCCATTGAGAGGCAATGCTGTTGCATCTGTCCCAGTGTAATTCAGTATCCATCACCTTCATTTAGGACATGATGTTCTTGAGTGACTTCTCCGTTTACTCAATTAGCACCTGATATAATGAGTGACACCCGTTCTTGAGATGCTCTGTATCGAAATTGGAAGGGCTTTGCCAATACTATTAATATCACATTTCTGAGCTCTACTACCAGAAAATGGAAGGCTCACTCTTTTATAAGTTGTAAAATTTGGTAAATTTACTTAAAAGTGGAAAAACAAATAGGCAGGAGAACAAATGGTCCTCCTGGCTGTATATTTTGGGGAGTCAACCAGCATGAGTCCATGAAAAGGAATTTGGAAATTGACTTCTTCTCTGCTTTGCCAGCCTTCTATGACAGTGGTCAGTAAACTTCTTGGGTAAAGGGACAGATAGTAAATATTTTAGGTTTTGTGAACAGTGATTTCTCTGTTGCAGTTGCTCAACTCTGGCCATCATAGGAAAGCAGCCACGGATGCTACATAAACCAGTAACTATAGCCAATACAAAGAAAAAAGAAAAAAATCTACATGTGAACAGATGTGGCCCACTGGCCAGGGTTCATGGACCCCCTATCCTTTGTATCTACTTGGTCTTCATCCATAGTGGACAGGGTGGCCCTACTGTAGGAGGAGAGAAGGACTGATTCTTTTCAATTCTGCCCTGTCAGAGAAGAACCTCTTAGAAGCCCATCACAGAAGTAAAGGGCTAATTAAGCCTAAAGTGCTACCTCTCTGAGCATCTATCTGGGTGGGTAGTGGGAGGGAGAAGGGTTACAAAGGACAGAAGAAGGAGATGCCTCTGGGTCGACCAAGGCAATGAGCAAAGCCCTACACTTGCAGTCCCAGTGAGGAGGGCTTGTGGCCTCTCTACAGCTGTTTTCCCATCAAGGTTTGGTCAGCTATCACCCTAGGAAATGGACAGTGCTAACACATACGGATTTTTCTTGAAAAGCATATTAAATGCACCAGATGCAGAGGGACACAATGAAAAGATCACCTTTCTTTTCCTCTGGCAATGTCCCTCTACTGATGTTGTCATTCCCAGGGGGAGAAATTCAGGCAGGTCCCGTAACATCTTGTCTCACCTTCAGGTCAATATGCATACTTCCAACTATCTTCCAATTCAGAATTTGTGCTTTTTCCACGTTGAGGCTGGCCTCAGGCTGGGGAGTCCTGAAGGAGGTGGTGGTGGTGGCCCAGCTTCTCCTTATGTCTGCAGGTTTAGGTGTCACAAGGAGAATGTGGCAGGAGGGATGAGCACTGCCCTCCAGGCCAGCCCAGTTCTCCAAGGTCACTGCTATTCCAAGAGTGACTCATATCCAACTCTGGTTCTGTCTCAAGCAATTGTGGCATCTTGGAAGGCCTCCTCCAGCATCTAACTGCGTTCTCCAGCCTGCGCAGGCCCATCCATCTGCCGCACCTCATGTCCCTTTCAGCTTCCTCCTTTCTACCTACTGCTATGCAAAGTGCCTCTCTCTGTGGAGACCTCTCCTGCTAGTGAGGCCTCTGGAATAGATTCCCTCACAATTGAGGGAGCTCCACTCCCATACAGGAGGCCCACCTAGAGCCTCTGGAAGGCACCTGTGGTCCTGATAGTCATAAAAGGCCACCCTGTTCTCAATGTAGCATCTCTCCCTTTGGACAAATCAAGTCAAAACCCACCTTTACCCTTTTGCAGGAATGAGTCAAATACTGCTTATTGTCTTCCTTACATTCCAGGGGACATAGCTGGAGACCTTAAATTGCTCTTAAACTATGTTCTTGAAGGTTCCCTTACTTAGTTATCAGAAAGAAGAGGAACAAATTCTTCTAAATGCCATAGCCTGAGGGACTCTTCTGACCCTCATTGTTGACCTTGTCACTTTCCTGTATGTGACATAGCAGTCAGCGATGTGCTAGCACTGCCATCAGTGTTCACCTGTTCACCTGTCTGCATGTCCCAGGTAGTTCTCCAGCAGGCATGCTCAGCCTGCAGAGGCTCCTGGTACCTGTGTCATGTTGTTGTTGTTGGAGGCTCCGAGCCACTTTGAAACTCTTAGGACAGCAAGAGCAGCACATCCAGCAGCTGCTGCTACCTGCACAGAGCCGTGCTGCTCATGAAGAAGTGGGGTCTGAAAGGGGACCAGCGGCCTGCCAGGGTTCGCAGAGGTCAGAAGTGGTATCTTGTGTTTCAATCTGGGGATTCCAGTTCCCGTGTCTGGGATCTTAACAAGTGCATTTTGTTGTCCTTTGACCTATTCCTGCTTCTCCATTCCTTTTTTCACAAATGTGGGTGCAGGGTGAAGCTGTGGTGGTCACCATATGACTCCCAAATGAAACACTGCTGATGTGCCCCATATCAGCCCTGGACTACCTGACTTTGTTAGAGGAAACAAATAAATAAACCCTTTATTTGTTTAAGCCATCATATTGATTTTTTACATTCCTGGGTCAAAACATTCTAGCTGATGCAACAAACTCATGCAACATGGTGTTGGCACCCCTGATCCTGGGGCCTGGGGATCGGTATTGTGCTATTGTGTTTCCGGTTTTCACCCACCGCCAAACACACACATTCCCACTGCCTCTGCTTCTTAGTATAACCAGTGTTAGGTTAAAGCTCCTTTCAATAGTATAATTGAGTTGAGACTTGGTCACTGTCCCTTGCATTGGGCATGGGAATGGGGCTCCAATACCTCCAGCTCTGAGTCCTGTGACTCTCTGGCTCTGTTTCTACGGCTCTGCTCTCTTCAAGGCCTAAATATGAGGAGAGGGCTCCTCAAAATGAGGAAGGAAGTTCAAATGTTGTACAGGCAGAGAAGGAAATATGACAAAAGTCTCCTGCACAGATCTTCCTGCACTTGTACAAGGGTAGAACTTCACATGGTGGGTATTTGTGTCAAAGATTAATACGCATTTTAAAGTCTGATGACATTCCCAAAGTTCTCTTACAAAAGGTTACAATAACATGGTTTTTTATCAACAATGCATACAAATTCTGAATTCTCCATACTTTCAGAACATGGGACAGTTTTGAAACAGTGTTCCAAAGTAAAAAATTTGATGAGGAAGCATCAAAGCCCTACAAGACTTTCTTAGTTAAAATAGCTTCTGCTTTCTCTGTGTTTTTATATACTTTACAGATATGGTTGCTCTTAAAATGATAAAACTAGGTACTGCTGTTATTAATGAATTTAAGTCTGTCAGAAAATTCTAAGTTTATCTCATAGTATTAGATATACATTGATAAAAATCAAAATACATTATTGTATCTGTGCATACAGATAGACCCATAACCACATAATTTAAATATGCATATATGTATGTAGTTTTATATGGATAAAGAATAGCAAACTAATTTAAGAAGCTTATTTTTTCTCCTATGATGAAATCACTTTCCAGTTAACATTAAAAATGTATTAATAGATGACATGGCTAATACACTTTAAAAGAGCAAATGAGCTCAGCAAGATATTTATGCTAAGCAAGCTCTGATTACACATTGAAATACATCATGCTGTACTTTCTTGGTACTTCCTAAGGTGTCACATTATACATTAAATCAACACTTCTTAAAGGTGTGGTGTTAAAAATAGTATTAAAACAATAACAACCAAGACCCATGGTATAATGAGCTCGAGGAAGCTTTGGTTAAGCAAAATTAAACAGCTTTTCTTGCTTCAAGCCTCTATATGTCCCAGTATGCAGTATGCAAATAGTCATTTAAATCTTTAAATAGGAAAATAATCAGGAATTATTCCCAATTGATGAAGAAGATCCCTTTTATTTTGAGACTACAACTATTTTTGGACTGTGCATTAAAATTGCTAGTATTAGAATAATTTATACCCAACTGTCATCTGATATATAACCCCCTTGAGGACACCAGCAATATTGCTTTGCTATGCAGAAACCCTGAGCAGGGGATTCTTACTATTAACTACATCAAGTGACCTGCTGAATGTAAACAGTCTCCATTTGCCTGAGTGCTGAAAAAGCAAATGAATCAACTTGACTTAATCGGAATCCAGACAATGGATATTCTTCAATACCTTTGTTTCAAGTTTTAACTTGTTCTGACTTGTTCAAGACATCTAGAAACAACTTAGCATTTGCATATTTATTAATAATTTGAAAGCCTCATTCAATTGAGTAGTTATTACTTAAATCTCATTTGAGCATCTTATATTTCAGGTTCATTCTCTTGTTATGAAATATTACCATTTCTCAAGGATTTGAGCAGCTCTCTGCTCTCTCCTCTGTGGGGTTTAGAATGAGAGTGTGGACACGGATGACTAAGTTTTTTTTACACTTTCTATTTGTGCAAGTCATTAGTTGGTATCTTTACCTTGTATCTCTGCTGGTGTTTGGATTGTACTTTCTGTCATGATCACAGGTCAGACGCTCACCTTTGGAATCCAAGCTTCCCGAGACTCCTTCCCCACTGAGGTGCCCTATCCACAGTGCTCTGAATACCTCCACCCTGTGGCTTGGCTCCCCCTGGGGCCCACATGGGGTTTCTAGTGCTCAAGAATGCCCCCTTTTAATGCTTGATGGACAAATAAGTAAATGATGAGGCTGTTGAAAGCTCTAATTAATAGATCTAGGTTTTTCTTTGGCAAAGTTAATGTGTCTAAAATACAATTCTAAAATTCAACTTAGGAGCTACAGATGATTTCTCTAGTTCAGTATTTCTTAAATTCAGGAAATATACAGATGCCTTGTAAAGCAAAATAAAGCTGTCATGGACTTTCAGTGTTGATTTAAACAACTTATAGTATTAATAATAATACCATACAATATTTATTATAATTGTAATGCATAATATATGAGAACTTTAAATGGAATGTAAAACGTATTTATAAATTCAATGAAACAAAACATTTTGAATAAACATGAAAAAATAAACCCAACAATATTCAAATCAATGTATCTTAATATGGTATATTAGGTTTGCTATTAAGAAAAGTACTCTGACTTCAGCATGACTGTCCTGCAGTTGTGGTACGATGTTTCAATTTTCCTACTGCCTTTCTATGTCCAAGCTCCTGCAACACCTTAGTGCCTCAGTTGCCACAGCATTGTCACGTTATTTTGATTTTGCTTAGTGGAAAAAACATTTATGCACTAACTGTACTTTTGCCATTTCAACATTAGGCTACAACAATTCAATTAGTGTCATTTGATACTAACTTGATTAGAAGGATACAATAAATCTTATGCTCAAAAACCCAAAAGCAATATAGTCAGTCATCAACATCCATAAAATAAAGTCATAGCATTACATTTTTTATAATTAAAACAATTTACTGAGAACATGTATTATTTTGAAATTATTGAGAAAGTCAAAGGTCTTTGAATCCTTCCCAAGCTCATATCTCTCGATGCAAATTTTATAATGTAAAATCACTAACTCAAACAAAAGAACAATTCAGTTTAATCAGAGCCCAGTATTCCAAAGCCATAATAATTAACTAAGGCATCTTTCTGGGTGTTTCAATACATACATAACATATGTTTCACTATGCATGTTTGTTTTTCATTACCAACATCAGAAACAAGACAATAAATTCTACCATTAAAATTGGAAAACAGAGCTGGGGTTACATCTTAGTTGGTACAGTGCTTGCTTCGAATGCATAAGGTCCTGGGTTCAAACCCCAAATCACACACACACACACACATACAAAGGAAAACAAACCAAATATTTAAAATTAAAAACAAAACATAGTAGAGAAAAGGAACAGTGAAGTGGTAAAAATGTCAGGCTCCAAGGAATACATCTTCATTCATAGAATTTGATTGTAACCATGCTTATAGCTATATAAGACATAAAACATCAATATATGTTTATCATGTCTGTCAACAAGTAATGGTGACACAGCCTTTTGATATTGATTTCACAGCAGTTTCTACTAAAGGTATATTTAAACAGAAGCCTTCTAAACAGCAGTTTTGGTTTCTCATCTTTAAAAATGAGACAGCATATCAGTTTAGTCCCTAAAATTTTGAAATATTACCATTTCTCAAATACCTAAGCTGCTTTCTGCTCTCTCTTTTGTGGGATTTTGAATGGAGAAGAAGATATATATACGATTATTTGGCATCATTACATTTTTATCTATGCTAAGTAATTAAATGGGATCTTTTATGTGAAGCCCTCTGGTCGGGAACCACAGAATGCCAGGTTGCCTCCTGCCCATCAAGAGCATCCATACTTTCATCACCCCTGAGCTCCTTTGCCCCTTATCAGTCCCCATGCAGTGTTGGCTTATCCCATGTCCCTTCTTTTGTTCTGTAAACTTGAGGCTGAGTGAGAAAATCCTCTCCAAGAGACTCTACCATAATTACAAAGACCAGAGAGATTTCAGACTCAGGTACTCCAGGTATGGCTTCCACCCTGAAGAGTGAGTCCCTGAGAACATAAGTTCATTTCTCCATGAGGCTAGCTCTCCTTCATCCCTTAGGGATGATTCAGATTGTTGTTGTTAATGTGTGTCAGAACTTGGAAAAGGGTGAAGCAGAAGAGAATATAGATAAATAGCAAGTCTGTTCCTCCTGCGTCCTTCCAATGCTCACCACAGTGCACAAAGAAATGGATGAAACACCCAAAATGACTCCTCCACAAACTTCACTAGACTACCAAGTAGGTTTGAAGCTAGAATTGTAGCTTACTAGGTGGCTTAAAAATGTTCAGAATCTGCAGTCGAATTCACCCTCGGAATTAATGAGAAACTTCCCTGCCAATGTCCGAAATAGGAGAATTAAGCCTGACACTGAAACTGCAAGATAAACTCAACATTTCAAATTAAAAAATACTAGATTGGAAGGAAAGAATAGTGGAGGGAATATGAAAATTAGACTTCATTGAATATATCTTGTTTTATAGATTTGATGGAACTATGCACATTTTTATATAAGACAAAACAAAATGTTTTTTTTAAAAGTAATCCCAAATACTAAAAAAGAAAATTAATGACCCTAACTATTTATCAAGGTGATAGTGAACTCACAGGTAAAGTGCCATTTGAGTAACTTCAACAGAATACCTTTATAACAGTAATGGGCTATGTACTTGTATATCATTAACACGAAGAAATTTTAAACTCTTTTCATTAAGGCATTACTGATGATATTGTTGCTACTATTTTAAAACTAATATGTAATAATAGATAAAATCAATAATTATATTAATGTCCATTGAAAACAGAACCTTAGCACAAGAAGAAAACAGTAACAGAATATTTTTAAAGTTAAAGAGAAACTATAAGAATAAATTTAAATTATACTTATTTGCTTTAGTCACCTTTTTTGTTACTATGACAAGAACAATTAGTGGGAGGAAAAGTTTATTTGGGGGCTCACGATTTTCAGAGGTCTTAGTCATAAGATAGCCAGCTCCATTGCTCTGGGACCAAGGTGATGGAGAACATCATGGGTGAAGAGTGTGCAGGAGGAAAGCAGCTCAGGACATGGCTTCCAAGCAGCAGAGAGAGGCTAAACTTAGCTCCCAAAATATACACTCCAAAGGCACACACCCAGTGACCTACCTTCTCCAGTTACACCCTACCTCTCTAGAGTTACCACCCAGTTAATCTAAACCCTATCAGAGGATTAACACACCGATGGAGTTAAATCTATCATAACCCATTCATTTTACCTCTAAACTTTCTTTTATTGTCTAGCACATGAGCTTTGGGTGGACATCTCAAATTTAAACCATAACATTGTCAGTATAAAACATACTTCTCAGTTCTGTTTGCTGAAAAAGTCTAGAAATAACATTCTTCCCAGAAACAATGAGCTCTCCATAGCTCCCAAACTGCGAACTCTAAATATCATTTCCTATTCTATGTAGCCAGTGCCTCTAGGAGGACACACTGACTTTGCCTCTGAGGAGGAATTGACCGTAGACCAGCCTCTCATTCCAGAAAATGAGTTTCCTATACTATCAATTATGACCCAAAGATTTGGAAGTCACTTAAAAGGATTCCAATCAGCCACATGAATACAACATAAGCATTAAAATCATCATCATCATCATCATCATTATCATCACAACTGTTTGCAACACACCAGATTGCTTAAATCCATTAGATAATAATGATTATAAAGTTAAAATAGAACAGGAAAAAAAATGAGAAACAGGTTCACTTAAGTTTTCTGAATAAACTATTATTCTAAAATTAGGAAATATAGAGCATAAACAGGTGTTTATTCCATCTTACCCATATGAATTGCATTTCTTTATAGAAGAAATCTGGTGATAAAAGAAGAAATCAAAACTAGAGTACCTTAATATTTGAAATCTCTAATGACACTATGATTAAATTAATAGTCATCGATGCTACAAAAGCCATTAGGTGAGAAGCATATTGGCAGAGAACTTGTTAATTATGTACTAAAGCCCTTGTGGCTCTGTAAAAATGGATGTAGTGTGAGGTGCAAAGCCCTTCCACGGGCTGTTCCAATGTCCCAAACTCTGAATCTGATTAAGCCTTTATTGCAGCGTTATTCAACAGAAATTTATGTGAATTGGAAAAGAATCTTAAATTTTCTAGTAACAACAGTAAAAAGATAAACAGAAATAAGTGAAGATAATTGTAAATATATTTATTTAACCTAATGTATCCAAATATAATTTTGCAATTTTATCAATATAAAAATACTGATATAACAGTTCACATTTTTTTCATACTACATCTTTGAAATCCTATGAGTAGTTCATATATCTTACAGTATATCTCATTTTGGTTGCCAAATTTTCATTGGAAAAAAAATCTAAATTTAGGTTTTGTAAAATATACATTTAAAAAAGTAGATTCATACACCACAGCTGTTCTAATCATACTTGAAAGTCTTCCAATAACTGAATAGAGTATCAGTTTTTAAATTTACATTAATTTAAATTAAACTAAATTAAAAATTCATTTCTTTAGTCACAGAAGCCAAGTTTCAAGCATTCAATATCTACACACACATTAGTGGTAAATATTGGACCACATGGATGTAGATCTGTTTACCAGTTCAAAGAAACACATGAGGGATGAAGAGAGGGCAGGAAGATATTATGGATGTGTAATCATTAAAATTGAAGAGCTCTATAGAATACAGAATCCGGTTTATTTCAAATTAGAACTGAAAAAGAAAAAAAATGAAAAAGAGATGATCTATACGTTAAAGAGATTTAGGAGAGAGACTTGTCAACCAAATGCAATATTTGGAATATGCTGGATTCTGATTTTAACAAACCAACCAAATACACACACCCACACACACACCACACAGACACACACACACACACACACACACACACACACACACACACACATACTCAAGTATCTGCATATATATGCTTACAGTCCCACAAGTTAATCCTCTTCAAATATGTATATTTAATAGATGGAGTTATCATTGATAATTTCCTAGGTGTGATAATGGAATTGTGGTTATATATTAAAAGGAGAAGGTGTATGTTGTAGAGACAGACTGAATTATTTACAAACCAAATGCTATCAATTTAGTCAAGCATAATAATGTTATGTGATTATATTTTTAAAGAATTGACTATGCTTAACATGAAATAATATAAACTTTTAGATTGTTGGGGTGAGGAGGAGGTAGAGGGGAACTGGGGACATTAGCTGCTGAGAAGCAGGAATCCCTGCCTCCTCAGTACATCTGGCCTGGGCATCCAACCAGCTGCAAGGACTCAGGCTAGAGAGCACCCTGGGGGAAGAGAGCACATCTTGAGGGCAGTCTTATTCCACGCAGTTGTGGCCAATTAGAAAGCCACATGAGATCAACATGTTGGCTGTCACTGAACATCTCTGACTACTCATCAGGCTCAATGTTTTGTTTAGTTTTTTTTTTTTTTCAAAATCTAATCTGCCCGTTCTCATACTCTGGGTTGCATCTTTGTTGAGTTCAGCAAAGGAAACCTGAAGCTCGTTCCAAGGAGACGAAGAAAAACGGTTTGAAAAGTCAATACTGATGACTTTAATTCCCCAAATAAAAGGCAAAGCCTGGATTTGTTTGCTATTAATACATGTGAGCATCGTTCAATTGGGATGGCTTAATGCTGATTATGGCCTGAATTGGTTCAGATCTCTTAACCTGAACCACAACTTTATCTGCTATCAGTTTAAATAACTTCCACTTGTGTCAGTGCTATTTTAAGAGGATCAGTGAAGGTTTATGATTAAAAAAAAAAAAGCCTTGTCATCTACTCCCAAATGGACTAAATTAATTAAGTTATTGGAGCCAAATCTTTGACACTTTTTATATATTGTTACTCTCCATGGGTTGGCTGCTGACATTGATTAGAACAAAAAAATGCTACTTTTCAGCCGAGCACAATAGATATTTTCCCACAAACAGATATTCATAAGGTAGCTTTCTTAGTTGCCAGAGTGGGAGACCAGTGGCATATTTCTTATAAAAATGTGAGCAACTGCAAGCATGTGGCAGGAACATAAAATTTAAGCTACTAGCAGTTGTTTATAAATACACTCTGTGAAGGTTTTACGTCTTAGGTCTGAGAAGTTTTCATGCAGAAAAATCAAAATTACAACAACCAATGTGTGAGTCAAAATTTCCCCAAGCAGAAGACTTTCTAAGTCTCTCCTGAGGAATACTTTCTTCTTCCCCTAATAGAAACTGCCATTTTCTTTCTGCTTGGCTTGGGGTTTGTCCCTTTAGTGTAGATGGGTAGATGAGAAAGTTGGAGAAGAAACCTTATTCATCTCAGGAAAAGAGAGAAAGTGGGGGTGTGTGTATTTACATGGGAGGGGAATTATTCTGGGGATCCAAGCCCAGGGCCTTGTGCAAATGAGCCAAGTCCTCTACCCTTGAACCATAGTCCCAGAATTATGTTTGTATTTTTTTTAATTTTAGCTCTGAAAACTTCATTTCAGCTAGTGTTCTTTAAAAGACAGTAAGGCTGAAGGGCATTAAACCCAGAGTCAAGAGATCTCAAGTGTTTTTTACTATATTTCTATCACTCTCGTACAGTCTCAAGCCGTTTTGTCCCGAAATCCCATTATTCCCTATAGGAGTAGCACTGATTAAGGTGACAGAGGAGAGGAAGCCATTTGTTGGCTGCACATAGAGCCCCACTGAAGGACCCTCTTCTCAGACAGTGCCTCATGACCACTTTTCTCTCAAGACACGATGATATGTACCTTTGTAGTTGAAATAGCTGATTTTCTGTAAAACTGATTCAAAATGGGACACTAGTAGTTGGTATTAAGATCTCTATCTTTAAGAAATTTTCTCTTTTAATATTACACTGTTTCACCCATTGGTGAATATTTTGGAAACCAAGGTAGGCCTTCAAAGGAGAACATTTTATGGAGGGGAATTTTTCCCAAGGACCCCATAAATCAAACCATTTTGGTTGCAAGCTATAATTTACTTTAAAGAAGACACTGTAGGATCAAGACGGGGGAAAGACTATGGAAGAAAGAGCATATATTTAAAACATGGCTCTAGTTTCTGCTTTCCTTACTTTCTAGTGCAGAAAACTGCCAAGGGATAAGCATGACTTTGACATCTCACGGACCCCTGCATGCCCCTTCCCTCATCTCCCTTGGGGCTCAGCTGTGTGCGCTTTCCTCAAGCAGGACCTAGAAGACAGATGAAAGGAGGGTGTTTCTGAATAGAAATCCTTACTTCAGAGGGAAATGTTTTTCTTTTAAATGAGGAACAATCTAGCACAGAGATCCAGGGCAACCATATTGAGACCACAGAGCGTGGTATATCTTGTATCATCCTGAGTTTGCCTTATGTGCTCAGAACCTGAGAGCCCTTCAAGTGAGAACAGAAGATGCAGTAGGTGTGCCTGGAATCCAGTGTCTAGTTCCGTCTGTACTGAACAGGACTAAATACAGATGGATGTGTGACCTCCTGGGTGTGTCCCTGATAGATCGTCTGCTGCGGAGCCGTGAGACACCAAGAGTTAAATCTGTTGGCAAACTTGCTGGGAAAGGACAGCCAGCCTGGCTGGGGATGCTACCGCCTCTCTGTTTACTTCGGGGCCTAATCTCCTCTGCCTGGTTAGAAGCCTTCTGTGTTGTGTTTGTGTAGATCACACACTCCCTCCCTGTGGAGGCTTCACAGAGATTTACAGCATGGTGCATCGTATATGCTTTCCCAGTCTGCAGAATTCCTTGAATCAAGTGGAAGCTCTCCATACTTCAAAGTTTGAAACAAAAATAGCCTACTATGTAGGGAAGGAGCTAAATTCTTCCTGTTTAGGTAAACCACATTCAAGCATGATAGGTCCTGGGACATACCAGAGATGATAGACGATTCTAAAAGAGAAGGATCTCAGGAATTGGGCTCAGAATGACGCATTAGTCTAGTTAATATTCTCTTCTAGGCCTTCTTAGTTACAATGGCAAGATTCTACTTGGCATTATGAGTAAAATACAAGCACATCTGACTCGTGTGACACAAATTATTACTGTTTCAGAATTAGGAAGTTTGGAAGTAAATTTGAAGACACTCTAAATGCTATGTGCGTAGTGTCTTTCTGGAGGTGCCAGGAGACTGTTCTCTATCCGAACAATGAGAGCATTTTTAGGATTCCCACAGCAAGCTGATCACCAGATTTTCCTGGTATAATTATAATAACTAACAGATAAGAGCTGGCTCCTGTGTCTAGCCATGAAAGCAAAGTAGTGCAGCCCCACATGTTCCAAATCCAGAGAAGTGAATTTAGAAACCAAGATATCATCATATGTTAAGGTTTAGATATGAGGTGTCTCCCAGAAGCTCATGTATGAGACAATGCAAGAAAATTCAGAGGTGAAATTATTGGGTTATAAGAACTTTAACCTATCGGTGCACTGAGTCCCTGGTAGGGATTAACTGGGCTGTAACTGTAGATAGTTAGGTTGTTGCTGGAGGAGGTGGGTGGAGACATGCCTTTGGGGTATATATTTTGTCCCTATTGAGCTGAGCTGTCTGCTTCCTGGTTACTGGTTTCTTCCTTCTGCCATGATTTTCTGTCTTGCCTTGGGCCCAGAGGTATGCAGTTGGCTGACTGGACTGAGACCTCTGAAACCATACATACCAAATAAACTTTTCCTCCTCTCCTTGTTGCTATTGTCAGGTCTTTTGGTCACAGTGGAGAAAAAGCTGACCAAGACCCTACAACAGTCCATCAAAACATCCACAACCGTTTAAACTCACCATTGTTCAGTCTTCCTTGTAGATACAGTCTCTCTCCTTATTTACATTATCTTTCTCTACGACCTGAGTTGACTAATCAAGTCCTAAATCTAAAACTAAATGGCTCATCTTAGTTATGTACTGATAATTAATAATAATTAACACTTGAATTGTTTCACAGAGTCTATGACACCTAATTTTATTTGACCCTCACAAAGTATGAGGTAAGCGGGCATTTGCTATTATTCTAATTCTGCACATGATGGAAAGTATGGTTGTGTAAACCTCAGGGGTTACTTAGTTGATAATAATATATCGTATTCTTGAAGGTTGCTAAGGAAGTAGATCTTAAGTGTTCTTCCCACAAAAAAATTAATTAGGTAAAGTAAAATATGCTAATTAGCTTAATTTAGGTACTAAAGATATACATATATCAAAACATCATTTTGTATAGCAAGCCAATTAAGAAAAAATAAATAATAAGGAAATAAAGAAACAAATAAATCACTCATTCTGTATCTACCTCTGTCTCATAAACACACATTTCTCCTGATTACGTTGTCTCACTCTGCCAATTATTTTTATCAATGTCTCACTAAATTCACAAAATCCACCCTGTCCCTAATTCTGGTCAGGACACTCTGCTTGTTACTTCCTCCTGCTTGCTGGTGGTTGTCAGTAGCCTTGACCCCTCCTGAGCAGGCAGGTAGAGCTCCAGCCTCTGGCCCTCCTGCTACAGGAGAGGGGTTTGCACAAATACTTGCGAGCGTCTGCTAGCTCTGAAGACTGCCAGCCACACTCAGGGACTCAGCCTTTTGAGCATGTCTGTCCTGACTTTCCCAGTCAAGCGATTCTCTCCTAGCTGTATGGAGGAAATCACATATTTACAAATTTGGTTTTCTGTCAAATTTAAGAGGCTTCCATCCCATAAACCAAGCTGCTACAAGTCAAAAAAAGGCATGGAAAGCAAATTCAAATATAGTTTCACGTAAGAATACCTTTTTTTCTTCTTTTACTGAAAAATACTATGAGGGAACTAAACATAAAATACATTGTGCAACAATTGCTTGTGATAACAGAAAAAAAAAAAGCCACTGTTATAAATTTAGTGAACTCTGAATTTGCCAGCTTCTCCCCAGCTGAGTATGATCAGCCTGCCTTAACAGGTTCAACCAGGCCTCATGAGCTCATGTCTCATCTTCATTAAGTTCAAGTTATGCTCAGTACAAAGTATGTATACGAGACCTCAGTGGATGGTCCCAAACCAGAACAGAAGGAGAAAGGTCCAAATGGAAATGTGTGTCCTCCTGCCATCAATCGGTATCCTGGCCTCTTGTCTCAGTGTGGCGATAGCTGGGAAGGTTCCTTACTGACTGACCAACTACATATTTTGACTCTTCGAGGAGTACAACAGTATTGAAGAATGGTCAATTTTTTTTTCCTTACTTTTTTTTTATTCAATGCAAGTGTTTATACGGGCTCCTCGAATTGTGTATTCTGAGAAAGATTTAATTTTTTAAGATTCTGAACCTTCTAATTTTAACATATCTGTGGCCATGCACTCTGATTATTGTACTAAAGACAGTGATAATAAATAATGACAGTCGTGACACTTAGTGCAACGCAGCATATCAGCACTCACCCCTGGCTTTCACTCCCGCTCTCTCCTCTCATCCTCATAGAATCCCAGGAGGATTAACATTTGTTCCATTCCATATTCCAGGACAAAATCCAAACCAAACATGGCATTTTCTGAGAATCTTGCATTTCTCATCCTGTGGACCAAATAAGTAGGCTGACATTTTAAAATATGTTTAGCCCCAAACTGATTTAGTTTCAGGATAAATGAAAATGTTGTGTGCAAGGTTTTGGCAAATTGAAAGTTTCTCAGCTACAGGCGAAGGGAGTCGCACCCAGCAAGAAGTGATGCCCCCCCCCCCCAAGGAGAATTAATCTTTCCTTACACTTGCTACAGGACTGGGTACAGCTGCCCCAGGGTTGGACCTAGTGTCTGAACCCAGGCTAGGCAACCATGGATCTCAGATCCTTCAACAATCCTTAGATCTGCCTTCTGAGATTCCTGTCCACAGGCACCCTCTGTGTGAGCGTCTGCTATTTCTATTCTGGTAAGAGCTTGCATAGTTATCTGTTCAAGTCCACTTGGGGGTGGGTGGGGGGAACTAATTTCAAAAGGACTCAAGGATGTTATAAAAATCTTGATTAAAACTTTCTAAATTTTTAGTTGTGATATTTTTATTGACTTCAAACTTAAGGTTAAATTTGAATTAAGTCAACCTACTTCCCTCCTCCACATGAATGAAGGGGACCCTTAAGAATTAAGAATTCACACAATGAAAAGATTCCCATTTGAATTTTAAAACATAAGCAAACATAAGACTCTATAAAATTATTTTGTCAATACATCTTAAATTACATAAAATAATTATGACATGAATATTAGATGTTTCTCTTTTAGTTACCAGAAATAAGCTGTTCTTTTGACATAAAACAGATTTATCTTCTACGTGCAATTAGTTGCTAATATTTGAGGGTGCATTATTTGTGGTGTTTTACATATATATATATATATATATATATATACATTCACACTTATCTGCCATTTATAGAATCTTTCACTTGTGGTAGTTTTTTTTTTTTTAATATAAAGAGAGAGAATCTAAAATGTGAATTCAGTATATGAAAATAGTGGTGATTTGTGCAGTTGGAAAACAACTAGATTTAGAATCTCAAAACCTAGGTTGAAGAGATGATTTGTTTTTCCCGTTTTTGCTGTGTTTTGCTAGGAGAAGTCACTTGACATCTCCACTCAGGCATTCTCACCTGTACCCGCAATGCCCAGGAGGTACCAGAGTGGCATTACAGGCGGGTGGCCTGTGAATAGCCAGGGACAGCCATCAGCTGGGTGTATTAGGAGGAGCAAGTGTACTCAGAACCATCTCAGCACCGGGAATTATTAATTGTAATGCCTTAGATATTGTTGTGTCAAGGAGTTTTATTGAATTTGAAAAGATTTTCTTGTAAATGTCATTTACAAGTCATTCCTGTCATAATATGCCCTGGGTTATAAACATAAGAAGCATCTTAGAACCACAGAAAAATCATGTGGATATTAAATAACTACTCTGTAATGATTGCTTATCTCTGAATCAAACCAAATCATATCCAATGAATAACACCTAAGAAGGAAAGATGAACCATGAACGTTTCCCTAAATAAACCAACTAGAGTTGACAGGGGACTGACTGCCCATCTTGGAGGAATCCTGGTTTCAGGGTATGAGTAGCAGTGAATTTAACTCCTTAGTTCGCCTGTGAGGAAGGACTTTCCAGGAAAGGGCCCTGCAGAACAGTGGGGCCAGGAGGTGTGGAAGTGGGGCTAGATTCTGGGTTCCCTGGGGCCTTGAGGTAGAAGATCAATGAGGAAGGCAGAGTATTAAAGTGATGGCCACCCAGGTAGAGTCCAGATCCTGCACAGCCTGAGGCTTTGTGGAGGAGTTGATTTCTTCCTAAATGCAACAGGAATTTCTGAAAAGTGTTAGAGACTATGATGGCCTCTGGGTGAGGGCAGGGTGCCATGGAAGGAGGTACATGCTTCTTTGGAGTCTACAGGCACCTGTGCTCCAAATCAGGCCATAGAGCCTGAAGCAGGGCAGGCTGTAGTCAAGGACAGAGCAATACTGTGCATCCAGATGTGGGAACAGAGAGGAATGAGGACCTGCAGAGGATCCAAAGTAAGTGCAGAAAAGTTCAAGATATCGTCTTTCACTGTGTCCTCACATGGTGGAAGGTGGAAGGGCAAGAGTGTCTAGAGGGTTCCCTGCAGCTCTTTTATAAGGCCCTACTTCATTCCCATGGGCATACCACCGTAGCCTCATCATCTCTTATAGGTTCTACTTCTTAATGCCATTGCTTTTCGGATTAAGTTTCAACATGATTTTGGAGGGGACATATTCACATCATAGCAACCAGAGACCCATGATGCCTCCAGCTTCGAGAGCAGAAAAGACAGAGGACTATGGCAAACCCAGCTGTGTTCACTTGGAGTCAATGAGACACAGAGGGTGCTGCATGTGGGTGGGCCACAACGAAGGAAGGAGTCTGTCCTCAGAGGGATGTGTTTGTTTCGAGGTTGCCCGCTGGAGGTAAAGAGTCTCAGCTGAACATTCAGCTTGACTTCAAAAGAGGGAACAGGAAGGAAAAACAGATTTGGGAACAGTTGGGACCACATCAAGAAAGTGTGGGGAAAATAGAGCCATGAGGATGGAGTGTGCTCTGAGGACAGTGTGAAGGAAAATGGGTCATAAGATCCCATCAGCTCTCAAACAATATTTCAAGGAGGGAATGATTGGCAGGTCAAACCCTGCTGGGAGGTCAATCCAAATCTTTATGATTTAGCTACTGGGTCGATGAAGTCTGTTTCTTAAGGAGATTGGAGGAGAAGCCAGATTTCATTGAGATGGGGAAGAAATGGAAGAGGGTAATGGAAACAGTGGGTAAGGGCATCTGTGGGTAGTGCAAATAATGAAGTTTGTGTGGGCATGTGTGTTATTCTGGCACAATTGGTCTCTGTCTGTATCCTTCCCTCTTAAATTAATGACCTACACATGCATGGAAAATCATTATTCTTTAATTCAACCCTGTACTCCTGATAGTATAAGTCTTACTCCAATCACTCCCTGACCTCAGGGCTTCGCTCTGCTATTTTGATTGAGATGCTTGAGCTCTTTGGTGGGTTCTATGGTAGTTCTTTGTAGGACCTGGGGACTGTGGTTGGGATACAGATCAAATTCTCACCATGTTTACTAACTTGATAGCCTCTAGTCACGCTTAGCTGTTTCCCTTAAACTTAAAAAACTAAAGTTAAAGTAAAATTTAGTTGTTCATTTGCATTAGACATATTTCAAATGCTCAATAGCCACATGAGTTTAAGGATCTGTATGAGAGAACAGATTGTGGAACATTTCATCATCAGAGAAATATCTAATGGGCAGTGCTAAACTAGAAGTAGGAGACAACCCAGAAGTAATTAAACAAAGTTTGAGGAACTTGACAAGACACACAGAAAATACTTTTCTAAGATGGTAGCCAGGAAATGTGCAAGATAAATGAAGGAAGAGAGCCAGCAGCCAATGGAACTCAGAATTAAGAAAGCAAAATGTCCCATTGAGCAATATTTCCAACAAACTTCACTCCACCTCAGCTTCTGCCTACGTCCACCCTCTGAAACAGAATTGCAGCCTCTTCCCAGAAACATCTTCTTCTTCCTTCTTCTTCTTCTTCTTCTTCTTTTTTTAAGCCAGATCTTTGCTGACATTTTGTCAGAATTCTTTCTACTCCTTGTCAAATGGCAGGATCACAGTCTCATAAAGGACTTTGTGACTCACAGGGAAACACAAGTTTCCAAGGAAGAATAAAGAAGAAAAGGGAAAATTTGAGTGAATGAGTAATGAAGGAGAGCTGGCCCAACAAGATCTATAGGAATTAACATTCTGTGATACTGGCCCAAGAGTAAAGCATTTACTCATTGGAAAAGAGTCCATTTCCCAGAAGCAAATGCTGGGAGAGAAAAACTTAATGGATAACAAGGAAAGAACAACTAATTCAATAAATGGTTTAGAAAAATTTGTACACTTGTTAGAAAAAAGTCAATTAAGATCCTTAATCCATACCATACACAAAAATGAACTTGGGATGTGACTTAGTGGTAGAGCATTTGCCTGACATGCAGGAGGCCCTGGGTTCAATTCCCAGCACCAGGGATTAAAAAAAAAATTGAAGAAGAATTAAATTGTAAATGTTGAAACCTGACACATTAAAAATAATCATTTGTTTTTTAAAAAAAACAGGAACATTTAACTGCTATCTAGCTGATCATCCAAGTAGTTAATCAGTGGAAAAAAATTATAAAACAAGCTGCAAATATTTGATGACTACCTAGGATCAACAACAGCATTACAAAGCCACTGGCCTTCTCCTGTAGTCACAATTGCTTACAAGTGGTCATTTTGTGTCTTTCCATATATATGGCAGCTCATCCATCCCGATAGCCACTGCTGTCCCTCTATGGTCACAGCCAAGGTAAAAACCCATGTACCATCTGGAATTTCAGACACTTGCCTGAAATGAAAAGCTGAATAGTGAAAAAAAATTACTGTAAAATTGCTAAAGATATATTTTAAAAACTAGAGAACTATATGCCACAAGGATTATAAGCAAATTGTTTCCAGTGGAAAAACAGCCAAAGGGTTACTCATAGTAAAGGAAAAACAGACTAACAAGCCAATAAATTCCTCAAACATCAGTAGGGAAAAGAAGTTTGAATTTTTAAAACATTATGTTGTCATTTTTTTCTTTTTTCTTTTTTTTTGCCTAATAAATTTGCAATTCATTTTTTTTTCGTTAATAAATCTCCGATTTCTGTTAGACTTCTTGGTCAAGGGACAATATCATTCACTCTAACTTGGTGCCAAATTGCCACAAAGTGATTGTCAATAAGTAATGATAAACTTAAAATTGTCTATGCAAGTTGCTCCTTTTCTGGAACCGTTTTTTTAAAAAAATATTTATTTATTTTAGTTTTAGGTGGACATAGTATCTTCATTTTATTTGTATGTGGTGCTGAGGATCGAACCCAGTGCCTCACGCATGCGAGGCGAGTGCCCTACTCCTGAGCCACAATCATAGCCCCTCTAGAACCATTTTTTAGATAAATAATACATTCATTTGTTCAATGTGGTTTGCTCTGTTTATGCAGAACTCTTAACATCAGAAATGTTCGAAACTAAGGGAATGACTAAATAATCTTATTATGCTATTAAGATGAAAGGTGATGTACTTATTGAAAGTTAGAATTTTTAAGGTATTTTTAATTATGTATCAATGTAGAATGCAAGATACCATCTGAGTGGGTAGCCTGCTCACCGGGATGTGTGTGTGCGTGGGTGCGTGGGTGCGTGTGTGTGTGTGTGTGTGTGTGTGTGTGTGTATGGATGTGTACACACAAAGAAAAAGCAAGTATAGATTTCTTAACAAGGGGATTGCCGGCTTGTACCCTTACAGCTATGTAGATTGGAGTACACACCCACCTTCAAAAAATAGCTGAACAGGTTTTTGCAGCTAAGAACAACTAATATACATAGTTACTTCCTTTTATTTTTTTAATACATATTTTCCAAAATATTTTCAAATGACCATTTATTACTTGCACCAATGCTAGAACACAGGACTTTTAAAGAAATTTCTGTGAGGAACTGACTGTGGCTTTTCTGGGTCTTATTTTCAACCTTCTTTGAAGGGACCAAGAGGTCTTATAACTGTGTATCTCTGAGTGTGGGAAATCAGAGAGAAGAAACCTGGAGACATTTGGTCTCCATTGAGACTAACAGAACCTGACTTTATCAGGAGACATCCTGGGGTTCATCGATATGTCCAGTGGAAGACCCAGGGCCATGAATGGAGTCTTTGAATCATAATACAGCTTGCATTGTGATTCATGCATGATACATGCTGTATTATGCTAAATTCAACTGAATAATACTTCTGGAAAATTTAGTAAGCAAATACGGATATGCCACACACACTATGCCCACAACAGACATTGTTATAATTGGAATTTTGTCCCTCCAAATTTCTTATGTTGAAATCTCTTATATTCGATTTCTTACATTGAAACCTGAGAATGTGACTATTAGCGACAGTCTTTAAAAAGGTGATTAAAATAAAATGAGGTTGTTAGAGTAGGACCCCAAACTCTGTACTGATAAGAAGAGGAGATCAGGACACGGGCATACACAAAGGGAAATGCAAGAGGACCCAAGGAGAAGATGGTCTTAGGAGCCACCAACCCTGCTGGTTCCTTGATGTTGGATTCTAGCCTCCAGAACTGTGAGACAATGGGTTTCTGTTGTTGACTTCATTTTGTTACGGCAATACCAGGAAGTTAGTAGATCATACTTCAAAAGCAACCTGTCATTTAGCACTACTCTGAAAATGGACTCTAATCTGGCCCGTGAATGAAAGGCCTCCATATGCATAAACTTTGTCCTCTTCATTCCTTGTCATCACTATAGATAAGATAACCCTGAAAATCTGATGTGACACTTGACATGAAAATATGTGCCTTCCCATCTAATTTACATATGGTAAAATATGTGCGATGAGAGCTTAGCATATATTTTTCATGTGGCAAACAGAAGGACTAGGCACTGAAGTACCATTTCTCATCTCTCTCTCTCTCTGAGGCCCATTTGAAGTACATAGCAAGGAATTTAGGGACTAGAGCCAGGTTAGGGTGATGTGGTCTGTCCATTGGGATGATGCAGTTTGCTTAGGGACCCATTGAGCAAGTCTCCAAATCGTCTGAGGGATTACAAACAAGAGTCTGAGCCTCAAAACTACACAGGCGGATGGGTGATGGACGACCTGCTCACACTCTGGCATAATTTTCAAAATGTTGTGTTCAGAGAAGACAGCAGAGGGCACACAGCTTTTCCTCAGAAGTATGTATGACCCCAAATACATTAAAGCTACCAGGAAGTGCCATGCATATCCACAGGGCTGTGACCTAGTTCAGCCTTCCTGTCTACTGAGCTGTGTGTGTGTGTGTGTGTGTGTGTGTGTGTGTGTTTTCTGAGCTGGAAGCCCATGGCCACCCCACCCCTGGAGCTGCCTTGGAAGACCAACCTGGAGGAAATTGGTTGCGACTCATGTGTGCCTCGGCTAAGATTTCCAAAAGTAAATGTGAGTGTCATGAGAAGGCAACGTGGCCCAAGCTCTGGTTATCCAAATATCAACATCTGCATTTCACTCAGAGCACAATACTAGGAAGCCTGCGGGGTTCCCAGGGCTCTTTTCCTCCTTGAAATCTCCCCTTTGATCAGCAAGTGTGACTCATGGATTCCAGCTCTGACACAAATGCCTTGAATGAATGCAAACTAACAAGAAGCAGAAGACAGCTTTCTTTAAGTATATTCCAGAAAGTTCTGACAAGTTTGGGGAAATTGTGAAGCCATTAAGTCATAATAGCAGAACACAGCTCTGACTGAGCCAGAAAATATGCAAATGAAGAGAATCAGTGGGCAACAGACTGCTGTGGAACCCAGGATGAAAACTGGACACTCCTTGGAGTGGGTTTCACCCCACATGCTGAGAAAATGCCTGCAGTTTTTCACTAAGAACTTATAGGAGGCTTGGATAGAAACAGCACTCTGATCCGACCTCCTCAGTGACCAAGAGTACAGGTGCCTGAATTCAGATTTGCAATTTCTGAAACCCACAGCTGGACATTCTGAGATGGATGCTGAGATGACAGGCGTAGGGGACATCTCATGCATTGTGGACAGTGAGATTTTACTCAATCTTGTGTTGACCAATGATGCTTTTAGGATTTTTGATTGAAGCATAGTGTGGCTGGTAAAAAGAAAGCATCTCATGTTATGACATGCTTGTTGCCCAAACCTAAGTCTGTTTTCATTCTTAAAGAGAAAATTATACCATACGTTTTTTGTTGTTTTTGTTCATGATTTTTTTTTCTTTTTCATTAGTGCATGATAGTTATATATAATGGCAGGATTCATTTGACATATTCATAAATGCATATAACAAAGTTTTATTTTGATTCCTAGTACTACCTTTTTTCTTTCCCTCCTTTGTCTCCAAGACCCCCTTCCTTTACTCTATTGGTCTTCCTTCTATTTATTTATTTTTCTTTTTTTAATTGGTGCAACATGGTTGTATATAAAATTGGAACTCCTTTAATATGTATTGTTTAATCAAGATCCACTTCCATGAACATCTTATGATGTAATCAATAATATTTTTTGAGCAACTTGATAAACATACACACAAACCCATCTTTAGTATATAATGATAATAAATATGAAAATGCTGTGTTCTGGGTGTTATTGTACAGTACTAATATAACAATATCACATTTGTGTCCCCCTTGCCTGTTCTCACTTCTGGGGAGCATTGGCTGATGTTGTAAGATTGTCAGGCCTCTTGGATGAGCTGGTAGGACTACGAGTGTACGGAATCCTGAGCCAGGACCACAAAGTGATCTCATATATTTCAGCACTGGGACCAAATCCCCATGCAACTTAAGAAGCACACACAATAGTGACAAACAGGCAGAACTCATTGCAAACAGTAAACACTTCCAAACAAATACTGCACTTATAGAAACTGCCATTGCTGCATTTTGGGGATTCACCTGACTCACCCCTGCTCTGCCACTTCCCAGTTGATCTAGGGAAACTGGCTATCTTGTCTGTGCCTCATTCCTCATCTCTAATGGGGTTAACAATCATATATCTTGGGATTTTGAAAGGAATTCATGAGTCAATATTATGTAAAAGGCTAAAGTGTGCCTAGCATTGAACAAGCCTTCAACTAGCTACTAGAGAAAGAGGCAGAAATAGAATCAAATGCTGCCTAAGCCAAACCATCCCTCTGTGGAATATGGGTACAGGAGGCACACTGAAGTGTGGGAAAACAGGGAAACAGTCAAGAAAACTACACTAGTATTTAAGCTAATTTTCAAATGAGAGAATTCAGTCTTCAATTTGAAATGATCTTGGTACTAGCTCAAAAGAGTACATTAAACTACACAATAGCAGTCACATGCAGATTAAAGTTATGCATTACAGATTCAAAATATTGCTATTTTATTATTGCTATCACTTCATTGTTAAGGTACTATACATATCTTACACTTGCTTTTCTTTGTAGGATTGTGTTCTGTTCTCACAATCTTCATGTGTTCCAAAGAAACCGTTTCATGGGCCAAGGACTTGAACAGACACTTCTCAGAGGAGGACATACAATCAATCAACAACTACATGAAAAAATGCTCACCATCTCTAGAAGTCAGAGAAATGCAAATCAAAACCACCCTAAGATACCATCTCACTCCAGTAAGATTGGCAGCCATTACGAAGTCAAACAACAATAAGTGCTGGCGAGGATGTGGGGAAAAGGGTACACTTGTACATTGTTGGTGGGACTGCAAATTGGTGCAGCCAATTTGGAAAGCAGTATGGAGATTTCTTGGAAAGCTGGGAATGGAACCACCATTTGACCCAGCTATCCCCCTTCTCGGTCTATTCCCTAAAGACCTAAAAAGAGCATGCTATAGGGACACTGCTACATCGATGTTCATAGCAGCACAATTCACAATAGCAAGACTGTGGAACCAACCTAGATGCCCTTCAATAGATGAATGGATAAAAAAAATGTGGCATTTATACACAATGGAGTATTACTCTGCATTAAGAAATGACAAAATCATAGAATTTGGAGGGAAATGGATGGCATTAGAGCAGATTATGCTAAGCAAAGCTAGCCAAGCCCTAAAAAACAAATGCCAAATGTCTTCTTTGATATAAGGAGAGTAATTAAGAACAGACTAGGGAAGAAGAGCACGAGAAGAAGACCATCATTAAACAGGGTTGAGAGGTGGGAGGGAAAGGGAGAGAGAAGGGAAATTGCATGGAAATGGAAGGAGACCCTCAGGGTTATACAAAATTACATACAAGAGGAAGTGAGGGGAAAGGGAAAAATAATACAAGGGGGAGGAATAAATTACAGTAGTGGGGGTAGAGAGAGAAGAGGGGAGGGGAGGGGAGGGGAGGGGGGATAGTAGAGGATAGGAAAGGCAGCAGAATACAACAGACACTAGAATGGCAATATGTAAATCAATGGAAGTGTAACTGATGTGATTCTGCAAGCTGTATACGGGGTAAAATGGGAGTTCATAACCCACTTGAATCAAAATGTGAAATATGATATATCAAGAACTATGTAATGTTTTGAACAACCAACAATAAAAAAAATTTAAAAAAAAAAAAAGAAACCCTTTCATTTCATCTCTGCAGAATCTGGGAGAAACAAGAAATTCCGTATCATTCTAACAGATTGTTATAAGGATCTAATTTTAACCTTACATATTACATACTCCCAGTCAATTCATCTTCACCTGATTATTATTTAATACTGCACCATTCACTCATTGTTCCTAGGAGCCTTTGATATATAAAGAGAAAGGAAAGCTCTAAATTTGAAAAAACTTCAAGGCTAGTGGTTGTTAATATGTGTGTGTCCCAGCATTTCTGGATTTAAACCCTAGCTCTCCCACTTATTAGGATACTTAATTAGATTCACTTTCTTGTCTGCAAAATGGGGATGCTGATAGGTTTTTACCCCCCAGGGCCACAGTGAGGATTAAAAGCCAACACATAAAAGGCCTTTGCAACTAGACCCTCATATGACATGAAGGCTGAGGTTGGACGTGACTTTTGTGCTAGGGGTGTTAAGAGAAAACAGTCATACTTACTGATTCATATTTTCGTTCAGCAAAAATATAATGAGTGATTACATAGCAGGAGCTGCATTAAAGGTCTGGAATGAAAAAAAAAGATGAAACTCTAAGAACTTCATTGTGCACTTAGGTAAAATGACAGGTAAGCACTTCGTTACAATGTATAACGCAAGGCAATTAATAAAGTGTCTTCAAAGTGCTCTCTTTGTAAGAAGAATCCATTTTTAACTCACAGGAATGTAAATTTATGTCCCTGCAAAGAAAAGAGTATTTGATCATGTTCCATCCATCAAATTCAGTACCAGAAACATCCATATGGCACAAAGTAGCAGTCTTTGGGGACTGTAGTAAGCCCTGAAGCAAAGATAAGATGCGGCTGCTGCACCTGCACTGGACCCTGACCTCCCAGCTGGAGGAGATAGTGGTGTGGCCATCAGGGTTTGTTCAGAATCAGTAGAGCTTCTGCATCAGCACGTGTGCTGGAGTGTGCCAGGTCTGCAGGGGGCTGTCATGAGCCCACACCTGAGGGAGCAGGGCCAGCAAACATGGCATCCTGGGTTCTGCCAATCTGCAGCCCACCTGCAAGGCCAGGCCCTCCATCAATTGCAAGTGATGTCCTAGATGAGGATTTCATGAGATTGAGAGTTCTACCCTTTTCTTGGTCTGACACTGAGATCAAGACAAGTTGTGGGTGGTTCTTCTCTTTAGAACAGGGCCCAAATGACAGGAAGGCAAGGACCAGCAGAGCTTCCCCCATGGGCACCATGGAGAATGTCCCACTGCCTGAGAAACAGAGATGACAGAAGCCCAATATAAGCCCAAGGTGCAACCCATGGGTTCATTTAGAGGGTTCAGGGCCTCTTCACATAGAGAGTACAGCTTGGGGCCTTTCCCTCCATGCCTGCCCTGTTTTGGGGGAACTACAGATTAAACAGCTGTAGAGAGCTGAATAGACCACATATTCTAAAAGGGTCATGGGCCCTTCCAAGCTGTTCTCACTCTTTCTGACTTCCCTTAGTTTAAACAAAGGCCAGCATTAGGGCAGTCACCTGTGGCTAATTAATAATTCACTAATGAGTCAAGCTTTAGGATCTAAGATGTTATGATGCCATGTCCTGAAAACATATTTTCCAATATTTTCGTCATCAAAGCAGACATATAATATTTATAAAGCCCATGGAATAACAGGTGCCATGTTCCTCAATGAAGGAAGGTCAAGAGCCCTGAGGTTCGTTCCCAGGCTCCACCCACTACCTGACAGCTGAAGGGGGTCAATGTCTCCACACACCTGTAACAATTCACAACACAGCTTACCTGGAATCTTGGCTGGGAAACTCTAGTCTCTAAAGCAGAACCAGGGACAAAGAGCTTATCTTTCCTTCCTTATCTTCTTTCACTTACGCCACTGTTTCATTGTGAGTCTTGTTACTAGGTTTGGTAGACTGTTTTTGAAACAAGAATCAATATAAATAGTTCCATGCTATAACTCATTTATAAATATGAAAAGATATAGGCAAAACATGTCCAGAAGAATTAGGGTAGAGAATTAATGAGGGCATTTCCTTCCAACTTTCCCATTTCTTAAGTCCTCCACGACATGAAAAAGAAATACGTCAGCTGACAGTAGAGAGGAAGTTTTGCTTGGTGGTGTTTCTCCCCATCCATCCTTTCATTATTCGTGAAGAAATGTGTCCTGAGCACTAGCCACTGTCTGTTTAGACTGTGATAACCTAAACCAGCGAAGCATCACCCAGAGTTAATGAACTTACAGAAGGCAAGGAGCTCTTGTTTGGAATATGCCGGTGCAGTTTCTGTCTTGTTGTAACTAAAGAAGTAAATAAAATGTAGCAAAACACAAATATTGAGATGGGCAGAATCTGCATTAACTTAAGATGAGCGTTCACTTGCTGGATTCTATGGCCGAGCCTGTCTTCAAATCCACAAGACTGCTGGGCTAGGAAGAAATGACAGCAGAATCACTTTTCTTTTCTCCACTGGGGTCTGCCTCACTTTCTAGCTGGCACTATTGCCCTCCTTATGGACTGTTGACGTTTGGGCACAATTCAGTGATGTAAATGCTATTAGGTTCAGGTCCTTGTCACTTTGAAAGTCTCAGTTCTCCCAGACTTAAACAATTAAGACTCCCATTACACCCTGTTGCAAAGATTGTGTTTGGTTTCTAATATTTTAGAGACAATATTTTTCTGGGGAGCATTTCATTAAGGAATCCTATTTCATTTGGGTGTAAAATAGAGATTGTTAGTAATTGTGAGATTGCTTTCTCTTGGAGCACAAATATAGAAAGGTTTTATATTTCCAGATTAGATCATTTTTTCTTTGACTATATGATGCAAATATAAATGAGTAAAAAAGTCAAGATGATTTGGAGTAACTGGCCATTCTGTGGGTCTTAAGTACACATTATGTAAATAATTTCTCTCACTAAATTTATGGGGAATTCAACAGGGCCAGGCTAATAATATATTAATAATACATAATGAGATATAAGGAAGAACAAAATACAAGACCTGCCCCTGTGGAGTTCATAGGTTAATGAGGAGCATGTAGCCCAAATAATTTGAAATTTTTCAGTAATTTGTCTGAGCAGAGTGTTACCATAATATATTAGTAAAATGGTCAGTATTGCTTGGACTTAGTTTTTTACCCTATTTTTTGAATGATGCCTATGTGTGAGGTTCTGGTAAGGTGCAGCAGAGGAAGATGAGGATGATGGAATCCAAGGTCAGAGAGGGTGGAATCCAAGGTCAGAGAGGGGGTAGGTGGCCCGCACACATATAGACACCCAGGTGCAATTGACACCTAATGGGTCATCTCCTGAAACAGAAAAGGATGTTGGAATTGCATTTTTTTTTTTTGCCCCTCAGTTAATGATTCTTCAAAGTTAAATTTAAAATTCTGCATATTTTGTAACTTTAAATAGTTCATAAAGATTAAGATGTCCAAACATTCTGTCACAATCAAAGTGATTTGGTAATCCCTATCTAGATATTTACTTCTATCCCAGACTTTTGCAAAGGGAAGTCAGGCTTCACAAAGGAAAAGACACTTCTAACTGGAACTGGAACGTGTCTGTTGCAAAGGGAAAGCCCCACTAAGTATATTCCAAGAGCTCCTTAGCTGAGGCCCTTGGTGCACTCCCACCCATGACAAGGATATGGGTATATCTTTAAAGATTCCTTCTCCTTCCCTCTTGAAAATGGATCATGCCTGGGTTACCCTTCCCTGCTCCCTGCCTCATACAGACACTGGCCAAACTGTTCTAGGGCTTCTGTGTTCCCATTTAATCAAACAACCAGAGACACTGGCTTTTCACCCATTTTCACTTAATTACCTGAGACTGGTAGTTTCCGATGCTTCTACATGATGAAGTTTATCTGTAGTGTGTGAAGGTTTTCCCGCTGAACCTAACTTCAAAAATGAGAAAGAACAAAATCTTAGAAAGAGGAGAGTCAGGGAGAAGAGCTTGTGGGGCAGAGCCTGATCCAGGTAAACTGAGAACTCCTCTGGGAACCCTCTCCAGCAAGACCAGCTTGAACAAGATAGGAATGCAAATGAAGCCACACCCACTCTCTGTTGCTGGATTTTGGATGAGAGAGAAGCCTAGGTGGGAAGGAGCTCTCTTTCTGTGCATGGAGATTATTGTCCCAGCTTCAGTTCCCCAGTGAGAAGGACTGTGACCACTGCACAGGACCTGGTGTGTTCATGAGAGGGGAGGCGGTACCATATTAGACAGGCTTGGGAAGGTCTGAACAGAGATTCCACTGTAGCCACATCAGTGGTTATTCTGGGGCCCCCTCAAACCCAACAAAAGAGTAAAACTGTATTTACACAAGAAGGGAGAGCCATAATCAACCTCTTGATGGAGACATGGCTACAGATCACATCACCCCCCCCCCATTCATTATTCATGCTGGTCTAATGGGAGGAATAACCAACATAATTCCCAGAGAGCTGGAGAATTAATTCATTTGCTGTCATATATAGGGGAATTCTCTTCAATGTTCATATCACAGATCACACACATAAGTAAATCACTATTTTGTAAAGAACTAGATTATAGAATTTTTTTTCTATATAACTATTTAAATTCTGTTGAATGTCCCAACAAAAATAACACTTCTCATGGCCGAATTTTAAACTTCAAGCAGCAAATAAATCACACATCTTTGACACTGCAAATAAGTTGCCACTAATGCATTAATAGTACTATATCCTTAAAAAGATGTGTATCAATTTATTCCAGGACTAAATCCAAGATTGACTTAGATCTTCCCCAGATCAATTGTGCATCATTCTAAGAGGAGTGAATATTAAAAAGTAGATAGTTTATACAGTGACCACAAGAATAGAATAGCTTCTCAATGCACATCAAAGATTTATATACCTTATATACCAAAAACAAAGCTACTTTTTCCCCAGCTTTACAGGTCAAGCATGCATAAACAATCCAATCTAAACTAAGAAAAGGCTGTAGCAAACAGAGCTGATACAAATTGGGGAAGGATTTGGTGGTTTTATCCTTTCATAACCATGAGCTGAGGTTGACTTGAGAATATATGAGAAAAGAATTTTCCAATTGAAAAAGCAAATAGCTTTTTTAAAAAATCTATAAAATGTACACACGCATGCACACTTAAGTGTACATTCACGCATGCACATATGCACGTACACACACACACACACACATAAACACTGTTTTTGTCCCTGGAAAGAATATTCTTTTCATAATCAAGCAAAGGTGACAAGGGCAGCCACTCAGGGCACATAAGCAGAGAAGAAAGAACTGCAGGTATGGTTCCTACAGGGATACAGGAGAGGAGAGACTACCTTCTCTTCTGGCAGAGTTCAATCTGTAGTAAGAGATTTAAAAATAAACAAACAAACAAACCTAATCCTGAGGATGATGTTGCCTCAAAGAGGAATCAATGCTGTGATCAGAAGGAAAAAAATTAAAAACAAAAAACTAGCTATTTTCTACCCACTTGTCCATTTTGGATAACTATGTTAGTGTGGGGGGTTCTTATGTGAAGAAATTTGTTTTCAGTTGTATAAGTCACTGGATCCTGTGGTGCACCCCAGGTTTCTAATAGCCAATAAACTAGCATTTGGGGAATTCACCTTAGCGGGGAAGTGTCTAAAAACCATTTTGTACAACTAATATCAGAGAGTCCAGAAGATGGGTCAATTGAAAGTAAACAGGCTTAGCAGGGAGCCTAATCTCTCCTTCCAACTACTTTAAGGAATACTCCATTGAAAAGGATATAGATTTACTTT
The DNA here is from genome assembly GCF_052094955.1 of Ictidomys tridecemlineatus. NCBI lineage: Eukaryota > Metazoa > Chordata > Mammalia > Rodentia > Sciuridae > Ictidomys > Ictidomys tridecemlineatus. The sequence continues at coordinate 69,024,247 of NC_135486.1, read as the reverse complement.
AAGTCACCAAAGGAATGAACGAGGTCCAATGGACAGAAGCCATTTGAAAGTGAGTTATCACTCAGTATAGAAAAACAGTTTTTAGACATCAAAGTCTCCCAGGGTTTTAGGACCAGTGAGCTTAATGTCTCCATGTATCTTCAAACTGGAAATGTAAGACTGTCACACCCTTGTAGATTTCATCCACAAGCAATAGAATTGACTCCTCAGTTCACTGAATTAAGGTCATGTTAACATGACACATAAATAATTGGCAAATGCAAATATCTAGTCAAGAAAGTAACATAATTTATTGTATCAGAGCCTGAACACTCACTGAATTCAATTGACTTAACATTAATATATAGTATCAGATGATTAAGAAGATATTAGTCATCTCTTGAATTCTGGAGAATTAATGAGCCTAGACTCTGCTTTCAGATGCTCTGATATCTATGGCACATGTCACATTTTTGTTGGCTGACTTCTGGTTTGTCCAAGAGGGTACAAGGAGGCCAATATGACCTATTCAGATGGTGCACATATGGACCACATTGCTCTTATGTGAGGGCACAAGCCAAATGGAAGAAGAACTGCAATGGCTGGACTTAGTAGGATACCAGCAACAGGAAAGGGTAACATAAGTCGTAACTTATAACAGAGAGAGTTCTATTAATATTATTGCTGAATGCTAAACTAGAAATTCCTAATTTTAAGACAATTGTATTCAGACACAAAAAAATGTTCTGAAAACACAATTGATTCTGATTCTGTTGGTGAGAGAAAAACTTATTTGACCATGATTTTGAAAACAAATTTGCTTCACCCAGTATCTTTAGTTTTTTCTTTAACTGTCCAAAGGAACTGGAAGGATTTGAAAAAAAAATCATAAGATCTGAATGTTTAAAGCAGAGCAGTTCGCACAAATTTGTAAGTAGGACTTCTGTTAGCCTATGCCATAGACTTCACCCAACCACTCTTATGTGTGTGTGTATATATAATATGTATATATTGTTACAGTGCTAAATGGTTAGCAGCAGGTGTTTTGAGAGAATGTTGCATCAGTAAAGTGTCAGTTGCCACCTCATTCTCCCTGATTTATAGGTTCCGACACTGTATTCCTCTCTCTTGTTTTTTCCCCCCATCAGGTGTACCTTGTCTGTGTACAGATGTTTTGTAATATATTAAATGTTTTTCTTTCAGTTAAAAAAAAAGATTGAAAGCTAATGAAATCTTCAACAAATGTGACTTTTCTAATTGTCTGCCACATCAGCTTTGGTGAGGGATGATCCCTGTTATGGAGCCTTGGCTATACATAACTGTCAGCAGCTGAGCTAATAAACCATCTCTAACAAAACTCTCCTCTATGCCTAATTCACATATTTCAGGAATCCAACTATGTTTTATTTAACTACAAAATAGATCGTAGTGATTTGGGTTGCATTCTCTGTTTTTAGTGCTTGTGAGCATCTGAATATATTCCTCAGGCCCCTGTGAGTCTTCTCTGTCTAAGCAGAAGTTGGCCACCCACCAGGGAGACCACAAGATGCTGGTCAATGGTGGGAGCTCAGCAATACAAGGACAAGGCCACCCGAGAAAGGAGGAGCAGTATGGGGCCTGGTCTGTCACGGCTAGAGAATGCAGATCGACATTAGCTGCCATGAATAAATTGGAACTAGATCTGGGAAGAGCTAGTTTATGATGATGTTGTTTTTAATCACTCTAACTGTAACAGTTGGTTATTTTTAAAATAGAGCTTCCTGCTGTTATCTTGGAATCTACAGGGAGAAGCAAATTAGAAAGACTCGACCGGATGACAAAATGCTCCTGAAGGAAATTTGTGGCAAGGATCAGGGAATCAAGCCAAGAATTCCAACCTGGCCCTGTTACTGGATAAGTCATATATTTTTACCCTTCCCATTGACTTGGAAATTTTCTGCTATTTTTACATTTTTCAAAACTGGTCCATCTAATGGCCACATACACAACATAAAAGGGCTCTTTGTCAAAGAAAGAATTGAAGGCCTCCCTGTCCAACAAAATCACCTAATGATTTATACTTTCTAAAAACCTCCCCACATCTCTAGCCCTACAAGAGGATTCACCGCCATGGACAGTTAGACCCTGAATGGATCCAGTAGTACCATGACCAGAAGCTCATGGAAAGTTCCCTTCTCTCCTCTTAAAAGGAAGGATGGAGGCCCTGAGGTGGATGCCTGGGCTGGGGAACCTTCAAGTCACGCTAGCTGTACCCTAATGTGACCTGTGAGTCACTGAGATCACCTGACAGTGAGCATCCCACAGAACTGCATCAGCACTATTACAGAATTTTATTACAGGTGATAAAGCCTGTAATAAATTAGTTATAGGGCACTGCTCAGAAATTGTCAACATTTAAGATTTCTGTCAACTGATTTCTATAACATTATATGAATTGTTAGTAGATGCCCGTCATCTTTGATTGTGACTGGTGTTCAGCTTCAATGCACCATTGACTCTGACTTTGGTACTCATCAGGGCAAATTGCTGTTCTATCACCCACAAGTCTTCATCTCAGTCTTTTTCTTTTGTTGTCTCCAAATAGATATTCAGGATACCAATCAGGTCACAAGATGGTGAAGAAATCACTTGTACCCTAACAAAAGAAGTTTTGTATGTAAAGAAAAAAATAAAAGCAAATGAAAGAAAACACTTATTTTTCTTTCTATTTTGATAAAACACACATCACAACTAAAGAAAAAGAAAGAAAAACCAGAGAGTCATTCAGGGAGACAAATTTTCAAGTGGGGAAACCAAAGAAAAACATCCTTTCCATGGAATTGCCTTCAGACTCAAAAGACTAAAGAATGTTGGAGCTAGTAGGGTCTGACTTCATTTCAAATCTAGACCCCAGTAAGCCCCATAAACAGGTCTTAAGGGTAAAACAATATGGTACCTAATGGAGTAGATGCACACCATGGCTGCTTCCATGTACACTTGCTCTGTTATATAGATTGCCCTAGATTCTTTGCTGTTATAATTCTTCCTTTTTCCCCCTTTTTAGTTAACTTGTGCTGTAGGGGGGCAGGTGGAGAGAGCAATAATGTTATGTTGAGAAAAGAAATAAACCAACCACCCTGGAAAAGCCACTGACTATTTCAAACCAAATGTCTGTTTAGTTCATTTCTCATTTTTGGTGGTTCTCTTATAGACTCTATCATATGGCAAAAGTGGTGTGAGAAGGGAAAATAAAATAATTCATTTTTTGTTTGATAAATTTTTAATTGATTCCCCTGGTTTCTAAACCAGATTTGAAGCATCGGGGGCATCAATTAAAATTGGTTGGTCCTGGTTCATCAACCAGCTGGAAACCAAATGATTAAATATTCTTTGAAAGTTTCAGGAACTTCTTATTCATTTCTACTTTTGCTACCACTTACTCATTGTTAAGTGATTTTCATGACATTTCAAATTTTGATCTAAATAACAGCAATAAACGTCTTCAGAGTCCCCAAATGTTATAACCCAAAGTTATTTCATAGTGACATTAAGCTGGATGAAGAAGACAGAAGCAGCACATGTAGCATTTACAGCACACTCATGTGGGGTAGCTGAATGCATGGAAGGGAGCCCTTGGCATCACAGGGAGACTTCATCAGCATAAGGAGGAATTTAATAGTAATGATAAGTTTAGGTAAATTTCTGTGGTGTTTGAGGACAGACTTATTTTGAGAAAACTTGAGTTTGTGGGAGATGAAGAAATGGAAATACCAGAATCTGGAAGTGCTTCAAAGGGGTAAATATGAGGCTTGTGATTTTCACTGATACGCCTAAGTTTGCATCCGTTAAAAAAGGCTATGTGGAAATGGAAAAACGGGAAAGATATTTGAGACTGGGAAGAGCAAAGATTGATCTCAAAAACAAAAAGGCAGTTTTGAGAAGGATTCAGAAGTCATTGTAGAGTAAAAAATTCTGTTTTCTTTCTTTCTTTCTTTCTTTTTTTTTTTTTTTTTTGACTTTGAAGCATTCATTTTACTCCAGGGAAATTAGAAATTTCTTAGAAATGAGCTCTACTGGAGCAGCAACATGGAAAAACATCCTCACCACAAATAAGCCATTTGAGAAACAGCTCAGTTCCTCAAGTATGTAGAACCATTGATGCAAAATGTGTTTGACTCATCACTGGGAGGAAGGATATATTTAGTGGTGAAGGTTGGCATGATATTTTTAGAAATAGTGAAGTTCATAGAATTTTTAAAGTGTTGAATGTGTGCAGAAGTGGTCAATTACTGCCTGGACACAAAGCCTTCATTTGGGTTCCATCTTCTGTGTTTGCTGTTATTGTTGCCCCTTGAGGATGATGCCTTCAAGTCACCTTGGGCAGGACACAGGGTGAGGCTTGGGCCTGATCTTGGGGAGAATCTGGAGCTGGGTGTGTACATTCCCAGGCCACTTGAGAATTCTTCCAAGATTCTTCAATAACATTTGGATCACTGGAAAAGAAAGTGTCAGAATTCCAGAGCCAGAAAGACATAATTGCTCCATTTCCATGCCTACCAATTTCAACTGGAATCTGAGAAAATTGAGAGGTTCAATGGCCTTGCCACAGTCAACTCAGAACACTGATGAGTCTCCCTCCACCCTCACGATTCCCCCAAGACAACTGCCTCTTGTTACTTGGCAGATGAAGTTAATGAACCAGCTCACAAGAGAGGGTGGGGGAAGCCCTCCCCACTTTACAAGGACAACTCAGTTGGGGCTGAAGTCAGGTTGTGGCTTCTTATGGACCAGGCTGCCCAAACATCCTGCCACTTCCCTCTCAGAGTCCTGCTGTTTTTCCATGGGACAGATTCAAAGAAATACTGCCCTTCAGAGAACAAATCCTATGTGGTCAAACATCCACCTGGCTTTCCTCTTCCAGGAATCCTGCCCAACCCCAGCTCTCCTCTCCCACAGATTTTCCTTGGCTCCCTGCTCTGGGTGATTCACATGCCACTTCCAGATGTGCCCTTCACTGACCGCATGTTGTTCATGACCAGCGGCCATCAAGATTCTGAGTCCAACCACATCAACAACACAACACGCTGGGTGAAACCAAAGCAGAAATTTCATTTTTCCCTCCTTAAAAAGAAAACGCTTATTTCAACCTGATTCAACGAAAAACTTCTAAAAACAGAGGTGGAACAATGGATTCAAACATAGATCACTCTTATCAATGGTTTACTCTCTGCAAATTGACCTTTATGAAGGTAGTTCTTTTAAGGTACATAAAAATAAGTCCTTAGCAAATCAGTGCGTGAAATGCACACATGCCCCACAAACACATTAACATTTACTCTCTGATCTAAATGATTTGAACTTCATATTTGGGCATCTTTTTTTCTCATTTTTTTCATTCCATTATAATCATTTCCCACATTTTCTTTTTCTATCATACAACCAAAATATGAGCATTTTACCATATCTTGGATCTATTTGGTTATTGGAGACTTAAATAAATGTTTGGATCATTAGGATTTGGTACAGTATCTGAAGTTCATAGAATGTGTTTCCTCATTAAAACTATAAAAATAAGAAATGTGACATTCCAAATAGTGTTTTCTGACATGATCAATCCCGACCAGATCCCTGTTCCTAAGTGGAAACTAGAGCTAGTAATCATGTTTGCATGCTGGTCAGATGAGGAATGAGAACTGGCCTCCCATCCCCAAAGTTCCTGAACTTTCCAATGGCATCCTAAAAATATTTTTAGAAATTCCTGAAGAACTCAGGCTTTTGAAAATTCAGGCAGTTAGACAAAGATCAGTTTTATTGCTGGGGTATTAATTCAGAAAAAAAGAAATCCCCCTCCCAAAGCAACAAAAACATGTTTTACTATTCTTGGTTTCTTAATCTACCACAGTAGTGGAGCCTAGCCACCTTTTAATAAGACTGAACATTTTTATTCATCACCCCATGGGGCTGAGCAACTTTATAATATAGAAGATTCAGCTGTGTAAACAAACAATTTGAAATATGCATCAAATCTATGGGATCAACACTGTTGGTCTTGAGTGGTCTTGACTGTGCCAGGACCCCTCTAAGAAAGCACCACCTCCTACCATTCTCCAGGTGGTCTCATCAAGAATTCATCAGAAATCTCTGGGAAATTGGGGGATTTGTTACTGTTTGCTAGAATCTCAAGAGACATCATTAAAATTCACAAATGCAAAAGAGTTGGCCTGGGATCCTCACTGCATTAAATGTCAACTTGTGGTAAAGCAGGAGATAACTCAGGGCCTAAGGAGCAGGCACTATTCAGGGCTCAGAATGGAACTCTCTTCTCTTTTTTTTTCACTAGGTCTTTCCCTTGAGGACAGGGTGCAAGCTTCTGGCTTAAAACTCTCTGTTTATCTGAATAATTCTCAAAGTTATATTTCTGTCTTTCACCTCCCTCCTATATTCGAGGCAGTGTATCAAATGGGTTTTTCAACATTCCCATTTGGTTGGTCTAATAGTGTCTCAAAGTCAACAAGTCCAAGACTAAGCTAAGGATTTTCTCCTGCTAACTGCTCATCTTTCAACCTTCGCTGTTTCAAGGGATGCCAGTTCCATTCTTCCAGGGACTCCGAACAGAAACTTGGAGTGAGTGTACTTTGTCTGTTTTTCTGAAGCACAGATACAAGGCATCAGCAAATCCTAAGTACATCCAGGCGTGATGGTGCCCACTGCCATCAGTTTGACCTCACAGGGACAAACCTTCACGCCTCTCACCTGAATGATGGCCATAGACTTCTAATTGCTTCTTCTGTCCCTACCATGCCCTGTTAGTCAGTTCTCAAGACAACTGTTACCACTGTTTACCCGTGATGAGCCCTTGCTTCCCTGAATGCTCAAGTATAACAATAGAGAAGCACGAGAGGCAAGTGTAGAGTGGAAAGTGGAAGGCTTTATTAAAGGACAGCAGAAAAGACTTCTCCCTGAGGAAAAAGGGGACCCAAAAGGTGGAATCCTTGGAAGGGGGAGGTCTTCCCTCTTTTATAGCTAAGGGTTTTTTTCAGCTTTCTCACACTCTTGTCCTTTGTCTTCCATTATCTTTCAGTGGTAGAATGCAGGTGGGAAGGCCCAAAAGGTGGGAGATAGGTGGGCTGAAGGAGGAAGGGCCTGGGGCGGCTTTCGATTAGCACCTCCCCGTTTGTTGGGAGCTCCTACATTAACATTTCCATATGATGGGCTTGGGGCCTTGGGGACATTAATATTTCAATTTTCCCAAGGGCTGCTCTGGTTTCCTGAATACTATTCTCAATAATGTCCTCTATTTTATTTATCTTACTCGATATTAGACCAGAGTTACCTAACTACACTAACTACCTATCTGTAAATCTGGCTTCACAACCATCAGAGTGATTCTTTAAGTATAAAATTAAGTCAAATAATGTCACCCTTCTGCTCAGCAGCTTCCTCACTTCACTCTGAGTAAAATCCAAGTCCTGTGAGCAAGACCTGGCCCTCCTGACTCCCTGCTCCCTCCTGGATCTCTTTTCCCTATCCCGTAGCTGGACTACTGTTCCAGCCACACCTGTATCCTGATTATTCTTAAAGCACACTAGACTCATTGGCCTTAGGATGTTTTTTTTTGCTGCCTCCTAGTTTGGAATCTGAAGGCCAGCTTCCTCACCTCCTGAAGTCTTTGCTCAAATGTAAATGTCATCCTCCAGAGGAGACCTTCCCCATGCCAGCCCCCTCCTGCCCTACTTTCCCCTCTCTTCTTTTCCTGTCTCAATTATACTCATCCTCGGGTTGTTTAATGAAGTGCTTCATCACCAGACTGCCAAGGGCACAAAGGTGCAGGTCCTTGTTTCTTTTGTTTGATCTCCCCCAAGTGCCAGGCAGTGGCCTGATATTTGTTGAATGAATGTATGGGTCTTCATATCACAAGGACTCTGCAGATGCAAGAGAGTTCACTTCCAACAGAGCTTTTACTAAAGGCTTTGACTGCAGAGGGAGAATTGACAGGACCCCCTCAGCTACACCAGAATCCTGCCCTGGTGGCTCTATTTTGTGCTCGGCTTCATGCTAACAACTTTTTTTTCAGACAAAGACCTTCAATACTTCAAAATTAGAAGAAAAAAGAGCAACTAGCAGGTCACGAGTTAGCTGTGAGAAGCAAAATGTGCTGGTGTGGACTGGTTTCCAGAGTCACATTCTGTGGGTGCCAGGTCTTGTCTGCCATTCAAGCCTCATTACTTTAAACAAATAGCAATTGTTTCCGTTTCTAATTTCCTCCTCTGGGAAATGGATCTATCAGAGGATTATTGTGGGTATTTCATGGGGGAAATGTATATAAAGCCCTTAGCAGCCTAACTATAAGTATTCAATAATCTAAACTGCTTTTACTGCCTTTCAAAATTAAAAGATGAAATCTTTTTATTGCAGGAAAAATAAAAGCTCCTCATCTGAGTATCAGAGATGAAGTAGGCCTTTTACAGTGAGGATATTTGAGTAGTATCTGTGGGAAAACACACACACACACAGACACACACACACCTCCTACTATAAACTCTTTTAGTCTGGGGTCACTGGACACACACTGACAATAACTGTCCCACTCTACCCATCCACCCATCTTTCTATACCTTTTCCCCCTTCCTAAGCCCTGAACAGCTTAAAGGTGTAGCTTTATCCCACACAATCTCTCCTTTCTGAAATATGGTAGGTTATGTTATGATTTGGACATTAGATGTCACCGCCAAAGCTCCTGTGTTGATGCAGGAATGTTCGGAGGTGAAATGGTTGGAATTTGAGAGCCAACCATCTAAGTTGGAATGGGTAACTTCCAATAGGGATGTGGCTGGAGGAGTTGGGCCACTGTGGATATGCCCTGGAAAGCTGCATCTCCCCTGAAGACCCTTGAGCCAACCCCCTCTCTCCTTCTGGACTCCTTAAAAAGTCGGCCACATCCTTCTGCCATAGTGTTCTACCTCACCTTGAACCCAGAGCAATGAAGTTGAGAGATTACAAACTGAGACCCCTGAAATGTGAGCCAAAGTAAACTTTTCCTCCTCTAAGTTATTCTTGGCGGGTATTTTGGACACAGCAATGAAATGCTGACTAACGCAGTACTTTTGAATAAGATGTTTCCTGATGATTAGGAATTTCTCTTGAAGCCCCAAAGCCACGATCAGAAGTGTTAACTATCCTCCAGAGTCTAGTGAATATTCTGGTACATTCTAAAGAGTCCATCCTAGAGCAGTCAGAATCATATCTTATCCCAACGTGTCACCTTAACTCACAGCCAGTAGGTCTTTGAATATGAAAACTTGAGGCCAGAAAGCATTGTGCTAGAGTTTAGCATTTCACTTAAGGTTTTGGATCCTTGAGAGTACTTTAGCAAATGGGTGCCCTCTGACCCCAAGCCCAGGGACTGTGCTCTGGTGGGATGGCATTGAGTGATATATCGCCTGTCTCTCTTGAGGATTCTTCTTGCACGTGGTAGAATTTCCTAAGATGTGAGATGGGTGGGATACCCACCATGTTTTCATAACTCACACAAGAAAACTCCCACCATTTAGTAGAAGTCTTCCCCATCTCTGTTGATTAAACAAATATATCATACAAGAGAGGGAAAATGCCCCTGAAGACTGAAGTTTAAAAGTGAACAGAAGCGTGACAAATTGCTATTTAAAGTTAATAGGGCTGCACCCTCTTTCCTTTTATCCACCTTCCTGCTGTACTGAAGTGTGAATCTTTGCACTCTAGTATCATCTCCATGACACAATATTTCATAGAAAGGAAGCCATAACACTGACCAATCCATACACTTGCCACTGTGCAAGTACAGTGTCCGGGAGTTTTATGTTTGAAGGAATGGGTCTTTCCCAATAAAGCAGTATTTATAGGGCACCACATCATGTGGGCATCCAAAGTGTCCAATATAAACACTAAGGGAAATAAATATAGCTCAGTCACAAGGAAAATCATGCACCGTGGGTTCACATTTATTTACAAGATTAACCGTATAAATGCTATCATATTCTCTTTATTTACGTGGCTGTGTAGATAAATATTATACCTAGCAAAGCTCCAAATGCCTAAAAGAATGAGAATATACAGAAATATATTTGGGGAGTAGGAACCCATTGCCTTTTAAAAATATTTTCTAGGGCTGGGGATATAACTCAGTTGGTAGAGCACTTGCCTGGCATGTACAAGGCCCTGGGTTCTAATCCCCAGCACCACACACACACACAAGATTTCTATATGATAGTAGAATGCATTTTGACACACAATACATAAATTAAGTATAACTTCTCATTTGTTTGGTTGTACATGATGTAGAATCATACCAGTCGAGTAATCATATGTGTACTCAGGGTAATAATGTGCAATTCATTCTACTATCCTTCCTAACCCCTATCATCTCCCCTCTGTTCACTCCTCTCTGCCTAATCCAAAGTATCTCTATTTTTAGGAGAAATTCATTTAAAAAATAATAATATTGTTGGTGTACCTAATTGAATTATAAGAAGGAAGGTCATTTTGAGTTGCTTAAAACTTTTTAATCACATCACCAACTATGTAAAACTAAACTTTTAACTTTGTTTCCTGCTTAGAGTATTCAAGCAGGAAGGAAATATTCCAATCACTTGGTTCAATTCCTTCATTTTAAAGTTGGCCCAGAGTTTGCATCATTTTCTCAAGCTTATAAAGTCAGTCTCTTATCTAATGTCACTGACCTTTCTCAATACTGTGGATCTTTCAAGGTCCTTACTCACCTCCAAACTCTTATCATTTAGTAACTGTGTGGCCATGGCTTTTAATTTTCTTATCAGCTACAGGAGCCAGCTAGATAGTCTCTGAAACCTTCTCCAGCTCTGAAATCTATTGCCTCTAAGATTGACAAAGATCTTTTTAATGAGCAATTGTCCCTTAGCCTAGAAGAAATGTCTTATTCAACAAAGAGATGAACTGTGAAACGTATTTCTTCTTTGGTTGCACTTATCAATAAGTTGCCAAACCAGGCAGGCACAGTGATGCAGGCCTGTAATCCCAGTAACCTGGGAGGCTGAAGCAGGAGAACTGAAGTTCAAGACAAGCCTTAACAACTTAGCAGAACCCTAAGTAGGGAGACCTTATCTCAAATTTAAAAAAAAAGAAAGACTAATAATATAGCTCATCAGCAGAGTGCCCATGGGTTTAATCCTTGTCAAAAAGAAGAGAGAAAAGAAACAGTTGTTTAGTCAATATTTGTTACATTTTTTCCAATGAATAGAGCATTCTGATACTTTTTAATTTCTCATCCATCCAAAGGAACAGCTGAAATTGCACGATGTGTAGCCACACGTGGATTCCTGTATCCTTGCTGCCTCACCCCAGTTCCTAGAAGTTTTAGAACATCCTTTTTGTCCTTTCCTACCACACTGGTTCATTTCTTCTGTAACATCAGAAAGCTAAAGAGATCTTTTAGGATTCAATACGGCGGTCACTTGCTGTGCTAACTTGGATCATGTGCAGTTTCTTGTATTATGTCCATTTGTATGATCTTCCCTCTGTCTTCCAATATAGACAGTAAGATGAAGCAATGTGTTCTTATTTACCATCTGGCCTCTACTTGAGTGTATGAATGTGATAGATGCAGGAGCCTGAATGGTAGGTGAGCTGGCAATGCTGGAGATTGCCCAAGAAGGCCAGCCACTGAGATGAGGCTTCAGGGTTTGGCACTGCTGTGGTAAGTTTACCATGATTCAGAATGTTTTTCAGACATACTAGCCCAGCACTTTGCTAAGACTGATGATTTATTCAATACACTAGATCTTTCTTTCTACTTCTGAATATAGCTCAGAAGGAGAACCAGAATTAGGGGGCTTAGGTAGACATGGTAGCAACTAAATCACAGCACTTATTGAGAGCCAGGCAAATTCAAAGATTTTATATAATGCTCAATGCCAGAGAGTTTTACACAAGGAAATACTAAAGATGAAGGATCTGAGAAGATTAGTCTGTAACACAAAACTCTAACCCTCTCCATTATACCTAACTGCACCTTTCACCAAAACTATATTAAAAATTTTGCCATCTTAATGAAGGCAGAAACGGTATTTATGAGTGTGTGTTGGTGAGGTGCAGTCATGCATTACTTCACTCAGGATTGTTATGGAGGTCTATTGTAGGAAGGGGATAACCTGCACTGAGTGAATCAATGAGTCTATATAGATTAATGAACGCAAGATTCGTCACAAGTCTGGACCAACTTACTTTACAAGTAAGCCATGTAAAGATCATTAACAAAAATAGTGCAATACTTACATAAAATTAAAATGTAATATAAACTGGAAATAAGAACCACCTTTTAATTCTTTTTTTAAGCAATGCAAAAAAAAAACCCAGAAAAGTAAAAGAAAGAAATGTCTACTCTTGATAAGAAAGAGTCTCTCAAAAAAGAAAACTCTAAAAAAAAAAAAGCCCTCAAAAATGTACGTTGCTGCTCTGCTCCTGCAGGCACAATATAGTTGGAGATAGTTTAAAATAAATCCCTTTACCTTGTACAAAGCTTGAGACTACATTTTAAGCCTTATAGGAAACTGCCACAGAGGCAAATCCTGACATTTATGGACACTAATGGGACAAATCATATCAAACAAACTCGTTTTATTTGCTGGTAGATCATAAAAGATTGGGAGAAATGGGAAAGACAATAAGTAACATAATGTATTGTTTATTTTAATAAAATAATTTATATGGTATTATATGACATTTTCCTTCATAAACAAATCCAAACTGATTTGGGAGCAATCACCATCATTTGAGTTAGAAAGTAGCTACCTTCTGGTAAATAAGAGGAATGATTAAAAAAAAAAATCCAATGGAATTATGTTCTAATAGATAGGGAAAACCAGTAAGGATGGAAAGGTTAGATTCCAGAATCTCCAGCACTCAAAGACAGGGAAGCAAATAAACACAAATGATTTATAACAAAAAGTCAAACATATAGGAAAGTTCTAGTATGGAAGCTTCATAGAATTGGAGATAATTCACTGAATAAGTTCAAATTCAAAGGTTCCTGGAGAAACCTGCCAAGTTAAAACACAGGAGGGGAGATCACATGTTTCTGTGTGCTCTTTTTCTAACAGTGGTCCTTGCATTCATGGGCTATCTCAGACAGCTGTGTGATAAACCATCCTCCCTGTGAGTCAGGGCTCATCCATCCCCCACAGTGTGGAGCTTGCCCACCATCCTGTGATGTCTCCAATCCACTCTCTGTTCATTCATCTTGCCATGTTCCAACATTGTTGTGAACATTTCTCTCTTTTATTTTATGTCACCACTAGTTTTACTTCTTTTCTATCTATCCAATATAATTTTTTTCTCCTTCTACTGGAAAAAAATATACCAAGATATTCTTATTCTCTTATTAAAAAATAATAATAACTGTCCTTTAGCTTTAGTAATTTCCTGGAAAGTAGAATTAACAGAAAGAAATACTAATAAAAGTAGTATTACCTTTTTTAATAGGTGGATGATTTTTTAAGACAAAGTTTATTCAAATGTCTCGTTTACAAAATATCTTTACTTTTTTTTCAACTTTGAATATACTACTTATATTAATACCTTTGTCTTGGTCCTTTGACATCTATAAGCAAAAGATATAACCCCAAGCATTTCCTCAGCCTTCCCTTCCCTAAGTAAGTTATACAAATTTAAATCCGGAAGAATTCTCAGACATTACAAGATAGTAGAACTTTCTCTAATGTGACATTTGTTCAGGTCAAATCCAGTAAGTTTGCTGGCTCAAAATCTCATGTTGACAGGGAACCTCTTGCAGGTGACCACAGTGTTAGCCAGGGCACTGGATAAGTTGAAAGTGTGGTTCATCTGAGATGCACATCTACCTCTCTCACTTATTAGTCCATAGGCACTCCAGGGGGTGGAGCCAACTCTATATCATGAAGTCATCCTAAGAATCAGTCCCTCGTCCTTTCTCAACCTCTCAAGGATATTCCTTCTGCTCCGCAGAGTCAAATCTGATTCCACCACAGATCCCCCACACCAATGCATGGAATAACAAAGATGGAGTCAAATATAAAAAGCCATCACACACAACTTTGATTTCATGCCCTGATATAGAAAATAGTTATGTGCTCCTTCCTAGTTGGACCTGCTGAAATCCAAGGGGAAAATGTGGAGGGAATGAGGGTGGGTCTGTTACTAAAAGGAAAATGGAGGAAAGTTATGAGGGGAGAAGGAGGACTTCATTCACAGTCACCCATGCATACCTAAAAGCATCACACTTACAATAAAGATGATGCTGTTGAGACCAGGGGTGCAATGACATTGTTTAATAATGTTGTGTTCTGTTTTCTGATCAATACAGGGAATTTATTGAAAGTAGAAGAGAACAGAAGAATGGATGGCAATGCCCCATTTATGGATGTTGCTAAGACGCATCTGTTACTCCTGGTCCAAAGACATCATCTGTCACTTATCAGCGCTGTGGAGTACCATAGCCTCTGACTGGTCTCCTGTCCTTTGTTTTCCCCCACGTCCAGTCCAGTCAGTCTGCTTACATAGGGCTGCCTCTCTTTTCAGTGTCCTCCCACAGTTGTGAGTGGCTTTCCATCCTAGCAAACCCTGGAGTCCCTGCCTGGGGCACTGGTCCTCCATGACCCAGCCCAGCTCCAGCCAATTAGAAGCACATCTCTCCTTCCTGCTCACCAACTCCAGGCGACATGCGCACAAACACTCCTTTGAATGCTCAGGCTCCTGTCTTTTTATCTTTTGTTAAAAAATGCTTGCCATTTTAATTCCTCCAGACTTTCTTTGTGTTTGAAGTCCCTTTCCTGTTAATGACCTCACAGTAGATGTTCCCCTTAATTGAAGACAGAACAACAAAGCCTTCGACAGCTCCATCCTGCCTCTCATGCCTGTTGGCTCCTTGTTAAAGTATCATTTGATGCACAAACAGCTGTTTTCAGGGTGTTTTTTTACTTAGAAGCACAAGAAAGTACAATGGTAAAAAAACGATGAAGCACCCCAGTGGGCAGCATTAGCTGCTTTCAGAAATAATCATTCTTGATGGGTCTCCAACAATATATATGTATATTTAGAAAAAAAATCAATCAAGAACATTCCTTTCTGGCCAGTTGGCAAGATGGATTTAACATAATGGCTTTAGCCCTACATGGGGCCCCACAAGCCTTTGATCTCGATTAGCTACTGCACCAGCTCAGGCAAAGAAGACAAGTGTTCCTTTCAGAAAGCCAAATCTAAGGGCAGAAGGTAAATTGGTAATTGGATGCTTCCCCATGGCAGAGGCCTCATTGACAGAGTGATGGGGAGACGGCTGGGGGCAAGCTGAGGTAGCGGGAAGAAGAACATTTGTTCTGCTACTCTCTCCCTCTGGCTGGACTCTACCAAGCTTCCTACACGGTCACTGGTCAAAAGCATCTTTGATCTCTCTCTCTCTTTCTCTCCCTCACACCCCCATAGACTGCTTTGTTCCTTTCCTCCCTTATTTTATTAATATCTGCTCATAGGAAACACAAGGGGTATAGGTGTGTTTTACTTCTGGGTGAATCAAATCAATACAGAACTCACCAAGAACCTTCTCTGGGGCAGTTCCATGAAGTCATCCTAAGAATCAGTCCCTTCTCTTGTTTCTCAGCCTCTCAAGGATATTCCTTCTGCTCTGCAGAGTCAAATCTGATTCCACCATAGATCCCCCACCCCAATGCATGGAATAACAAAGGTGGAGTCGAATATAAGAAGCCATCACACACAACTCGGATTTTATGCCCTAATATAGAAAATAGTCATGTGCTCCTTCCTAGCTCGAACTGCTGAAATCCAAGGGGAAAAGGTGAAGGGAATGCTACACAGGCTCTGGCACCAGGTTTGTGTATTTTGTCCATCTGTGAGATGGCAGCAAAGTGCTTTGTTTCCAGGTAGAAATGGTCATAATAAAAAAGAGTATTGTTTCATTGTTGCCTTAGAAAAATGGTACCTAGAAGTGATGTTGAAAATCATGCTTGTGGACATGTTCTCACTTTATGGACAAGTATAACAAAATACCTGAGGCTACAATAGGAAATTTGTTATTTCAGCTCTTAAATGTACCTTTTCTTGGAGCTCCTTGAGATACAGAACAACTAGAAATACTGTCTTTCTTTTTTTTTTGTTAACTGATAACAGTAAATTTTAGTCAGTAGACGTGGGCTCTAAATCCACTACATTTTGTAATTGCTCTTGCCCCTCCCTTGGCCTGCAACAACCATCCCCAGCCCAAGCTGCCCTCCTTAGCCTGGGGTAAGCTGTCTTATCCTGGGAGGATCCCTTCAGTAGGCAGCCTTCCCAGGGGTGCTCTCCCCCTCCTTCCTCTGCAACCCCTCCCTCCCTGTCTTAAGCTCTGTGCATGCCACTCATCATATCCCATTGTGTGTCAAAATGTCATCCTCTGCTAAGACGGTCTTATTTACCTTCTTGTTCTTCACCCTGGGCATGGTCATGAGGGAGACACAGGATAGGCACTCAGGTAAACATGAATGTTGATAGGAAACTGCATGAAACACACAGTTTATTTGGCTAGAGATGCTGTGGATCAGGCATCTGCTGCAAGAGACTGCGATTCACCGTTTGGGAACTAATGATCAGAGCAGTTCTAGAAAAGAAAAAAAATAGGAGGTGGCACATTAACTCCCAGGATCTCTATGAAGCTGAACTGATTCTATGGCAATGTCTGTTACCTAAAGCAAATATGGCAATTGAATTAATGTATCTTATCTGATTTTGTTTTGTTGCTGTTGTTTTGTTTTGATTTTTGGTACTAGGGATTGGACCCAGGGGTGCTTCACCACTGAACTCCATCCCCAGTCTTTAAAATTTTATTTTGGAACATGATCTCACTAGGTTGCCCAGGTTGGTTGCCAATGTACACAGCCTCCCAGGTCTCTGGGATTGCAGGTGCGTACCACGACGCCCAACTGAAGATTGAATGTTAGTTACCTTTAGTCTGTAACAAGGATGCTCCCACTATCTTGAAAACGTAAGCAGGCTCACAGATTAGAAAACTGGCTTTTCTGAGTTCCTTAGAAGTGGGAAACCCCAGAGCCTTGGGAATTGCCATACAATTTAGACACTAGGTCCAAACCTAGGGGCGATTATAACATATTTACTGGGTGCTTTCTATATGAGAAGAAGGTGCTTTACCTATTATTTTATATGGCTTTATGACATAGTGTTGATATCACATCCATTTTACAAATGTAAAAACTGAGCCCCAGAAAGATCATATAATTTAACTTTTAATGGTAGGACTAAATCCTTCAGGGGGAAGGTATCTTTTTTAATGTCTACCATAGGAGCAACCTGCAAGAGCTTCTAGCACTGCAGCCAGGAACTCTCAAGAATTCTTCACGTGTCTCTAGTCAATAATTTTAATTATCCACAGTTAATCAAGTTCTGAGGATATAAAATGGAAAATTTATGAAATAAACAATTAATGCTTTAAATTGTACACCAGTCTGACTACCATGATGAAATCTTGCTGTAGTCCAGTGGGTTCTGCCCAGAACCTGAATCGTCCCTTTGCCCAGGATCTCTACCCAGTACATGTCACTCACCTGTCTGTTCCTTTGTAGCCACCTAGTCACCAGACTGGCTGTTGAGTGCCACAGAGCTTCTGCTCAAGTTACCCTTATGTCAGAGCCTAGCATATACCACATTTTTTCTCTTCAGGTAGGCACTGTGTCATCTTACAGCACAAGAAGGTGAATACAGAGCAATAAGAGAACATATTCACAGAATTTTATTTTCATTTGTTATTATAATTGCTCTACTTTACTTTTAGTCTGTGTTAATCTCTTGCTGAGCTTAATTTATTAAACGTTGTCATTACTAAGTAGGAAAAAACATTGTATATTAGGATGTGGTTCTCTCTGAGTCTTTAGACATCCACTAGGAGTGTCAAAATGTATCCTCCTCTGTTCAGAAGGAGGCTGCTGTACCTTCAGAGCAGCAGAGCTAAGCAACTATGGCAAGGCTACACCATTCCCTTCCTAACCAGTATCTGCATACGTTAATGTCCACAGTGTAGCGGGAAGACGGCTGGACTAGAAGGGAGATGGTCGTTGAGCCTTACCGCAGTTGTGAGTGTGTGATGAGAACCTGGAGGAGTCATTTAATTTTGCTTTCTCAAACATGAAATGCATTGTTGAGAATTATTTCCAGAACCCCATTAATAGTTAACAGTCTACAGTATTATTTAGCTTTGTTGTTGTTGTTTTGTGTGTTTGTGTTTTATCTTCCTGTGCAATTAACAAGAATGATGGGATTGGTTCTGTGTTTCGCATCTTAATTTTGGAAAAAACAAACAAACAAATATAAATAAAAATCTAAATAAAAATCCAAAGCTGACTCTGCTGAGTATTTTTAGGAAAGCTTTCCTGGCTGCTTTGCTGTGTGTGCCCTTTGCCACGTGACACATGACATGCCCCTTCCTGTGAAGGTCTAAGGACAGAAAGACACAGCATCCCCTCTGGGCTTATCATTGACACCTGAGCTAGGAAGATGTCCTTGAAGTGCTTACTGTTTGGCCATTTTCCAGAGACCTGCCCAAAGAGTTCCATGAGCAGATGCTTTTAGACTCCTCTTCCCCACAGTGTTCACTAAAGTAATTCTCCTACCTTTGATTTTTCCATCATTAAAACCAAAACATATGGCCATTTTGCCTGTTGCCCTTATTCACTGGTTCCTTGTGTATGGATTATAATCACAAAACATCATAATCATCAGCTCCTGAGCCATATATTGTTTTTAAAAATGCCATAGCTGCATTATTAGTGTCGACATTATTTTTCTCACTTGCCTTTTCAAATTCATTTCTACAGATTTATTCTGCCCTTTCAAAAATAAGAGTTAAATAATGTACATTCAGTTTTCGATTGATTGTGTTTCAGATAAACAAAAATAATCACTCTCCCATTCGAAGAAGAATTCTGT
This sequence comes from Ictidomys tridecemlineatus, assembly GCF_052094955.1. NCBI lineage: Eukaryota > Metazoa > Chordata > Mammalia > Rodentia > Sciuridae > Ictidomys > Ictidomys tridecemlineatus. The sequence goes on along the minus strand of NC_135486.1, from coordinate 69,005,317 downwards.
ATAAGCAGGCAAGTATTTCAGGTCAGTTCGGTTTTGGACTTGGCCCTCAGTGTTTGTCCAAAATGTAGAATTCTGATTTAATCATTTTTCCATTAAGTTAGAGGAGCATGCCAGAGCAAGTCATGCCACTGCAGCTTCATACACTGACTGATTTGTTTGCAGTCATCAGTGTTGGTCCCTCCTGCATTCATCTTTTTATCTCCTGGTTCTGCAAGTCTAGCAGCCCTGGAGCTTATGTTGAGAGATGCACCTGCTACTGGTGCCCAGCATAGCTCAAAACTGACCTAGAAGAGGCTTCCTTTCCCCATCAGTGTTAGGTGGAAAAACGGCTGCTCCTGGCTGCCACCATCCTACTCCAAATCCCTTTTAATGTCTATTTAAAAATCATTTGTTAAGAGAAATTGTTTTGTATTTATAACATTTAACACTCAAAAGACCTGTTTTTGCAGAATAATGAAAGAGCAAGAGCAGTTTTGTACACAACTAACAGGGAAGATGATTAACAGCTGTGCTTTAATAACCTTCTATTCATTTCCTATTTCTGATACAATGAAAACTCAATTGCTTACAACAACACAAATTTATTGTGCTACAGTTCTGGAAGTCAGAAGTATGAAATAGATATCACTAAGTTAATATCAAGAGGTCAGCAATGTGCATTTCTTGCCAGAGGCTCCAGGGAAGAATCCATTTCTTGGCCTTTTCTGGTTGCTGAAGGCCATCTACGTTCCTTGGCTGCTGCCTCATTCTTCTGTCTTCAAAGGTGATACCAATGACAGCCAAGTCTCTCTTATGCTGGCATCTCCTTCTTCTTTTTCTCCCTACTTCTTCCAATTACAAGGGTCCTTGTAATTACTTTGGGCTCACTGGGAAAATCCACATAATCACCCTGTCTCCAGATCCTTAATTTAAATACCATTGCAAAGTTCCTCTTGCCACATAAAGTAACATATTCACAAATTCAAGGAATTAGGACATGGACATGTTTATGGGATCACTACAAAATTACCCAGAGTCCCAACACATTACACCACCAAGTCCAAAATTACATACAAATCTCCTCATTTCAAAAGTTCCAAATCTCATCATTTAAATAATATCAGTCAGGTGTAGGTGAGAATCTGGATCAAAACTCTTTCCTGTGATCCTAGGAAACTAAGGAGCAACCTCTTGACTCCCATATGCAATGGTGGGATGGGTATAGGGTAACAGTTATATATATTCCCCTAAAAAAAAGAGAGAGAGCAAATAAAGGAAAGAAATACATTTCACCAGTTCTAAGTAATTTCAAAACCCAACTGGGCAAACTCCACTGGGTTTCAAGACCTGAGAATAATTTTCTCTGATGAATCTTTCTACTTCCACATGCCCAGAGCTCTACCCGCATCTGTGTCCTTTTATTTTCATGAAGGGTAGGTAGCACATGCTTACAGGTGAATACTTTTATCAACCTTTTTCTGGCTCATACACTTTTGAGAGTCTGACAGCTTTTGTTGATTTCATCCTCTCTCCTTCTTTTTATTCTAAGCTCATATAACAATCTCAAAACTAGATGGGTTTCCTAAATATGTCATGGAAATTCACATTTTGGATAAGAACTTCATCCATAACTCTTCCCTGAGTAACATCATCTCCATTTCTAGCTTCTGCTATTCCAGCTGAGAAGTTCCATGAGTCAAGTAACTAATCTATATGAGTTTCTACTTTGATTTTTTGATCCTTTTAAGGAAAACACAAAAGGTTGTCTGGACATTCCACACCATTGGCTTTTCCTCCAGAACATACTTTCCTGATAATAACACTTTTAATTATATGTATCTTCTGTCACCTTCATAGGCTAAGACTTTCCAAAACCATCAAGTGCTGGTTTCTTTCTCCTTAACAGTTATTCCTTCAATTTATTCCTCCTTTCTCATTTTTGAGTATCATCATCTACAAGAAGCCAATTGACCCCTACAATACTGTGCTTGGAAATTTTAGCTAAGTAAGCAAGTTCATTGCTCACAAGTCCTGCCATTCTAGACAACTGTAGCACACAAATTAGCTAAACTTTCTGCTAGTATAAAGCAAGGATCCTCTTTATTGCAGCATTGAAGGACATTTTTCTTATTTTTCTCTAAGCTGTCACCTGAAGTACTTTAACACGCACATTTGTGCCAACAGTCTGGTTCTGATGATTTGGACGTTCTCAAAGATGATAGATTTTTCTCTACTGTGTTCCTCACTTCTTTATGAGTTTCACCACCACAGCCTTTAACAGCCATGTTTCTACCACTAGTCTCTGCAAGGAAATCAAATCTTCTTGTATCATGCTGCTCAAAAGTCTTTCAGTCTTTGCATATTATCCAGTTCCAAAGCCACTCCCACATTTTAAAGTATTTGTTACATCAATACCCCAGGTGTTAAAAGCTCTATTGGTTTCTAGTGTCAAAAGCCCTACTGGTTTCCTGGGGCTGCAATAACAAATTCTAAAAGCATTAGGTTAATATAACACAAGTGTATTTTTTTTTTTTTTTGCAGTTCACAAGAACAAAAATCCAAAATGAATTTTACTGGGATAAACTCAGGTATCAGCAAGGCCTCCTTCCCTCTGGAACTTAGGGCAAAACCCTTTTCTTCACTTTTCAGCTTCCAAAGGGCACTTAAATCCTTTGGCTCATGATCTCTTCCTCCATCTTCAAAACATCATTCCAACTGCAACTTTCCTCATTGCTTCTCCTTTTTTAGGCCCTGGTCCTTCCACCTCCTTCTTCTAGGAACACTTTGGTTAAATGGGCACATACCCAATAATCCAGGACACTCTCTGTGACTCAAAATCATTAATCACATCTGCAAAGTTCTTTTTGTTAGAGGTTCTGGAGATTAAGATTTGGACATTTTTGAGAGACCATTATTCTACTGGCCATACTACTATGTTCTGCTAAATGTGCTGAAGTCTTTACACCATTCCAAAAGAAAAAAGAGAGTTCCAATTTGCCTCATGTTGAATATCTATATATATATATATAGATATATATATATATATAGAGAGAGAGAGATAGATAGATAGATAGATATAGATATATAGATATATAGATATAGATATTAAGAATAACCCATAATCATAAGAGGTACCAAGTTAGTAAAGAGAAAGGCAAAAGTAGATGTTATGGTATGGTTATGAGGTGTCTCTTATAAACTCCTGTTAAATCAGGAATAGTTATAGGTAAAATGATTAGGTTACAAGAGGTGTGACCTAATGGATCCATACTGGTTTGAATGGGCTAACTGGGTGGTAACCAAAGGAGGTGAGGTGTGTCCGTAGAGGGTGGGTCATTGGGGGTTGGAAGAGTTCATCTCTGTCAGGCCACCTCTCTTCTCTATGCTTTTTGGATGGCATAAACTGAGTACCTTTCTTCTGCCACACCCTCTTCCCTGTTGTGCTGCCTCACCTTGGGCCCACAGGAATTGGCTGACTATGGACAGAGACTGTGAATAAACTTTTTTCAGAATAAACTTTTCCTACTCTGAGTGGTTCTGGTCATGAATTATGGTCAAAGTGATGAGAAGCAGACTAACATATTAGGGAATAAAGGAAACTATCAAAATAACAAAAAGCAAGAAAAGGAATAATAATATCAGACACAGTAGGACAGTATAGATCATTTTAAATCCATAAGCAACGAAAAAAATGCATACACACCAGTTAAATTCACCTGAGAAGATATGGAGATTAAGTGTCCTCTCTTGCTGCTTCTCATGATACTAGCTGACACTTTTAAATGTTCCACCAAGATGGCACACATGGCAAGGGCCAAGGGAGGCCACCAGCCAACATCTGTCAAGGGACTGAAGATTAGCCAACCACTCACCAGGAAGGGTTCTCCCAACAAGGTCCAAAGTGAACCCTTCCAGGAGGACCTAGAGATGACTATGAACCTGTGAGACCCAGAGACAGAAGATCTAGCTATGCTGTGCCTGCATATATTAACCCAGAAACGACTACAAAATAAGTGTATTATCTTAAGCTACTTAGTTTTAACTTCTTATTCTCAGGAAAGCTACTATAAAGAATTGTACCATTCAAAAAAAAAAGAAAAAGAAAAAACACCTTTATCCTTTCTAATTCCAGCTCGCTGCTCTGCAAAGCATGAAATTATGTTCCTTGAAAAAACTAGAAATGAGGAGTTTTCATTACCAGGTTGCCATTCAGTTTGTGCTCCTACACACTTTTAAAGAAAGGTCTGTATCCTGCTATCCAAAGCCCCACACAATTATTTTATGATTTTTCCTATGAAGTAATGAAGCAAAATAAAAGAATTATGTATGTGGAATGCAATATTCCACTTACCCTAAAGAAACTGGGCTGCCTACTACTTCTTCAATGATTAAATTAGCATTATCTGAATCCAAGTCAGGAGACATTCCAAAGATCAGTTGTGGGACAAACTCCACAAGTAGAGCAGGGATGGCTATGAAGTTCTCAGATGTTAGAAAGGCTGAGAAACTTTCTGTTCTTAGGTCAAGTTCCACCATCAAGGTCTGGAGGCAGCAAAGGTAAAGTTTCTTGGAAAATAAACACTTGTAGAGACACTGTTGTTTAAAAATCACTTCTGGAGTTTCGATGATTTCCTTTGAATGAAAAAGTGCATTCTCAGGCATCAAGTATCAGGTTCATTAGAAGGAAAATGATGCTTTGATCTGTCCTGAAAGAATTAGGCTAGGGGCTGGGGATGTGGCTCAAGTGGTAACATGCTTGCCTGGCATGCGCATGGCGCTGGGTTCCATCCTCAGCACCACATGTAAATAAAATAAAGATGTTGTGTCCACTGAAAACTAAAAAATAAATATTAAAAATAGAATTAGCCCAATGGCACCACCAGGTTGCCTCAACTTCTCATGGGTCTGAAAATCAGCCTTCACCTAAGTTAAGTAAGAAGAAGAACATTATCTTCCAATTCATATCTGCAGGGACAGATACAGAAACAAAAGAATATACATTAGAACCAAACTGGAAATTGCATTTATAACTTAATCCAGTATTTTAATTGATAGCAAATAAATTTTAGGCATCTTCAAAAAACTTGAGAAAGGATTTCACATTTTAGGAGGGAAACTATAAAAGCTAGAAAAAATTGAGTTATGCCCATAAATCTGCACCTGAAGGAAACTTCATACCTCTGCTGTCCATTACACATACTCTAGAATGCATCTCTGCTGGTCTTTGGTCAGCTTACCATTATGGAGGATATGGGGAGAAGCCATGCACATGGATAGACCTTGGTCTATGGCTATGTCAAGATCATTAACTATCTCTCTGGAACTCAAAAGGGGTGCGTGGCAAAATAATTTACAAGGTCCCTTAGCTTTAAATATGGTCTAATAAACTTCCATCTTTAAAGATCTTATTTAAGGGAAAATGACAACTGATCGTCACCACCCAGTAGGGCACAATTCCTCAGCAATCTTCATTCTACTTGAACAAATACCCCAAGTAGGGCTGCTTGCACATATCAGTACATCTGCAATTCCAGCAGCTTGGGAGGAAAGGCAGGAGGATCATGAGTTCAAGGACAGCCTCCGAAAAATCAAGGCACTAAGCAACTCAGTGAGACTCTGACTCTAAATAAAATAAAACAGGGCTGGGGATGTGCCTCAGTGGTTGAGTGCCCCTGAGTTCAATCCCCAGTACCCACCCCCATCCAAAAAAAAAAAAAAAGAATTTGAATAACTGCAGTATGGAACCCAATGTAACATGCTAGCTGACTTACTCACAAAGGTAATTCGGACTGATAGAGGTTAAAAGAGCCACATAGATGCTAAGTGCCATTTCAAAGCCAAACAGAAGCAGAATAAGCACTGATTTGTGTTTATAATAATGACATTTGAAAGTCTAAAAATTATAGGGCTGTTTACAATGATGAACTTATTATAAAATAATTGCATCTATCTTCACATAAACATAAAAGAAAGTTATTTTGTAGTAGATGGCTGAAAGATATGATTTTCTTCAAGAAGGGAGAAAATAGGACTTGTTTCAGACAAAAACAACTTCAAAGGCTATCAGGAAATTCATGGAATTTTAAAGAGAGAATCTCACTCAAAGAATCTTATTAAATGCCCTAAACTTAAAAGCATTATTTTTCTTCAGACATCTAATTTAGATTGCATACCAAACCCTGTAATAAACCTCCTGCAAAGAAATAATAGTAGACTGTATGCATTATATATATTCAATGTTCACTCCATTTAAATACAGTGATTGACCTTCCACCAAGAGGCAGGAAGCGTAACTCCATGGCAACAGCTGAAGAAAGGTCACAATAACATTTTCCAAGGCAATTCTTGGCCCTTAGGGGGGATTCACTATTATGCTTGGAGGTCGTGTCACCTGAGAGAAAATGGGTAATGATCAAATTTCACCTTGAGCCTGTTCTTGTTTCTTTTCTAGTTACCAAAAGCTTGTCCTGTGAGTGGTGTCTCTTAGTTCCCCGCAGGTGCTTCTTTTGGTCATGTGATCACCACCTTCCCTAGTGATAAGAGTGGATACACCACAACAGGCTCTGGGTCCCTAGGTGTTTGACATCCATTATTCCTAGAGGCAGCATTTGGAGAGATTTTAAAAATTTAATTTCAATGTCCAGCAAAACTTATATTGACACCCAGAAGAGTTTATTATTCCAGTCAGGGGCTCTGCGTATCAATGATCCAATAAATTGGGAATAAAAGATTTTACTCTTAAGGTTGTCATAAAGATTAAGGAATGAATCAAAGCACCCAGTCCAATGCCTGAAATAGTATGAACACTCTATCTGCATAGCTAGTCCTCTTACTGTGACACATTTATCTTATCTCTGGAGTACACGCATGTCACATTTTTTGGTAAGAGTGAGCAGATGGTACAAGGCATTTTAAAATATAAAATATGAATATATTATTTAAACAAATTTTTGGCTCCTATAGCTTGAAATATACTTTATCATAGGTTTTGAAGTTGTCTTATTGTTTTTACATATCATAGGCATAATAAAGTATTGTTATACTATTGATGCATACGTATAAAATATACGTGTGCATACATGAATGTAAATATGTAAATTTTGTCATTTTAAAGATTTTGCATGAATAGCATTAATAAACAAAATTCACTGGAGTATTTCATTTGTTCTGAATAACAAATATATTATACAAACAAAATAGTGGTATAAAAAGACAATATTTTAGCAAGTGTGATGTTTGTTTTCTCTTTTGTAGGTTAAAGTCATGAACTTCATAGCAGGTTAATTAAAGAATATATAATTCAACCGTCATTTCAATCTCTTCCAGGTTAAAAATTTCTCCTAAATCAAAAATCACATTTTCTCTATAAAATCTATTCAAAAATCAAACAGAAAAAGAGAACACAGAGTCAGTTCCTCTGGTTAACAGTGGGTATCCCACGTTACAGTTTCCATCATAGCCCAACTCTACAAGAGCCCAAGTGGAGCCTCCCAAGGAGAACTCTGACTGCTCTCTATAGGAACTGAAGGAGAAACCCCAATCTCTACTTGACAGCTCAGAATTTTCATAAGAACTTTTGTTTTTAAAACAAACTCAAATGTATTTATATGTTTGCGTTTGAATTCTTAAAACTGTAAAAAATCTGCGTGTCATATCAAACATTCTCATCATATGATTTAGATCTTTATAAAACTGTCCTGTTCTGTCCTGTCTCTCTTGAACATCACCTACCCCATCAGAAGCAAAAATCTCAGTATTTCAAGGATTTGGACACGTAAATTCTTTCATCTTTAATTTCCAAAAATAGATGTTAATGAACACAAAAGGAACCTGATTTTCTCAGGGATCTGACACACCAAAATACTGAGTTCTCAAAATTGCGTGCTTTTTACAAAACAAATTATTTACAATTTTCAAGCATAGCAAGATTTATACAATATGTACACACACGTGTGCCACTTTCTTCTGTTACAGAGGCACAGCACTGTCTGTTCAGGAAGCTTCTATGCTAGCTGGCCAACACTTTTTGCTTTATCCTTCAAGGCCTAACCCTGATTTCTGACATCACATGGCAGTGTTGCTATGGGAACAGTGGCTTTGCGCATCCCTAAGGGAACAAAGGGTGATTTCCATTTGAGGACTTCAGAGCAGGCTCAGAGCCCTGTTGGTAAAAGAGTGTGGAACCAGCATATTAAATGTTATCAGCAAAATTCTATTCATAATTTACATGTCCTTTTTCCAGCATCTCTTGCGGTACATGTTATTGCAACAACCTTGGGACATGCCCTGGAACAACAAAGAGGCTTTACAGGGTTGGGTAAGGATCACCAGTCAAAAGCCAGTATCAGGATTTTGAATCCTGTTTGTCTTCTCAATCCCAAATCACAGTTGCTTCTGGGAGATTTGAGTTTCTGCTCTTACTATTATTCTTTTAATCTTGGTACACTTATGACTAATCTTAAAGGAGGTGAAGAATCAATCAGTCCTGCGAATTTCTCAACTCCTGCTGAGAGCTTTGTAGCTAAATTAAGGCACTTGGTTTATGTGTACACATAATCTTACTGAAAAATCCAAAACCTCTATTGAAGACTATTACAGTATATTAGTTCTCAAGATGAGTCCACATAATCATTTGCCAGTTTTTGTACTTTATGTAAAGGGAATCATTTGGTATCAAACATTCTGTACTTTCTCAGCAAACATGTGATGGATATATAGCCTAAAAATCTTTTTCATTGGTATACATATTTCATTGTACAAATATAATGTAATTTAACATTATACTGTTAATGGGTATTAAAGCTATTACCAGTTTGGGGCTATTAACAATAATACTACTATACATATTTTCATAAATCTTTTTCAGTGGATATTTGCATTATTTTCCAATGGGTATTTACACACAAGAGAACTATTTGGTCACTCTGTAAGCATAGGTTCATTGTAGTAGATACTACCAAATAGTTTCACAAAGTAACTTAAAGTAACTCACCAGCAATTGATGAACATCTTTTGACAGCACATGAAATTGTCAGATGTTTGGTTTACTTTACTTTTTCTGATTTGCTTTCCCCCTACCCCCACCATGGCAGGGATACAGTGCTATCTCATCATTTCTTTGCTATCATTTGAATTTGTATATTTAGATAATCCCTAATGCTAATCATTCCACAATTTAAATGGTATATGTAGATGTGTGTTTAATGTTTTGAAAATCTTTGACTTCTCCAAGATCATGATGATAATTTTATGACAGCATTTAGAAGATTTTTTGTTGATCTTTCTCATTTATATTCAAAATACACCTGAAATGAGTCGATTGTCTGATATAAGGATCACAATGGATTTTTTCCCTATACAAATATATAATTGATGCAATCCAAAGTTAGAAGAAAAACTACTTCCCCTCAACGCATAACAAAGAATTTTGTGTTCTCTTTTCATTCCAGAAATTCTGTGAATGCATAAATGTAGGTTTATTTCTGAACTGTCTGTTCTATAACAAATAAGTTTGTTTTTGAACTAATCAGTCACAACTTTTTAGATCTAAGAGCAAAAGTACTCCATATTTTCTTTTTTAATTTTGAATTTGTCACTAACCTTGATCTTCCTCATTAACATATATGTTTTAGAATGAACTTTTCAATTTCTAGAATATGGTAGCTGGGATTAGGGGAGGAGATATATTGAATCATTAAGAAACTGACTTATCTACAATATTGATTCTCACAATCTCTTAACAAGGTCTACCCATCTATTTTCTCAAATTAAATATCTCTCAGTAATGTGTGAAGTTTTCTGGGTAAAAGATTCTTACATATGTTTCAGTTCCTCCAAGAAAATTAATTTTATAGGTTAATTTACACATAATTTTCCAACAATCTCTTAAAGTATACAGAAAGTGTTTGATTTCTCATGTTGGTCTTTAATTGGTAACCTTGTTAAATTTGCTTGTTTGTTGTAATAGTTTAGTTTACTGTAAAGAATTAAAAATTTCTATCTATACAATAATGCTGCCCATCCAAAATAACAGTGTCCTTACTTTCTTTCTGGTTCTCATGACTTTCATTTCTTTTGTGTGCCGGATTCCATTGAGTTCTGACTTCTAGTATACTAATGAATAGAAATCATTGTAGAGAACATCATTGTCTTATTCTCAATTTGAAGAAGACAGCTTTCAAAATTTAATTATCTAGTATGATATTTTTTGTAGATACCTTTTATTAAATAACAGATATCTCCCTTTATGTATAGTTGGCTTAAGAGTTTTATTGTAAATATGTACACATAGAAATAGAATCATGAAGATATTCTATTTTTGGTTTTAGTTCTACAAATATGCTTTTCCAGGGATTTGTCCATGTCATCTAAATTTTCAAATTTATATGTAACACACTGTTCATAGTACCCTGTTTTCTAATCCCCAGAATCTGTGAATGTTTCTTTATATGGAAAAAAGGATCTGTTGAAGGATAAAATTACAAGATTTTGAAATGATGATCTCAATTGACTTTATTTTCAATTCTACAATCAAAAAAAATTTATTTATTAAAATAGAATATGCATGCCAATGAGTCAAACAGAGAAGTTTGACTTTGTAGACAGAAAAATCTGAAGAAAACAAAATTGAAACAAAAATTGGATTGGTTATTTCAAAGTTACTTCCTCTTAAGTTAGGAGCCAGGAGACAGAATAATAGAAAACTAACTGATTAGTTACCATCAGATTACTTTCGATTACCTTTTCTGTGAAAAGATGAAGGCAGAGGAAACGTCATTATCAAGAAGCATGAAACTGACCTGCTAGGGAAAGTGGGCTCCCTGTCTAATCCTGGTTTCTCAGAAAGGCAGATAAACAGCTTAGTTTCATTTTAGTGGCTGGATCTTGAGAATAAGTGTTTCCAGTTTAGTTTATATTCTGTTCTGTTGGAGACTGGAATAGGACGGGGTGGAGAAGGCCCTCTATAATTTTTACTTTTTTAATTTAACAGACCTTTCCAGATTAACTTAAGGGTCCTAAAATGAGAAGCGAAAGCCCCTAAAAGAGAATACAAAAAGAAAAAGAAAATGGCGGCCGACCTCAGTGGACTATTGATGCTTCATCCAGCACTGCAGGGGCACATTTTGGAGGGGAAAATGGTGGCAGGCTGGGTTTTATAGGATTTTAGCAGGGCCAGGTCATGGGAGGAGTTTGGGGCAGGCTCGTTTAGGGCAGGGCAGGAGGACAGGTATTCCCTGGGACCTATGGTCCATATCTTTCAGGAAGATAGTTTTAAGTTATCCAGATGGGGTCAATGTAACCCCCTAGTGGGAGCTACTCTCCTGGCCTAGAAAGTCCTTCCTTCCTCTCTCACTCTGAGCCTCAGCTGAGATGTCCCTCCTACAAAGACCCTTACAGACTGTGTTGCAGGAGTGGATCCATCCTCTGCCCGCTGTTCTCCATCTTGGCACCAAGGGCAATGTTTTCCAGCACTCACTAAGAGTCTTAATAACATGTATCCCAAATTGTCATTGGCACCCCCACTGGGCTGGAACTACCAGGAAGAAGGCATGGACCTCTGTCCTCCCCTGGGAATGGTGTTGATCAAATCTGGGAACCCTCTTCACAATGCTCTTGAACAACTTGGGGGACAAAATGAAAAGTTGCTATTTCTGGATTAGAGGATGGAGAGTGATTATTTTGTTCTCCTTATTACACTACCCTGTACACACCCACTTTAACTGTGTGGATCACATCTTGCTTTTATAATCGGAAGAATAAAACAACAATAGAAAGACATTGAAGAAGCACTTTTATGTAGCACTTTTATTATTGAACGCTTGCTCCCATTCTGCAGGTAGTCTCTTCACTCTGTTTATTATTTCCTTTGCTGTGTAGAAGATTTTTAGTTTGATATATTCTCATTTTCTACTTTTGTTTTTGTTGCCTGTGCTTTGGGGGTTTGGTTTTAAAAAAAAATCATCTATACTATTGTCTTCCAATACTTTTTTGTAGCATCTTTTCAGGTCTGATATCTAGATCTTTGCACCATTTGGAATTGACTTATTGATTTTTTTATGTATATGATGAGAAATAGGGATCTATTATACTGTTCTTCTGCATATGTGTGGCCAATATTCCCAGTGCCATTTATTGAAAAGATTCTCCTTTCTGCAGTGTATGTTCATGGCCTCTTTGTTGAACATCTGTTTGCTGAAAGTGCATGGGTTAGGTCCTGGGCACCATCCTGTTTCATTGGTTTGTGCATCAGTTTCCATGCCAGCACCATGCTGTTTTAGCAACCAGAGCTTTTTAATATATTTGGTGATTCCCTCCATGGTTTTTATTTTTGCTCAAGTTTACTTTGTCTATTCTGTGTGTTCTTTATTTTCTTATGAATTTGGGATTTTTTCCTATTTCAGTGAAGAATATCATTAGTGTTTTGAAGGGGATTGACTTGAATCTGTAGATCACTTTGGGTTGTAAAGACATTTGTACAATATTAATTCTTCAACCTTTGAATATGGGATCTCTTTCCTCTTGTATATATGTGTGTCCTTTTATCAGTATTTTACAAGTTTTATTGTAGAGATCTTTCACTTCCTTTGTTAAATTTATTCCAAGTTCTTTTTTTTTAAGTTATTTTGAGTGATTTTTTTTTTAAATTTCTTTTTCAGCAAGTTTGTTATTGGTACATAAAATGCTACTGTTTTTTAAATGTTGATTTTATAACTTGTAGGTTTAAGAAAGTTGTTTATTCTAATGATTTTTTTGTTGTTGCATAAATTATTTGAAAACTATCTATCTGAAAGAGGATTAACATTCAATAGAAACCTAAAGGATTAATTTTCAATTGGAGAAAAACAAATAATCTGTTTAGAGATGGGCAAATTATCTGAGTAGACACTTCAAAAGAAGACATTCAAATAGACAACAAGAATATGAAATAGTGCTCAAGGTCACTGCTCATCAGTAAGATGAAAATCAATAGCATAATAAAGTATCATCTCTAGCCACTTAGGGTGGCTATTAAGAAAGAGGCAAAAAAATAACAACTACCGATGATGATGATGTGAAGGAAGACAACTGTCACAGAGTGCTGGTGGGAATGTGTATCAGTAAAACTACTATGAAAAGCAGTATAGCAGTATGCTGTTTTCTCAAAAACAAAAATGAATATATCACCACCGTATGAGCCAGCACTCCCATTACTGGGTATATACCCAAGGAAAATTAAATCATATAAAATAGATGACGGCTCGTCCCTGTTTACTGCAGCATATTCAATAATTGCCAAGATACGGAACCAGCCAAGGTATCCAATGATGGATGAGTTGATTAAAAATAAGATGTATACACACACACACACCATAACATACACACACACATGCCTCACACCACAAACAGTGGAGTATTATGCAGCCACAGAAAGAATGAAATCCTGTCCTTTACAGCAATGCAAGTTAAATTAGAGGACATTGTGTTGGATAAATCAGCCAGGCAAGAAAGACAAATGTCTCACTTTTCTCACTTGCTTGGGGAAGTAAAAATGCTGATTTCATTGAAGCAGAGAAAAGTGGTCACTATAGGCAAGGAGGCTGGGGTCAGGGATAACAGTTACCAAAACACAATTAAGTAAGATAAATGATCTCTAATGATATATAGAACAGTACAGTCTACAACCATCCCTTGTGAATTTCAAAATAACTGGAGTCTATAACAATTTATTATATATTTCAAAATATCTCGAAGAGTTTGAAGCTTCCCAACACATAAAAATGATAATTGTTTGAGGAGACAAAAATGCTTCTTTATTTTTATGTATCAAATTATCACAGTGTACCCCATAATAAATATGTACAAACATTATGTGTCGATTAAATTTTTTCAAGTGTGTTTAATGATGATGTTTAAAGGCTTTTACCCTTGCCTAATTATTTAGCCATGCAGAATAATTTCTTCCCCAAATACTCTATTTAGTTAGTGTTTTACTGTTTTCTAACAATGAGATAATTGCTTCCAACCCCTGTGCATGTGTGGAGATGAAGGGAAATAAGTACTTTTAACTTCTGTTTGTATACTGGGTCCAAGTCAAGGATTATCAGTTCTAGAGTCTGACTTGCTTTTGTTGTTGCTGTTTTTGTTTTGTTTTTTAGTTTTCTCTCATCTCTCCCTGATTTTCAAAAAGGGAAGAGTGCTTCCTCCTATCTTTTTTTTTCCTCCCTTTCTGTCTTTTGCATTGAACCTACAAATATTGACTTAAAGGCTCTGTTAGATGTAGCTGCCTTTCTGCTCAGTGGGTGTAAACGGTTTCTTAGGCAAACTCCCTGCTGATTTCCCAAAATATCTGACTGTGAATGTGGCTCGGCTTTTATTTCAGTCCAAACAGATTTATTTATGTGGATTCATAAATGAGTCACATCTATACTGTCATTTTATTCAGGAGCAATTGGCAATGTCTGAAGGAGACTTTCCTTTAAACCATGATGCTGTATGCCCAGGTTGACCATTTTTCCTGATTGTAACAACTCAACTAAGAATAGGCACACTTGCTGGGCATTAACTCAGCGGCAAGGTCTAAAACAGCTCTGTAAGTGAGGCAGGCCTCAGGTACTCACTTGCCCAAGGTCTCAGGGCTCCCTCTGTACTTGGAATTCCCTGGGTCTCTCTTTTTCTCATCTCAGTGCCCGTTCTCTCTTCCACTCTTTCCATTTTCCCCACCTCCCCCAACAGTTTCCCCCAGGCTTCAGTTGCTAAAGAAGGAAAGAAAAGAAAAGAAAGCCAGACCAGCAGGATGACTCATGTTTGAGCCCAGCATAATTTTACTTTTGTACTGCAAAGCATATAAGGCTTATTTTGAGACAGTTTATTTGTTTCCCCCATGGAATAGCATGATAAAGTCACTTTCTTCAGGAAATATCACTGCTCCTAAAAAGAAAAGAAACCACTTTCTCTGCTGCGATTGCCCCTTTGGAAATTCCAAGGCTACATTGAGAACAACCAAACCGCAATTCACCCTTCACCACTTCCTCCACCTGGAAAAGCCACATGAGTCAGAATCATGAGTGTAGTCGCGTCCCAAGCCTTCTCGGTCATGGCTTGAAAATGTGCTTTCACTGGAAAATACCCCGATAAATCCTAGAGCAAAATACTTAGAATTTTGCTATTTAACAAATTAGAACATGATGTTAATCGTTCAAAGTTGAGAGAGAGTTGTCAAGTCCAGTGGCATTCAGGTACTTGAACAGAAGTTCAAGTACTTCTAAGAAGAAACCAGAGAATTCCCACTCAATGCAGTTGTTTAAAGATGTCCTGATAGACGACAGCTGAATGCCTTGATTATTATAACTCAGAGGAATTTTGATTCATTGGACATAGTATAAGACCAGATTTTTAGTGCTTAACAAGAACAGAGATGGTAATGCTAATCTATTGCTTTATCCTCATGTTTGGGGATATAAGTTGGCTTCTTGAAAGCTCTGAGCTTCAGGGTAGATTATTTTATGAGGTAGAGAATTCATCGCAAACTTACGCTATTATCTCTTCTGTGATGGAAGTGTTCTGAGAGATGTCCTGTTTCTCCACAAGAAAAGGGACATTAAAATTGACCAGAAAGGAGCTGGAGATGTGGCTCAAGTGGTATCTTGCTTGCCTGGCATGCATAAAGCACTGGGTTTGATCCTCAGCACCACATAAAAATAAAATAAAGATATTATGTCCACCTAAAACTAAAAAATAAATTTAAAAAAATTGACCATAAAGATGAGCCCTCTGCAAATACGTGCAAGTAAAAAGCTAACACTAACATAACAGGTTAGGTAAGAGAAGTGTCAAAGAGGTGGGAGCACAGGGTTCAAAGAGAGATGACCTCAGGTAAGTCACTTCAATTCTCCATGCTCTAATTTACTCCAATGAAAATGAGGATAATGATGTCTGTTTTGATGATGTCAGACAGGTGCCATTATTATGAGATCAAATGAGATGCTTTACATAAAAGCACTGACTAACTATAAAATATTCTTTAATTCCACCATAGTCACGCCTGTTTAGGAATTTTGGAGCTGAAAATAGTTTTTCAAGAAGAAAAGCAGTTAAGAAGAATTAGTTCTTGAAATTTATTTATAACCAGTTCTTTGCACCATATTCTTAGAAGCTTTCAAAATAACATAGTTATTCCCTGTTTGGCTACAATGAGATGATTGTGTTTTCAAGAAAGCCTATACTATCATGGATTATTTTGTAAACTATTGTTCTGGTAGGAAAAGTTGAGGATAGAGGTTAGATTGTATCAGATTCACAATTGCAAAGTTATTTCACAGGCAGACATTTTGGTAATTAGGTGACTCCATCATTGCAGATGTTCAAATTTAAACCTTAACACCACTGAGAAGTCCCTTCATTTGATTCATCGTCCTTCATTCACACAGAGCCCTTTCTTTTCCAGTTTCTATTAACACCATCATTTACAGGCTTCTTGCACATCCTAGATAATTTTGACACTGACTGTTATGATGTTTAATGCACAAAATGTCCATATTGCCTGACAATAACAGTAGGTAAGAACCAATTACTGGCTTCTAGGGGAAATTCTATTCACAGAATCATCTACCTCTTTATATCTATTTAAAATAATATAACCTCTTGGTGTAGGATTAATGTCTGTATTGACTTTTGTTCCAATTTTTAAAATAAAATCAAAGTCTTGGAAGCAGGTTTCTAGGTTAGATTGAATCATAATAGACATGGGGCAGTAAAAGTAATAACTGTTCCTACATATGGGTAGGTGTTTTCACACCCCAATGTCATTTCACTGTTGGTTAGTGAAGGTGATTTGGTACAGTGATAACTTCACTGGGAAGGGGCACATCAGACTGTCACTTCACAATTCTTCAGTTGTAGTTCACATTTCTCAGGTTATTTATTTATTCATTTATTATTTTAGTTGTAGATGGACACAATATCTTTATTTATTCATTTATTTCTATGTGATGCTGAGGATCATACCCAGTGCCTCACACTTGTGAGCCAACTGCTCTACCACTGAGCCACAACCCCAGCCCTCTCCAGTTATTCACTCATAGCCATAAATCAGGGATCAAAATAATAACAGTCACAGCAGTCGCACTTGAGTGCTTTGTATGTGCTAAGCTTGCTAAATGCTTTGTACGTATATAGATTATTTAATCTATCCAACTAAAACGGAGAGACAGATACGTGTGTGTGTGTGTGTGAGAGAGAGAGAGAGAGAGAGAGAGAGAGAGAGAGAGAGAGAGAGAGAGAGAATGAGAAACATTCAACTTCAGATTATTAAGCACACTCTCCAGAACATCACAGCTAGGGATTTGTCAGACTGTGATTGTAACATAAGCAGGTGTGACTTCAAGGTCTGAATTCTTAACCATGGCTTTACTTGACTAGAACAAAATAGTTATTAGAAATGATTGTGTGTGTTCCAACAGAGCAGGATTTTCTATTTCTGTTGAAAACAGACCGCCTTACTAAGTAAGGCATAAATTATAAAACAATCATATCAGATCTGAAGCTGGATTCAGTGAGTCTTCATACTGGGCTATAATCTGCTCCCATCAAATATTTATGAATAGGTTGAGCTGCCCCACCTGTTGGAACTCAGTAAAAAGCATAAAAACTTAAGCTTACATTTCTCTCTCTCTCTCTCTCTCTCTCTTACATACACACACACACACACACACACACACACACACACACACACTCTTAATAAGAGTGAAAAGAATTTGGGAACTGTGTCCAGACAGATTTGAGGTCATGGGGGGAAAAAAAAAGCTGTTTTCTCACCTCTTTCTTTTTAATTTTTGTCTTGATTCAGAAGCTCTTTTGAATGAGCTGAAGCCGTCTCAACTCTCCCTGACCCCACCCAAACGAGAGAGAGAAAACTATTTCTACAGTAGCTGGAAAACACTGGCTTATGACCTAAACCCAACATTGAACTGTTCTATATCTAATGATTCTGTGGTACAGATCAATTTGGCTGGTTAATTAGAAGTACATCTAGCAATTTATTCACTCTCATCAAAGGTTCACGGGGAAGCTCTACTGCTTAAAAGTTGATTGTGATGGAGATTATTTTGAAAAGAAAATTTTGTTATACCCATGAGCAATTGATAGTGACAGTTTTAAGATGCTCCCTAGTGAATAATCAGAGTCATATGACAGTTTGTGGATCATAAACTATGTGTTCTGATTTATCACCGTAGTGTGTTTTTTTACAAATAATATGTCATTTGGTTTCACACCTGTAAAAATGTAGTTGTGACTATCATCCCCAATAAATATATGAAGAATCTGAGGTTTAGATAGGTAACTTGCTTAGGGATGATAAACTGGATTTTCACCCATTTAGCCAAACGTCTAACCTCCCAAACTCTACTTTTGTGATCTATAATATAGAATTTGGGAAGCAGATATTTAATTATTTACCTGTGGTTGTATATAATTATCCTACTTATCCTATTTATGCTAACAGCTAAGACAACTGTTAGCACTGTCTTCAACATTTCTCTGCCACCCCCACCACACATACACACACACACACACACACACACACACACACACACACACACACACATAAACACACGAAAATGAGAGGAGTTTCACCATGTAAGTTGGAGTCCTGGGAAGATCCATGTATGTGAATCAATTTCTTGCTTAGATGCTTACACAATATTATCGAGAGCACAGCCTGAACTTATTTGTTCCTTCAATTCATTTCAAAGCCTGATTTTAAGAAATGGTGTTTCTGGAGGGTTGCCAGAAGACTGGCCACTCAGAGCTTCTCCTACTCCAGGCCTGATCACTGCACTGAGCAATCCACAGTCCATGAGCGGGAACCTGGCCCTCAGTGGAGGCTCTACAGACCTACCTGCCTTTGGCTTTGTGCTCTTGGATAATATTAGGGATGTTTCTGAAAATAGTCTCAGGTCTGTGTTTGTAGTTGCGGTGCTGTTAAGGAGATGTATCACCTCATCACCTAGTATTTTCCTCATAAATGATCAAGAGGAAGATTTATCTTACTACTTCAGAGTCTGGGGGTAGGGGACAGAACAGGAAAAAAAAATCAAGTTCCTTCCAAAAATATGCATTTTTTATGGATAATGTGAAACATCTAAATGCTTCATTTTTTAAAAAATCTCCTCTAACCACATGGCAGCAACTTAAAT
This sequence comes from Ictidomys tridecemlineatus, assembly GCF_052094955.1. Classification (NCBI taxonomy): domain Eukaryota; kingdom Metazoa; phylum Chordata; class Mammalia; order Rodentia; family Sciuridae; genus Ictidomys; species Ictidomys tridecemlineatus. Next base: position 68,986,163 of record NC_135486.1, on the reverse strand, counting down.
TTAGTAATGATAAAGTGTGTGTCTTCATTTCTGCATGATAATTCCCATTTTGTCTTTTTTTTACTCTTCTACCTTGATTTTCCAGTTTTCTTGTTGTTCATTATGAAAGTTGAATTCAGAGTTTCTTGATCAACTCACAATGCACCTCTTACAGTTGGCTTTATGTGGCCTTGACTGTGTACACAATTTAGTTCTGACCAGTCATCAGAACTGATTACTACAATGGATGGACCGCCTCTTCCCTCAAACAAGGGCAGCTACAGAATGTTAAGGCACAATGCAAAGAAAAACATGGAACTAGTGTGGCCAAGGTGCCAGTCTCCCTTCTCCTGGTCAAGCACTCAATTCAAGAACGCCTGGGATGCATTCCCCAGGTGGTGGGGCATAAGGTAAAGAACCTGTCCAGGAACCCATGCAGTGTGGGCAAGAAGCAGAAGAAAGACCCCATGGGAGTTGAAGCTCATAGCTAGTGCACACCATTGTCAAAACATTTTCTCACAAAAAGCATCTTCAGGGGTAAGATTGTTAAGAATTTCCAGACTCAAGGACAAACATTAAATCAACATGTGGTACCCTACATGGAATGGGATCTTCCCAACATGGCTACATGTCCATGAAGCCTGCCTAGCCTGAGATTCTGCCAATTCTCCCAGTCCACCCCTTTCTGCTTCTGCTCCTCCATACTACCTTGGAATCATGGGAAAATACTCCAACTGGCTGCCACCCCTCCTGTGCTTGGCTTAAGGAAACTGGTTGATTTCTAGCACATGAGAAATTCAAATACCTTTCAACTTCTAACTCCTTGACATTCTCTCTAATTTTTTGCAGTCTGGTATCAGATATACCCTGAACAATCTATCAGCATCCCAAGATTTTAACCATTTTTGCCATGATACCTGCCAGATGGTAGGTATCCATCTACTTGTCTATTCCATGGCTTCAGTTTCTCATTACAGATAAGTCTGACTTTTCTAGATTAAAGATTAGTGTTTTGTTGTTGTTGTTACTGTTTTGTTTTGGTTTGGTTTTAGGAAAGTAATAAAGGAGATGGATAGCTCCACTTTCTGTCATCTGTTGATTGCAAGACATCTTCAAATATCATACCATATGCTTATTAAATTGATAAATTTAAGTTCTTACTGTTTCTATATCTGAGTTGGTAAAATTGGGACCAAAGCTGCCCCCACATCTAGCGAACCTCAACCTAACACTGAATGTAAAACTACAACCTAATTAAGAACATGTTCTGTAACACAAAGCTGCACTCCAGCCAATCCCAGGCTGTCAACCCATCAGACCATGTCCATATGAGGCACACACCTCATCACACCATGCCCATATTTGGCAAAGCTGACGTAAACCAATCAGGTTGTTTCTACATGTCACCTCCTTTCCTTTGGCTGTAACTATAACCTGCACATGTGGTGGGGTGGAGTTTTCTGAAACAACTTTGGTCCAGAATGCTGTCTGATTCTAAAATCTTTTTATGCTCAAATCATCTTTGTTAAATTTAACTCAACTTAGATTTTCCTTACTATGCCTCAATTAGTAAGTTTTGTTGTTTTTATTTCTTATCCTAAACACAGTTAATAAAACCACCTCTGCCTTTCATAAAGACACAGGCCATCCCAAGTCTGCTGTCACTTTGGTGCCTCTGAAACTATCCCTAAGGTTTCATCACTGTTTCAAATGTTCCTTCTGGTTTTGTGCCAGCTTTTCAACTTCCATGTCATTTCCAACATCCTACATCCCTGAGTTCTTTGTGTGCCACATGACTCCTTCTGGATATTCCACACCACCCTCATCTGTTCTCATCAAAACCTTCCAAGATTCTGCTATTCCCTTGCTTTTAGATGGCATTTCCAAGAGGCAGGACTGCTCAGTTATAGGAATGGCACTGAAGGGAGACCAACTTGTTCCAGCTCCCAACTCTGTCATCTCTCAGTCATGGGACTTTGCACATCATTTAATTTCTGTGTGCTTAAGTTTTTGATCTTTATAATTGGACTAGGGAGAGTAACTACCTTAAAGACGTATAACAAGAATTGAGAAAATAAGTAAACTTCTTAAATACTGCTTTGCTCAGAGTATGCACTCAATGTCAGCTGTTGGTTAAGGAGGATGCAACCCCTGGCCCACAGTCCACACCATTCCTAATTATCTCAGTCTGCCAGCTTTTCCCATCTCCTGCCTGGCCCCAGAGGCATTTAGGCTAGTAATATCTACCTTCAGTCATATTGAGTATACAAGTATCTCACGCTGATTTCTAAAGAAATGAAGTCCCCAATGTCACACAATGAGCCTGTCTACATTTGAACCCACAATTATTTTTATCATATCCATATACTTCATAAAGGAAAAGGAATTCCTCATGGTTGTTGCCTTAACTTGCATAAGGGCAGTGTTGAAGTGACTTTGGGCTGCTTTAATTGAACACCATAAACTGAGTGGCTGATAAACAATAGACAATTATTCTTCAGGGTTCTGGAGACTGGAACCAGAACCCTGAAGATCTAGGTACCAGCATTTTTGAAGTCTGGCAAGAATACACTTCCTGATTCTTAGATGACACATTCTCCTTGTGTTGTCTCACAACAGAACAGTAGAGGGGTCTCTTTGGGGTCTATTTGATATGAGAAATTAGCCTGGTCTCGAGGGCTTTTCCCACATGACTTATTCTAATTCTCATCACCTCCAAAGGCCCCACATCCTAATACCATCACCTTGGGGGTAAGGACTCCAATGTTTTGTGTTTTGGGGGGACACAAACATTTAGTACATATCAGACAAAGAACCGACAGCCAGCTGTTGGGCCAGGGTCATCTCTATCCCCAGGCAAAAAAACAAAACAAAAAATTTTTTTCGACAAATCAGCAGTAGCTCCTTTGATAGTGATCTCAGGGTGACACCCAGGAGATACAATCATCCAGGGAGAGGACATCATCCTGGAGATCTTGTTGGTTAGTGAGGTGCAGGAATATTGACCAACACCTTGCTTTATCACCTTCCTGGAGGTTCCAGTCTTATTTGATGTCCCCCACCCACGTCCTTGGTGACTTCACTGTCATGTCACAAAGATCCTGTTTTTGGAAAGTCAAGGCCCCTTTCTCCCTCCTTTACAAACCCCCACTCATCACACCTGGCAATATATCTGTTTAAAAATATACTTTTCCCTTTTGCAAATAAATTAGGATAAACTGGGTCAGCCTAGCAGTTTGGGTGTCCCAATGAAACCACTCCTCGTGCCAAAATGAGGAATAATGCGTCAGTTTGGCTTAAACAAAAAGAGCTGGAGCAACATAAAAAGAAATGATCTTTAACCCTCTAATCCACAGCTCAGTCTCACAAATCTGAAGTGATGTGAGACACCACTAGGGAAAACCCCACTGTTGCCATGGAGACCGTGGATCCTGAGCACCTCTCAAAGCCCCCGCCCATCCCTGGCTGCCCTCTTTACAGGCCATGTATTTTTAAACTGGCACCAAGCTGTTGTTTTTGCAAACAACAATGACTTTAGTTTTAAATATATACCTAGAAAGAAACACCCACCACACAAAGCCCCCGCACCTGATGAATACACTGTGGGCAGACAATGAAACCTTTATCGGGCTACCAAATGGCAGGAGATGTTCTCCCATATTTAAGGGCTCAAGGGAGAACTCCCATTCTGCTCCCTGTACTGGCTGGGGCCTCCTTCTCAGAGGTAGGTTAAAGTCCAAGGCCACTAATGCTGTGAGGTTTCCCAGTGTGGCCCAATTACAGAGAAGCCTGCGCCATCATTCCTGCGGCTCTGCTGGAGAGTGAAACAAATCCAAGCCCCAAGTGCCTCCTTCAGCATGGTCAGAAGGTGTGGTGTGTAATTCCATGTGGAGACACAGCTCAGGGAGAACAGAAGTCACTTGCTCTTTAACTGTTTGCACCTTTATGGGGCAGCCAGCATGATTCAGTTCATTGTTTTCTGTACCATCTGACCATTCCTTTACTGGAATAAGATAGTTTGAAACAGATTTAATGGGCAGCATCCCAAGAGCTCTAAACCTCAAGCTGATTGCTATGGAAAGTCAAGTTCATTCAGAATCTCCCTCACCTAGGAAACAATGTATTTCACAAAATGTCGTGTGTGTTTGTGTGTGTGTGTGTGTGTGTGTGTGTGTGTAGCTTTGGACATGGGTGTTTCTCTGCATTTTAATGAAGCAGGGTTCTGATTTATTAATTACAGTGTTTGTGTTTATAACATTCTCAAAACAGATATTTTTGTATCAATAATATAAGGGCATTTAAAACACTAAGGCATCCTTTTTGCTTTGACCAGATATCTCTGTTAAGCATTATCCTAAGAGAAATTATTTACAGTAGCTTATTAGAAGCAATATTTTTTAAGAACCTGACTTAAAATTTTTCCTATTCTTGACTGGACAAGTATGCATTAAGGCCAGTAACCCAACTACAGCATGATTAATAACTATAATTGAATACAGCACTAAGAATCTCAAACATGTTCCCCTCCAAAATAGAAGTTTCTGGTGACAGCTATTATGTGATGTTATAAGGCTCAACGTGCCTTACTTGAATGAAAACCTCATTGCTGGGGACAGTGAACCAGAGTTCTCACCACAATGACCCAATCCTAGCTTTAGCTCTGCTAAAACTGACGAGACACCCTCAAATGCTGCAAGAGCCAGGTTGCAATTTTTTTGTCAATTAAAATTCTCAAGGTGTAAATGAACAAATGGATTGACAAAATTGTGAGCTTGGGTTTATAAATAAATGGAATAGCAATTTTTTTTTAATGGACTAGGTTTAGGTAACACAAGGGAAGAATTTAAAATTAGTCTCTAGCTTCCTCTCAGCCTAACTGGCACATGTGCAAAGGAGTTTTTACCATCTCACCCTTGGACATAGCCATAAGTATTAGTCAAGGAGGCAGGAACCCGGGGCTGCTGTGCTCCTTCCAGGATGACAGCAAGCACCTGTCTCTTCAGTCTGTAAGGACAGTGACAATTGCACCCTATATGAGTTGTTGGCTTTTCTCTGTGAGCACAGTACAAGGGGACACTTACCTGAAAGGTGATTGTGACAACCTGATTGCTGACCTGATCCCTACCTTTGTGAGAGAGGGGAGGCCATTTCTTTAAATATATAAGGAGTATAGTTGCTGTGAAATAAAACAAAAACATTTGGGTTGGAATGTAGGAACAAAAGAAACTAAAAGAATTAGGGGCACATGAATGTGTTTCTCATGTCTCAGGATGGACAGGTCTTTCCAGAATTGCTGGATTCCCGGCAGGTGATTCTACCTTGATGTCATCCACCAGGAAGATTCTCATCCAACAGATGGGAGAATATCACAAGAGCCATGTGGCATAGGTCAGCCCAACTTCTGGGAAGGGGAAGAAAATATATACTATGGAATCTATGACTTCCTATCATTTGCATGCAATGTTGCAATATCCTGCTAAAACAGCAAACAGAAAAACTTCTAGCAACAAACTCCAAGTTGCCCTTCAAGGGGTAAACCGTGGTATTCTGAAAACTGCTCTGTAGGTTGTAACTTTTCTTTTTAAAGCTTACTATTTTTTCTCTACTATTTAAATAAATAGAATTGGAGGTTGTTTCAGCAAGATATCACAGCAACTGAATTAATGCAGGTTCTTTCTTTCTGGAAGAGAGAAGCATTTTCACATATATGAGCCCATCTTCAAAGCCTTCAATGTTCTGCATGCTCTTTCTTATTTCAGAGGGACAGAATTTGCATTTCCTTCTATGTTAGAGATGCCCTAGAAAGGGATTCATGTCCCAATTATGAATTTGAATGAGATTTGAAAAGTGGTCAAGGTGAGTAAAGATGAGCCCCATTAAGAGATGCAAAGAGAGACAGTGCCAGACCTCTAGGCATTTTCTCCAAGAAAATACAGATATGGCCACATGATGACATTTCCGTCAACAATAGACCACACATAGGATGGCGGTCCTGTAAGACTATAATGGAGCTGAAAAAAAATCCTTTCTTCTAGTTACTGTGCAACCATCCTAATGTCACAGCATAATGCACACTCAAGCATTTGTGGGCACACTGGTGTTAACAAACCAGTGACTATGTTACAGGTTTATATATTGACTGTACCATATTGTTATCACTATCTTAAAGTGTATTCCTTCTATTTATGTATATAAAAAAGTTTCTTGTGAAGTAATATGCCTTGCTATAACAGTCTCACACACCTCCTGTCACCTCCTCCCTTGACTACATCAAGAGGCTACCTGGAGCAACTGACCCCGGACTCTCTAGGTCTGTGGAAGGGCACCCTATGATGTTCACACAATGAAACCATCTAATGATGCATTTCTCAGTATATCCCATCGTTAGGAAGAACATGACTGAAATTGAATTTCTTTTTTCTTTATGTTAACAGAGATATGCTTTGAGGGTCCTATTCTCCCAGGTTCTATTCTCTTGCTGGCTCCTCTGACAGAAGTACACACATTTCAGAAAAGATTAAAATACGAAATTACAATCTTAACATTATATTTATGCACACATTTTCCACTTCCTGTTGGTATAAGCACTTTTCCATTGAAATCATGTTGATGGTTCACAACCTGTAGCATATTCCTCATTTGCACTTGACATCTTACCAAATGCATTTATAAGACCTGAGCAGAGCCCACAACACAGAAAGAAGCTGAGGAAAACTGCCAACTCCAAAGAGGGAGCATCGATCTGGGAATGAAGACACTCATGGTAAAGGTAGAGAACCAAAGAAACTGCACAAAAAGCAAGTAACAGATTCTTCGGCATAAAATAGACTTGTGAGAAACTAATTGCTACAGATTTTATCACGCCCAAAATAAAACACAGGGAAAATATCATGAGCATACTGTAATGCATAAAATCTTGACACTTATGATAAAATACTCAAAATACACACGGGAAGGTTGGAGCCTGTCTGTAATGTTCAATTCTGTAAATTATTTCAAACAGCTAGCCATATTTGTGGCATCACATTGAACTGGGTGTGAGAGGAAAAGAAACAGAAATAGACACGGCTCCTCCTTGAAAATGAGAAACCCAGAAGGTGGCTTCCGAGCGGTCCAGGAGCTGTGGGCGATGGAGAAAAATTGCATTTCAGAGACACAGAAACGTTGGCCAGGACAGAGGAGGGACTTAGCCACATGGTCTCCTTTTTTAGATGCAGGGGCTCAGAATCTTCTACCTACTGTTTCTCTGGATGAACTAGAGAGGATTCTTCTTCTGCAATTACGGCAAATGATTGTTTATCGCTCAGGAGTTTGAAGGAGGCTGTAGAAAGATTACATTCCAAAGACTTGATCAAGGAAAATGCCTGGGTTGAAGCTGTAATTACCAGCTTTCCCAGAGCCTACAGCACCTCCTCTGGGGTTATTTGCATAAACTCATTGCTCTTGGCAATTCCTGAACACAACTGCCCCTCACTACTATTCCCATGTAAGAAAGCAGGAGGCTTCCTGGGTGAGAATTCTATCATAACTTTTGCTAAACCTCTGTGTGGCTGTACTCACAAAAAATGAACACATAGGAGACGTTCATAGTCCCCCTTCAAGCGCTTTGTGTTAATTATAGAACATCTAGAATAATCAATCAAGAGCACCTGCAGTAGAGGAAAGAGGAGAGGAGATTTGAGAGCCAGTGGGTTTCAATTAAAAAATGATGGTGAGGTTGGTGGATTCCTAATTGGACTGGATCTTACTGTATTGGAACCTGGAAGGAAGAAGAACCAGAGCTAGGGAGGAGTGACTTTCAAAAAGCCTAGGCAGGAGTCAGAATATACAGAATTTGAATTCTAGCTATGTATTGTGAGTATCAAATGAAATAACAGAGCAGATATCAATGGATAACTTTATCAACATAAATTGCAAAATTAGAGTCTTCCATTACAAGGCTTGGAGGAAAGGTACAATAAGCCATCAAGGCCCAGAAGAATTGCTCAGGGTTCCTAAAAGAAAAAATGGAACCTCAGGCCTAGTCCCTGTGACACAACCTGGCAGTTTCCTCCCCTCCTCCCCTTGGAAATGGCTGCCATCTCCTACTTGAAGAGTTGGTGGAAGAAAAGGAAAGCCATTAAGAAAGAACTAGGTCCAAGGGTTTAGTGGGGGAAATGTCCTCCTTTTATTTACAGAAGTGTTGGAAAGAAAATAAATTCCATGGTGAGATCCTTCCAAGCAGAGACTGCTTTCCCAGTGTGGTATTTGTACACTAGTTTGAAGGTGTTCAGAGAATGTTCATTCCCTTTTCTCCTTTGAAGGAGGGATAGCCTATGGGTAACATTGGGATTCCATGCATGATATGTTACAGCTCCCTTTCTAAAACAAACACACAGGCTCACATAATTATCCACAGGTTTGCACACAAATGCTTATGTGTACACATAACATGCACTGACACATAGACACACAGACATACATACACACAATATTCAAAATCATTTCCTGAGTGATCCCCTTGCCCCATTCAGAGAAAAAAGAACAGATTCTTTATGTACATTTTACTTATACTAGTCATCCTTTGCTTATTAGAAAATGTGTCTCCCAATTTCTGATTTCATAATAACTAACTCACCCACCATAAATGACCCATGAAAACTTTTGAGCTTAGAGATTAAACTTGAATTTATCTTCAGTTACTCTGCCATGGGAACTTCTTGAATGACCTTAGAGAATCTAAAACAAATGATGCACACAAATATGCCACTATTAAGTGTAGTGTGTCATTATTTCCCGGGCAAGGATTGACTCAATTGTTTATCTAATGGAGCGCAGGAAAATAGCAAAGCAATTTTACACCCATTCTTTTGTAATAGTGAGTGAATTCTTTAAAAAGGGATCCCCATGACACTCAATAACTTTGGAAGGAAGGAAGAGCAATTCTCTGGAAGTTGTCTCCCCTCTCTTACCTGTGGCACATTATAAATGATCTTAAACATGCCCTGTAATGTTTTAATAAGAAATCTCTGACATCAATTTTTCTTACTGCACATGATCATTCATGGCTGGCTTTTCAGGTTCCTTGGCACAATGATGTGATTACAAACTATGAAAAAACAGGGGTAGGTTACAATAGGTTGCAAAATTACTGAGGCAAGACATGTGCACACTTCTCTGACTATGTGTCTTAACAGCTAAGCAGCAGCCAACTGGAAGTACAGAAAGCTGTCCACATCTCAGTGCCACCACAGCAGGATTGGGCCACCTCTGTATCAAGAGTCAACGCACACACAGTCTGATGAGGTGAACTTTGAAGGGCACATGGGTGTAACTGCTGTTTCTTACCCTACACGTCTTCTCCTACTGTGTTCACCATTATCGTCTTCATCACACTGGGAGATGGTGGGTTGCTTTTTTCCTTGGCAATCCTGGGAGAAAAGGACATTTCCCTTATTTGTGTCTCTTGTCAAATTCAGTCAAGGAATAGGCTGATATACAACTTTTCCTAAAAACAGGAGAATAATGAATAAAGGCAGGTTGCCCCAGACTGCCACTGAATTTCCATCATTTCTACCCCAATGATCTTAAACATTCTAATTCCCTTTAGAATTTAACAACCACATTGAATGAATTTTCAAATTTTTCTCCAATTCCATTATTATAAATGTTTCCATTTATTCTTTCAACTTTTATGTATTGTGCACAGATCTAGCCTGAATTTTGCCTACCCTTCCAAATTTATAGATTGAGGCCTAAACACACATTATTTCGGAATGTGAAGATGTAGTTGTCGACAGGGCCTTTAAAGAGGAGATTAAACTATAATGATTAGGGTGTCCCCCTAACCAAGATGACTGTGTCCTTGTAAGAGAAGAAAATTAGGACACAGACACCCACAGAAGGAAGACTATGGATGTTACAGGAAGAAGGCAGCCATCTATTTGCCAGAAGAGAGGCCTCAGGAGAAACCCACCCTGGTGACATCTTCATCTTGGACTTGTTGCCTCCAAAACTATGAAAAAAAAATGAATTTATGTTGTTTTAATCCACCAGGTCTCTGGTGTTTGTTCTGGTATCCCCAGCAACTCATGTGAACACTGGCAGTGCACCGGGCATTTTTAGAGCTGAGGGAGACAGGTTAGTGAATGAAACAACCTCCCTGGGCTGATTCTGCAGTGGGCAGTCCACATGCAATCAGCTGAAGGTTGACCTGAGTGGGGGAGTAAAAGAAGCAATGAATGGCAAATCCTGTAGCCAGAGTGGAGAATATGAAAATTTAAACTTTGAATGGGACTACTTAGGACATTTACTTTCTAATACAATACAGGTAGAAAGTAAGAAATGATGAAATCTCCTGTTCCCCTTTTCTCAGTGTTTCTTTTTGAATCCAGAGCCTTCACGATTGAGATCTTGGAGGTGAAGTCACAGGCTACTCAGATGAGTCATTGCAGGGCCTCCCATCATTCCTGACTTAGACAAAGGCAATCCTCATGTTGACCTTTTCAGGAGGTGCAGTGAGTTACTTTTCAACTTGGCTGTAGTTCCCTTCGTTCCTTCCAATTATACCATGGCCTGGAACTGTAGTTCTCAGCCTTGGGAGAATGCGGAACATGCTGGTGCCTGGGTCCTGCCCCTATAAACCCTAGGATCTGACGGAGCTGGAGTGAGTGTTGGAGAAGTTTAAGCCCTTCCCACTAATTTTAATGCTCAGTCCTGACCCAGAGTTGCTTCAGAGGAGCCCAATTAATCCATCAGCTGCTCAGCTGGCCCTTGAGCAGATTCAAGCACTAACTTTTGGAATGGCGCCATTTGGTAGATACAGTAAGTTCTAAAAGATTTCAAAGAGCAAAATCATATGTGGAAACAAATTTGCCCATTTTCTCTAGTCTCTATCTTTCTAACAATTTACACTCAGGGCTTCTTGGTCACATCCTGCCTTCTTTGATGTGCTTTTATTTTTTCTTTTGATGTGTCCTTTAAAGTGACCCACATGACTCAAGTTGCTGTTCCATGTGACCCTGTCCCTTGCTCTGCATTTCCCGGTATTTCCACCCCTGGTGCTGTTTTCCTTGACTCAAATCCGGTGCTTCGCATTCATGCCTGTGATGGACTCACTCAAGACCTTGCCCTTGTGTCCCCAGGGATGATAGAAACCCTGATTTCCCTTCAGTCACTTCCTCTGTTGGATGGCAGCATTGTGACTTGTCTTTTCTGATCTTTAGGTGGCTTTTCACTGTATTCCCCATATGGTCCTAAGAATTCTGTTTCTCACCAAGTTGGCATGAGCCTTCATGTCCCTCCCCTGGTCTTATTTCTCCAGGGTAGCCACATGCTCTCACTCTGGGGACTTTACTCAATTTTAGCTTTGACTGGCTTTCACTCTTTTCTATCTCTGAACCTTCACAGTTTCTGTGGAATGGTAACTCATTGGGCTCTGACATTTATTTAATGTAATAATCCCTTTAAGCCCATTTCCAATTGGAGCTTTCTTAGGAGGCTTGAAAAAGACACAGAACTGGACACACACAGTTCCCATTAGTTACCTTCCAACACATACACACACACACACACACACACACACACACACACACACACACACACACCCCTACAGTGGAGCTGGTCTGAGCACATCTCTGATACCAGCTAATGGATTATTGATATGCGCTCTTGTTACTGTATTCACCTGTCCAAGACCTGTACATTGACATTTCATTGGCCTTAGATTCTAATGCTTAGAGCATAAATTCACCTCTCCACTCCTCACCAAGATTCACACCCTTGGCATAAAGACAGAAAATCAGCCAGAGGCCCAGCAGAGAGCAGGATACCACTCTGACCACTTGACTGACAGGTCTCACGAGAAGACTATTTGCAGACACTGAGGAGAGTTAAGAGTACCAAAGGGAGGCTGATGTCTGTGGAGCTCAACAACAGAAGGAAGATTTCAGGGATCCAAAAAGAAAATAGTGTCAACAGAGATCAGTGGAAAATGAAACCAAAGAGAAGATGTCACCCGGTAGGACCCATGCATGGGATACCCTGATGGACACAGACCCTGCCATATTCTGAAGCACCAGGAGGGAAGAAAATATCATAACCTCTCTCTTCCCCCAACCCCTGTCTCAGGCAAACAACTCTCTTTGGCCAACTTCAATAGGGAGAAAGCCTCCAAGGGAACTGGCTAGGTTGTCCTTCAGGGACAAGACCAGGATAATGAACATGGAAAATGGATTAGAGAAAGGAGTGAGGTTCATGGGGAAAAAAATCACAATTCATTCCCAGTGCAATCAACCGACAAAGGAATCATTGAATGCAAAGCAAACTCAGCTGTCACCTGACTCTCTGGAAGTTTCCCACTAGAATATAAGCTCAAGATGTGATCGGTTGCTTTTTGCTCACCAATGTGTCTCCATCAGCTCTAGCAATGCCTGGCACTCCTTAGATGATTCATTAGTTAATTAATTAATTAAACATCAACAGATCTTTGAGTTTAAAAAACAAATCTGTCAGAAGCATTATGAAGGTTTAGTGAGGAAACAACTAGTTACCATGGAGGCTCATGATAAACAGGGCCCAGTGGGTTGTCCACACTCTCCCAATTCCAGGGAGTCAGAAGCAGTTGGGAATGAGTGACATTTATAAAGACCATCTCTATGGAGGGATGATGACAGTTTGTGGTACTACTGAACTGCCTCTGAGATTCACAGTTAGCTCCACTCTTGGCTGGGTCTGTGATTCTCTAACCTCTGTCTTCTGTTCCCTAAGTAGGAAACTATGACACTCATCCAATCCTCAATCCTGCCCTCTTTGGGGAGTCTGTTGGCAGAATACCAGTATGTAGAATTTTAGCATCATTTGATTTTAAGAAATGTGTTCTAAGCAAGCAAATGCACATCATCCATCTATGTGGGCTTTAATCTTCAAGACTAGTCTGAGCATTTCTTGTTAAGACCTCCCTTGAAATATTATTTTATAAAATAGTTGCTATTAAACAGAAGTAGGGTTTCTCTCATGCTATATTCTGTATAACTTACTCATATTTATGATCTATCTTCTCTCTCCATCACCACCACTTTCTCATTTTACCTGAAAAAATATAAGCAGCATGAAGACAGGAGTTTTTAATCCCTTTATTCAATAATGTGCCAAATGACTAGAACAGCAACTAAGTTGCAGATGAGCTATTTGTGTCTGTTACAGCAGTGAGATTTCCATGTTTACTCCACGTGAGACATTGTCCTAAATGCAATGGATACTACTTTGAGAAAGACACAGCCCCAGCCTTTGAAAGACAGGATGCAGTTTTGGGGGAACAAGGATTTGACTCTGAATTATAAGAGAGAGGTAAAGGAGAAAAACCAGAAGATGAGAAAAGATACAGAAATATGCTCCCCCCTCAAAGAAAACAAGTCATTTAGGTATTTATGTGATGCTTCAGAAACCCAAGGTGGTAATGTGCTGGACTCCTGCAAGGCATGCTCCTGTTGCCCTGTGGGCATCCCATGTTTTATGGGGTGTTAATCGCCAGCGCAAACTTAGACTGACTTTGTCCACATCTCTGAAAATGCCCTGACCTGTATCTCTCTGTGTCTGATGTTACTGCTCTCTCTGTCTCAACCCTTTCCCTTTCCTGCACCTCCTGTTTACCCAGAAAACTCCCATTCATTCTTTAAAATCCACTCAACCATCCTCTCCTTCCCAAGAGCCACTTTGCTTCCTGATCACATGGGACCTTTCCAGTACTGTGGTTGCTAATAACGATACTTTGCATTTCCTGAGGACTTATTTCATGCCTGTGCATGGAAGGAGTGAATGCCTTTGCTCACTGCTGCTTGCTATTGGAACACAGATACTGAAGTACAGAGAGATCAAGGGACCAACTCAGCCATACCCATGCTGTCATTTTTCTCCTGCTAACTTGTCCGCTGCACTTTAAGGAGAGGAAACATGTTGCTGCTTTCTTTGTTATCTACAGACCAGAGAACAGTACTGGACACTTTCATAAGAGCTGGATGATCCTTCTCATGGAATCGTAGGCATATCTCCTCTACTATCCCACTACCTCCAATCTATATAAATTGTTTCATGCCAAGGTTAAAATAGTAAAGGTTTTGGCATTTAAAAAAATAATTGGAAAATTTAAGGTTTAGCCTAAAAGGAATGGCAGGATTTTATTTAGGTCAATGCACACCCTGGAGGCTGCTTTTGAGAATCCATCAATTTGGATGATGCACTAAAGGGGGTAAAGCTCAGAGGCTGGAGAGTGGAGAGCTTCCTCAGGTTATGCTTTTATTGAAATTATATTATCATTTTATAACTTTTATTTGTTGCTCTATGGGAATGATATGCATGTGATATAACTGGGTACCCTCAATAGCTTGGAAGGGAATAAATAATTTCTCTGATTTCTTTAAAAGGAGGTTTAAACAATGTACATATTAAAAATATTGGGGGATTTTTCTTCTGATTAAGATATTAAAAATCATAGGAGAGACATACTCACTTATGTTAGTCAACCTCCTGTCACTATAAAAAATACCTGAGATAATCAACTTCTAAGGAAGAAAGGTTTATTTTGGCCCAGAGTTCTAGAGTTTCCAGTCCATGGTCAATTGGCCTAGTTGCTTTTAGACAGTGCCTCATGGCCACGATGCAACACATCGAAGGGATTTGGGGTCTCACAGTCCCCTTCAAGGGCACACCTCCAATGACCTGAAGATCTGCCTTTAGGCTCCATTTCTAAAGTTTCCACCATCTCCCAATAGGCCATAATGGGGACCAAGCCTTTACACATGGACCCAGGGGTTCATTCAAGATCCATCATGCTAACAATAAAAACAAAACCAATGGTCTAAAGAACTGGTTTTCAAAGCCAGTTAAACACAACTCATTCAGGTCCTTGTGTGTCCTCTTCTGAATGCAAAATGAGTCAAGCTCTGATGCTAAGGAGACAAGATTCGAGGTTGCTTTTACACATGGTAGGATGGGGAATTAGAAGCCAGAGACAGATGTGAATGAAGAGCACCCAGATGATTTCTAATAAGCTCAAATGGCTGACGACTGGAAAGATGGACCAGAATCCCAGGGAATCTCTCCCAAGTACCAGCTACCTCCCCTAGACTCCACTCTAAGTCCTCCATATAGACCCAAGCAAGGGCTCACTCCATGTGCAGGCAACAGCCTTGAGACCCTTAGTGCAATGTGTTGAGCAAGAGGAAAACAATTTTTTTTGAAGAATCCCAGAAGGGACTGTCTGGGGAGATTGACTGCAAAACAGCACAGGGAATACTCTGGGGTGAAAGAAATGGTTTTTATATGTTGCTTGGAATGAAGTTCACACAGAGGGAAGTTATATAGCATTTTAGTGTGTATATCTTACATTTCAATAAGAATAAAGTGCTTGAGTATCTCGGCTGATGAAAATTGGGGATATATATATATATATAGTTAGAAGGTTTAATTGATGGGATTTGTGGGGTTTCCCTAGTAAGTTACATAACAATTAAGGTTTTGATGATAATCTGCATTTTCCATATGTACTGTTTAAATTTCTCCTCCCTGATGGGATCTCAATTTTACCTTCTGACATGATTTTAAAAATCCATCTCTCTCTTTACCTTCTCAATTGTGACAGTGCCTCAGCATCCTGTCCTTAAATGCAATGCCAACCTCCCTCATGAATATAGGCCTGGGGAAGAAGGGAGCTAATATTTCAAGAGTGGTCAAATAAGTTACCCATTAAGAAATAAAGATGTGTTTGTATTCAAACTCAAGCTTCATAACTTTGAGTCACTAAGAAATTCTATGATTTAATGAGCAACAAGCCAGTTAAGAAAGCAAGCTGTTGAGGAGGACTGAATAAACATATTAAGCAATGTGGCAAAGAAATAGAACATGGAGATTCCAAAGCTATAAGACTCGGAATTTGAATTTCACGTGGGAAGGCCTTTGCCAGAGAGGTTTTTTAATTCAGTATGTCGTTTTAATTAAATTACAACTCTGAATTAGACATAAATCAACTAGACCCATTTTGGTTTCATTTTTAGCACAAAGAGCCTATCATTTTTTGCATTTCATTCAAAGCTAATTAAATATGGATTTATGGCTCATGGTACCTTGAAATACAGGAGGACTCTGGGAACTTGCTGACCCACTAGGAAGGGAAGTGTTTTGACTATAGTAACTGAATCTCAGACATTTGCCACAGCACACTGCTTCTCAAAGCTAAATGTGTTTTCGGGGTGTGTAAACACATCTCATAGAACTCTCATTGTTTTCCATCCCTAGTAACAGTGTAAATTCACCACAAGCTGAAAGTCCCTGTTTGCCGCCAACACTGTTTCAACACAATGGCTCCTGTTCTATTTTGCAGTCTCTTCCTGTGTTGGCATTCCTGTTCTACCAATCATCAGTCAAGTAAGCAGACACGCCATTTCCTCACTCAGACCATCTCTTCCCCAGAAAAAGTTGCTGTTGAGGATTTTCAGTTCTGGTTGTGGGTTAGTAAATATCTTTGAGCTGAGTTTATTGAAGGCCTTAAAACCCAAGTGCCAGCCTCCTAGTGGCTGTAGTGTGTTCTCTGGAGGTTCCCTGTTGTTCTTTGCTGGGGATTTAACACCTTCAGGTTAGTGATGAGAAACACACCATATGAAGATGTCTAGTTACTTCTCTACACACTAAAGATAAGCTTTGTGATCATGCAGAAGAATGTGTCCTGGAAATAATGGGTCCAGAGATACAGGAGGAAAAACACTCTTTTTCAAAAACAGTAACGATGGAAACTAAATGCAGCAAAAGCATTTTAGCAAAGAGTGCCAGTGTGTGTCTTGGGAGGGAAGAGGTGGCACTGACACACTCGGATACTCTGTGTAGAGACCAGGAGCCAGTGGAGGCCTCTTGGCTTCCCTATGCCTCCCATACATTTCTAGAGGCTGCGGGAGCCTGTATGCAAATCATTTTTGGATTCTTAAAACAATGACTATGAAAATAATCCAAAAAGTTATAATTAGAGAAGAGAGACTATGTCCAGTTTCCATTTCCATAGGAGAAATCACAGTCTGGGACATCTGATGCAGTGGGAGTAACAGAAAGGACAGAAGGTGGAACACTTGGAAGAAATCTGGACACTTCCAGGGAAAGATCTTTTCTGTTAGCTGGAGGTATCCCAGGCCAGTGTCAGGTTGCTTGGAATCTTGTTTTAAAGGTAAAAGTGTCAAAATGCATATGTGAATTGTTTCTGAGTCTGAAGTTCACACATACTCACGTGTCAGTTTTTTTTTCTTCTTCCAAGTTAAAAATAAATAAATAAACACTTTTTGGATTCAATATGTAGGTTGTACCAGAAAAAAAAAAAAATCCTGATCATATGGTGTACAAGCTGTTGCTATTTAGATACTAAAGTCTCCCTTCTGGGACCAGGGGACAGGAGCCTCTCTCTGGCCTTCATTCCCCAGTAGGGATAAGCATCAGAACAATCTCCTCCCATGTGATGGTGACATAGCCCCAGTGATGGGAAGTCAGGCATAGCTTTTCAACAGTACCAAGCAACTGCATTCCTGTTCTCTCCTGGGGGGGGGGGGGGGGCGTGGTCAGGCAGTGTTAAAAGTGGACTTTACCTCATCCTTTCCCATATAGGTGATATGCTAAAATAGATGACAGGCTTCATGAGGAATCTTGGAACTGTTTTTATTGTTCTAGATTTTGAAACTAAAAACAGTCTCCCCAACCCCCCTTAGCAACTCAGTGAGACCTTATCTCTTAAAAAAATATCAAAAAAAAGGTGGGAGGATGGTGCTGGGGATGTGGTTCAGGGGTTAAGCATCCCTGGATTCAATCCCCAGTAAAAAAAAAAACAAACAACAACAACAAAAATGGTCCCCTCCCACCCCCAGAAGGGATTGCCTTTGTGTCTGATTGACATAACCACAAACAGGAAACACAGGGTCCTCAAAGCACAAGGCCAGCAATGAACTTGAATTGAGACTTGGCCCCATTGGGATCCACATCCATTCCTCAAAGCTGTACATCTAGTTCTCTTAGGGAAGAGATTTTTTTTTTTTTTTCCCTTTGGAAGCTAGAGACAAAGCCGTTCTCACTTTGGATTCACTGAGGTACAAAACCTGGTTGTCTTTCTCCTCTCAATAATGGAGGTGTTAATGTTCCTTCCTCCTTCTCTGCCCACATGAGCCCAAATTCCTCAAATAAGAGAGATCTCCACAGACTCCTTAAAAACCCCACACTTCCAGAGGATTAGTGGTGGTATGGGGTCAAATTGCAGCCAGCCATGTCACCGCACCCCACCCTGTTGGAACCATTCCTGCTTAAGAGGACAGCCACTGGAGGCACCAGAACGGAAGCAGGCACCCTTTACCTCTACTCCCACTTGCTTTCTGGATCCAAATGGGAAGAGCTGGCTCAGCAAGAGGCTGAAATATTAGACTAGCTGCGGTTCCTCCTGCCCTGGACACTCTGGAACGTTTTTGGCTGTTTACAACAGCATAATGAGTCATGAATTTCACAAGCATTTTTTAAAAAGGGAAACACCTCTGTACTTGAAATGTGATTCTCCTATGGAAAGAGACTGTGTCGAAACACCAAGGACTCATCCACTCACTGTGTCCCTTTCATTCTTCCTCCTTGAGCCTGTGCTGAAAGCTGGATTTAACTGTTAGAAATCTGAAACCCAATCCTGTTAGAAATCAAAAATCCAAATTCTCCCTGGGCTTACGATGAATAAATAAATTAGCACCTCCTCTAAGGTGAAGGGTGAAGTCACATGCCAAAGGAAACCTAACCTGCTCTGTGGCTTTAAAAGTACTGTAGCTGGTGTTTTAAAAAGGAGGAGGAGGAGGAGGAGGAGAAGGAAGAAGAAAAGAGGAAGAAGAAGAAAAGGAAATAAAGAGTAGTTTGAACAGTAAGATGACCAAATGTGAAACAGATGTCATGGGAGGGGGGGTGCATGGAATGCTGCTCTGCCCCCACCCATGTCATTTTTACTGTGGTCACTTTTCCATAATAGCATCTCTGTGTTAGTTTCTTGACAACTGTCCAGAGCAGAGAGCAAATGGCCAGGTGGATCATTCGCTCTTCCCCCTTATAATTAAAAGGTCTCCAGGCTCTCTGCGTTCATCATTCTGCTCTTTGTGTACTCCAAATCAGTCTGTCCCCATACTTTTCTAACCGAAGCCGGAGAACTTTCTCCCAAAGGGTAAAAGAGCGAGACGGAGTTGGTGAGATGTGGGAAGAGACTGTGCTAGTTAATGAATCAGCCCATTTTTGTGGATTTCCCGAGATGCTTTCTGAAACTCTGTTGAAAAATATCTTGTGTGATCTTGTAACAAATTAAACAAAAGACAAACCACCAAGTACTTGCCTGTTTGAATAGGCCAAACCACAAAAGCTATGATTCATGGTGACCCATCCTGGAGGAAGACAAGCCCTGGGTCGGCAGTTTAATTCTAACTTTCACGACCTGCAGCTCACTGTGCTCTTCTGAGGCACTTTAATGAAAGACAGAGGATTGTGTCCATTCTCATAGCCCTAAGGTTCATCACAGGGAAACATTTTTAAAGGCTTTAGGAAACTTGCCCCTTCTCAGCCCACTGTGCCAGATAGCACCGATTGCCTTAGTTGACACTGTCTTCGATTATAAATGAATTGGGGAATGGAGGATGCTTGTTTGTTTTTATTTTGTTTTCATTTTAAGGGCTAAGTAATTCCTTAATATATATTTTCTTTAACAATTAACAAAAGTGACTCATGCCTTTTCTTGAAGTCTATTTTCTTTCCGACTGCACACACCCACATTTCTTTGGCAGCTCACTCGTGGAGCAAAACAATAAGCACCAAATCTGTTTTTCAGCCACCAAGATCCCTCCCCAGGCATGCTTCATGAGACTGGAATTTCTAGCCCGCCCACTCTCGGTACTTGTTGTTGTTGATGTTGTTGGGTGTTTTCCTCTGGACTGAAAGAGAAGGATGGATTTAGGCTTTCACTTACCTCTCTGGGAACCAGCATAACAAAGAAACATTTTCAGCTGCCCAGCCCTGCCCCTCCCTGGCATCCGGCACCAGCTTGCAATGTGCTCATTTACAACACACACAACTTCCCATCCACACAGTGGCTCCCATCCTCTACCAACAGCAAGCTCATTCCCCAGCTCCCTGCAAAATGTTCAGTCCTGTTCAATGGGTCTTGGTTTTAAAATCTGAGTTTGCAATTTTGCCGAGGAGCCACAGTAACAGTATTTTTTTTTTTTTTTTGCTTGCTCTTGCTAAGCTGGGTTAGTTGTTATTGTTTTCATTGCTGCTACTATTTCGCTTTCCGAGGCTGAAATTCCTGCCTTTGGAGAATTTCTGAGTTCCAAGGAATGCACTGACTTGGGAAAACTCACATACACACACCAAAAGGAGGAACAGCACTGCGTGTTTTGCCAAAAACCATCTAAAATTTCCTGTTTTCCAAGTCTCGCATGTAGCTTTACCTTTTGAGGTCAGGTCTTTCCTGTTCCTGGGAATCTGCAGCTTTCCCTGCCTGCTAGTCTCTTTCTTTAAAGATTACTGAAAGATATCCAATGGATTCTTATAAAAAAAATTAACGCCTTTTAAACACAACTCTTTCTAAGCTAAATTCATTGAATTTGAAACCATTTGCACTCAACTTCCCTTTAAATATTTATCAGTTTACCATAGGAAGAAGAAAAGCTCAAACAAGTTTATAAAAAATTTCATTTTACCCTTAAAAAAAAACAATTTCAGACTTTTAATAGTCCCAAATCATTAAAAGTTTTATTAAACATCTGATATTTAAAAATGACTTAAGTACATAAGAAATTGAATATACACATTTTTATTCTATATGCTCTTCAGCCATATGTGAATGTGGAAATATATAACATGTATATCTATATGTTATGGTATAATATAATATGACAAAATATTATAATGTCATAATAATAGCCCTAAAGGGAAAAACTGCAAATGAGTAGATATTTTTATATTTTTAAGCACACAATTTAATGGTTCCTCAGAGATTAAAAAAAAAATATGTTGATAGTTGCTTCTGAACAGAGGAAAATATGCAAGTACAAACTCTCAATGACATAAAGTTGGATTCTATAGAAACTGCCTAAAAATTTGGTCTCAAATCTATAATCTCCTTACTCTTTCCTTCAAATCTCCAACTTAATACTAATTTTAGTTGAAATATAGCCCTGTGAGCAAGATCATTTACTCTAAAAATTTCCTCCATCAAACTTAAAGTTTAAAATAGAAACTCTGCATACTTAAAAAAAAAATCATCCTGTAATTATTCTAAAACGCTCAAACGTGTCACACATTGTTAAAGCTGCACGGGTACAATGAGCACTCAGTGATCTGGCTACCTCAGCGTGAGATTAAACACAGGAGAGCCAAGAACTCTGACTACAAGCTGGAGTGGCCAGGACTCCTCTCATTCGTATTCTCTCCTTCATGTCTCCTGTATGTGATTCGAAGTGTAAGCTGTAATCGGTTTTTACAGGCACCCCCTATTTATATACACTCATGTTCTTCCAGCTGAGTTTTTAGTCCTAAAGTTTGCATAATGCTGAAGTTAAATTTTTACAAGCTACATTGAAAAGACTTCCTGCCTTAACTTGAAGGAAGATGAAGAGCTGTGTCAAGTGGCGTGACTGGCCAGCAGCCATGTGGTAGGTTCCAGTAGATCAAGGTGTGAGTTGTAGCACTTGAGCGTCAGATTATCTGGTACCTGTGAGCCAGGGGAAAGTTTGTAATGAGAAGATGATTTCTAAAAATACATATCAACTTCACAGAAAACCACCATATTAGAAACTTCATCCTGTTGATGGCAGAAACCTAGAATTTGGAAACTAAACCTTTGTTTAACTTTTGAATGTGACACTTAGGAATTGTGTACACTGATAAATGCAAGTGGACTCCACAGTTCCACAGATACCTGTTCTGGTGCAGTTAAGTTGTTCAGAAGACGACCACAGAGATAGGAAAAATATTCACCTACTGTGATTGGCATTCAGACAGACAGGAGATGAGCCAGTATTTATGACGTGGTCTTCACTAAGGCTTTCTTTCCCAGGAGACATGGAAATTACTTTGTGACTTTTGTCCTCCAAGTTCTGAAGTTTCCATGTGTCATACTTTCCTTCCTGATGAAATCTCAGTCATCATTTGCCTTATAAAAGCCTAGAGAGGTGTCAAAAGAAACAAATGAGATAATGGTTAGGAAACCACTGTTAGAAATACACTATAAATACAATGCTGTCACCGTCTATTTATGAAATGGTAACTAGCAACCACTGGGTACATATGTGTGTGAAATAACAGACTGATGTAACCTTAAACGAGGGTTTCTTTTCAAAATAATGACAACTTTTGATCACTGAAATCACAAAGATATACACACACATACAGAATTAAAATACAATGTTCAGAAACAGGTAAAATCACCACTCTCATATACACATATAAAATGAAGATATGTTTCAAGGTTTATTTAATCCATTGTATGTGAGGGAATCAAGCCAATGTTATAACCCAATCAAAGCAGAATCAAACAGCCCAGAATGTATCTATAGTACAATGAATGTTGAAATCAATTAGAAATGGGGACATAAATGGAGGGGAAGGGATAAGAAAGGAGGGAGCAAGGACATGAATTAAATCACTACTTGAAAGGATAGAATTTTTGTATATGTCAGTTTCCCATAATTTACAAAAAAAAAAATTAGAGAGATAATGCACAGGGTTAGAATCTGATAACCCTAGAAGATTGTGCTCTGGGCACACAAAATTTTCCACTGAGGCACAAAACTTTTTCTGCACACACAAGAACATCGGCTTCTTAGATCAGGGTTTAGTGAAGATTCATTAGGAGACAGACAGCGTCGCCTATTGCTCTGAGGCTGCCTTTGTACTACCCAGCAAGATGAGGAGTTGCTCAACTAGCCCATCTGGCCCACAAAACCTCCAGTGTTGACTATTTGGCCCTTTATAGAAAAATATTTTGCAGATTCATGCTTTGTACCAATATATTACATTCTAAAATTATAATTAATTATGCATTTGCTTCTTCATGGATTAGCATCCAATTAGAGCCTTGGCAGGCCCACAACAAGGGGATCGTCCTTAGCCTTAGTCCTTAGTCTCCAATAGGCCTACAGCTATGACCACCATGAATCATGGGTTTCCCACACAAAACCAGTGGCTACCAACCTGTGGAAATACTCCTTCAACTGTAGAATCTCTACTATGGATTGTGATAAGATCTCTGCTGAACCTAAACCCAGTCAGCCTCCTCTAAGCCTTCTTTCAACTGGACCTTGTCCTTGGACCCTGTCTCAAGAACAAGAATCATGATAAGCTGGTTCAGTAAGAGTCCCCCACTCTTAATATCTGATCACCCTCCATATCTGATCAAATTCCTCACCTCCCCCCATCAGCTCTTAGGCAATATGACCACTATGATCTGCCTTTAGCAAGATTCTTTTTAAATCTGTTTACTCAGAATCCCCCTGCCCCTGATGTTTCCTCATAGTTATTTTCTATCAATGCCCTCCACCATGATCTTTGGCTCAAAATGTCCATTTTTCCTTGCTGTACTTGAAGATGAGCACATCTTTCTCCTGTACTTCAAAACCTCATTGTAGTAGTTCCTTCTTGAATAAAATCTTCCTTATCATATTTAACAAGTGTCAGAATAAAATTTTCTTTAATAATAGGGATGGTCAGGTAATTTATCAACCATAGAATAGCCTAATTTATAGGCTTTCAAGTATATGGAAGGTGTTTAAGCAACTTAATCTCTCTGTTATCTTCATCTCCCTGTATTTTTCATTTTAATAAACTTTATACAAAAGAAGATTGACTCTAAAACCTCTCCAAAAGATCTATTCAGATTATATCATGGAATTCAAAATGATGGTTCTTCAGGTAGCTAAAAGATTATTCTACATTCTTTTGAGATCACTGCTAACCAAATCACTTACTTGCATAAGTCAGGATAAGCTGGTTGTTAAAACAAGAAGACCGCAAATGAATAATACCCTGAATACAGTATAGCAATATAACAAAATTAAGGAAGTGAGTTTATGTACAGCCTACATCTGCACAAAGATCCTGCCATCCTCCCCATTTAGCTTATAAGTTTATCTTATGACCATTCAAAAGCAGTGTGAACGAGTGACTCATGGAAAATTTTGATGGGCTCCATTTGGAAGTAGCTCACATTTCATCTGCTCAGATTCCTTACCTAAAACTCATTAGCTTGCACGCCTTTAACTGCAGGGTGAGTTAGAAAATGTGGTCCTTACCCATCACCACTTCCTAGTTCTGAAACAAGATGAAGCCAGGCCTCGTGACTCCCAAATCTACTTCCAATTTATCCAATAAAGGTCAAGGTTTCAGCAACACAGACTTTTTTATTTTAAAATTAGCAGTGATGATTTTAAAATACAAGTATGCCTGAAGGGGAAAGATAATAATAGGAACATTATTCTCATTATGGTGAAAATAATTTACTCTGGCTACAAATTTTGATTATGGCACCATAGATTTAAAGGAGAAGAAAGAAAGAAGTATTATTCATGGGTCTTTGGACTTCTGCTTATCCTGAGTTGCCTTTCTTTTGGACAACATTTTCAAGGATGTTTATAGAATGAACAGTGTTGAAGGACAGTGATAGTGTCTCCTGCAAGAAAAGGCATTTCCTACAGCCTTGCCAGATGGATAGTAACGCCTTCTGGTGTAAAAGAGCAGGCAGTTATAAAAGATGTGGGATCCCTAATCTTTGTGTTCCACCCTTATAATACAATTCAGTGTGGCTATAAGTATCTCCTGATCCTCTTTGTGCTGTTTCAAATAATATGTGCTTTGAGAAATCAGAACAAGAAAAATGATGATATTTAAGCAACTGTAATTACTGTGAGTTAATAAGTCACCCTTTACCTGATGCAGGATTTCATGTCTTCTTTTTTAAAATTTTTTTTTTAGAGAGAGAGAGAGAGAGAGAATTTTTAATATTTATTTTTTTAGTTTTTGGTGGACACAACATCTTTGTTTGTATGTGGTGCTGAGGATCGAACCCGGGCCTCATGCATGCCAGGCAAGTGCGATACCACTTGAGCCACATCCCCATCCCAGATTTCATATCTTCTGATGGTAACCATGAAACTAACATTTTAGCTTATAATTAAAATGAAATGTCTGATCTTTCATAGATCTTGACAAGAAACTATCACAGAACTAGAAAAAACTGCAACAGAGAGAGTTGGTCTACTTTTTAAATCTTAGAGCTAAACTCAACACATTGTCCTTTGTAGAATGAATAGTATCAATGAATATTTTATTGACACATTTATTTAAGAACCTAGGTCCATCTACTTTGCCTAGGAACATTAAAACATAATGTTGTAAATGTGTTTCTTGCTGTGAGTTTTTATTTTGGACAAAGCCAATTGCAGAAGATTACTCATTGAGACTAATTGTATTAGTAGATGTTTTCCTATAATTTTATTATGTCAGAAACACATTTTATTCCAAGTTGTTTATTAGATGTTAATGAAACTGCAGTTAACTCTGATGTATATTAAGCATGGACATATATTTAAGAAAATATAAAAATCATAGTGTTATTAAAAGTTTGGGATGAGTGCAGGCCTACCTTGCTCCAGAAAGAAGCAAATAGCAGAGCAAGATATATCTTTACTCACCATAACTGTTCAGCCTAATTTTAGGAGAGGAATCAAGATTATAAAACAGGTTCTCAACTTCAATTGTATCAGATATTGATGACATTACATTGTGATAGAACTTTTCTATTAATATTAGAAATAAAAACACAAGCTTTGGGTTGTAAAAAAAAATCAAAAGTTAAGGTCACCAGGTTGGGTATGACAAATGTTATCTCAACAAGGTGACTTTCTTCAAACTCATGGGCTTCTGGTGTGGGAGTAGAGCTGGCTGAGAGTAATAAAAGTAAATAATGGTTTCTTTAAGTCTTGTGGGTTCAGTCAGTTAGTTAAATGGAATCCCTGCTGGGCTTGCTTCCTTGAGAATCTGCTTGATACATGTAAAGACTAGAGAGGTCATTTTTCCATAAGCAGTTTCATTGTTTTGACTTTAATCTGAAGTAAATTATCCTTCTTCAGTAAAAGGGAAGAGGTTTAATCATGCAGAATACTTTTCAAAGTCAGAAATGCAATATTATGCCAGCATATTAAAATCACATTAGGCTCATGTACCTCGGTATATTTGATTATAATATGGCTCTTTCCAGTTTATATAATCTCTAGATAAGACAACTGTGAACTTATTATCAGCTATGAAAACTGAGGAAGCCTGTGTGTGTATTTATAAATCTGAAGCTATTACCTATAAATACCCAAGACCAAAGCATACATCACTCTTCTGATAAACACTCTTGTATAGTATCCAGAATAATGAGAATTCATCATGATGGATTTCTATCAATGTCAGAGAGAATGGAAGTTAGAAATAGAAGGAAGATGTAAAGTCTTTCTGATCTGTTGCCTAATTTTTATCAAGTCTAACGCACTATCTCTGCTTGATTGTACACTCTGTCTAACGCAATGGCTTCTCAACAGACGTGAGAAGTAAGTACTGTAATTACCCCAGTGACAAATGGAAACTGAGACATAGAACAATGAATAAATGTCAGAGACAAGATTAACATCCAAGTATTTCTGCTTCCCCAGCCAACATGGGGCAGGAGAAGAGCAATGGACTACTCTGAACATACAAAACTGTGGCATCTGACAGTATGTCAGAAGGGAGTATGCAGAATAGTGTTTCCAATAATGTTTTTCAGGAATTTAGACTCATAACTATTTGATTTCTCTGGAATAGACATATCTTTCTGACTTATCCATTCAAGATACCAAGTGAAGGAGACAGTAGGTCTTCCAAGGCAACAAAGCCCCAGTTTGGGTATGTATCTGGTATATGGGCTGCAAAGGAAGTCTTATTCTAGGAATTCTCTTAGCATTTCTTTAGGGGTAGTATGGACAAGTGCAGTCTAGACACAATTCATATTTGGGTCGTCTATAGGTTGGTTTTGTACTACTATAATGAAATACCAGAGTTTCGGTAATTCTATAAAGAGAAGAGGCTTATTTCTGCTCATAGCTCTGGAGGCCTAAGATCAAAGGGCTTCATCTAGTAGTGGCCTTTAGAGTCTCAGTCCTGAGACAGTGCCCAGCATCACATGGCAAGAGATGAGGAGCACTCCTGTGCATCACTTCTAGCCTCTCTGTATCTTCCTACAAAGTGACAGGATGCAGTCACGAGGGTTCCAGCCTGATAACATTTTTTGATCATGATTACCTCCCAAACATCTTACCTTCAAACACCAGAGTTGGATTAGGTTTCCACCCTCTTCTTAACCCACAATGGGGATTAAATGTCAATATTTGAACCTTCAACTGATACAATGAAACCATATCCAAACCATGGCAGAGGGGGAACACCGATCTATCTGGAAGTCACATCAAAAGATGACTATTTCCTCGGCATCCAATCCAGTAAGAAATCAAGGAGGTCAGGATGGTGCAGTCAAAGCCATGAGGGCTGCCACCTACAGTGGTTTCAGATGACACCTTCCAGATGAGAGTCATATTTAGCCATGACAGATAGTAAATTTCTCAGTGCATAAATATGCTCAGGAATAATGAAGGACTAACAAGAATGTGGAGGACCAATGGGTTCAGTCCAATCATACATAACATGGTCAATGATAAAGAGAAAAGGATAGGATACAAATTATTTTAACCAATGCAAAAATGCACATTTCTCATCAAGAGTGGAAATAAGAAGGCAATTTGGAAAACATAAACATCTTGTTAAATTAAATCCAGGTGGAATTAGCTCATAAACTTTCAGTTTATAAAAATTAATTGGAAATTGGCTACCAATAAATAGTTGTACTCCAAGGCTTTTAAATTTTACCATAAAGCTGCTTGGTCCTCAGTAAAACAGCTCAACATATTTAAGAGTGACATGCAATGGAGGAATGCTACAGGTGCAGAGTAAAGGACAAACACCATAATCCAAAGGTAGCATGAAGGGGAAACCTGGTTGTTTGGTTAGTGCAGAAAAACTTGTGCACAGGAAAAGGCATATCTCCTACCTAGAGTGCATTTGAGTGTGAGGCTGGGGTGCAGAGGACTGAAGTCAAGGGCAACAAAAATGGCTGTGATGCCTGTGTCATACCTGCAGAGGGATGGATGAGGAGAACCAAGGTGTGCATCTTTATCTATTAGCACATCTTGCTAAGAGCCACAGCCAAGTAATATGATGCATGGCATTTTTGGTTGAAAGGTGACGCCAGCTAGCCATTGAGATGATATGATTATGTTAAGATTTGCATTCATATGGATATTGGACTCCTGCTGTCCACCTCAGCCTGCTGTGGGACTCCTGGAGAGTTCCCATTGGTTGGGGAAGTACAGTAGGAGGGAATTCTGGGGGAGGAGCTTCCTCTGGGGTTTCGGGAGAATGCAGCGTGGGTCATTGGGATTGTTCCCGGGGGCATACAAAGCATTGGCAGCAGTTTCAAAAAGTAAAGTCTGTTCCTGCTTGAGTGGCTCGTGATTTTGTGCCTAGCCAGACTGCGGCAACATCTGATCTCGGAATATGCAGTCATCTGGGGAACGAATCATGGTGTCAAAACCTACAATCCTGTAGGACTCTGCTTCCCCCCAGTCTCAGGCTGACTCCACAGCAAGTCTCACTGGAGCCACACATGTGATAGGAAGGCATGTCCCACAGCAAGAGCCATCTCCTCAACCACCAGGAGCCTCTTAGAAGATGCAGGGCCTCCAGGAAAGGACTCCTGGGCTGCACAGCTTCTCTGTTAATGTAGCTCTCTCACTTTCCTTAAGTCCTCCATTTCTTTAAATGGAAAAAAAAAAGTCTAGTTCAAATGTGTATGGCTGATTTTCCTCTAAGACTATGTGGGAAACCACATCTCTTGACTTTTTATCTGGATACTGCTTACTCCTGCACAGCACATTCTGAGGGTTCCTGCATCATGAACTCCATGTTCAAACCAATTATCTATATATTCTATATATTCTGTGAAAGCCACTTAAAATTCCCCTGCAAGGAGGAAGAAGAAAAACCCTTGAGTTTATTCAGCATTTACTCTGTTTTTCTTTGAAGTATATAGAGTATTTTTAAAAGCTCTGTATTTAAAATTAAGGGAGTACAGAAATCTAAAAACATCCATCTGATGGCACAGAAGTTATGGGGTAAAACTTTGAATCAAGAATGTCAATCATGAAATTCATCTGGAAAAATAAACGACCCAGAATAGCTAAAGCAATCCTTAGCAGTAAGAGTGAAGCAGGTGGCACCGCTACACCAGACCTTAAACTATACTACAGAGCAACAGTAACAAAAACAACATGGTATTGCACTGGTAGACCAATGGTACATAATAGAGGGCACAGAGACTAACCCACAAAATTACAATTATCTTATATTAGACAAAGTTGCCAAAAACATGCATTGGAGAAAAGATAGCCTCCTCAACAAATGGTGCTGGGAAAACTGGAAATCCATATGCAACAAAATGAAATTAAACCCCTATCTCTCACCATGCACAATACTTAACTCAAAGTGAATCAAGGACTTAGGAATAAAACCAGAGACTTTCCATCTAATATAAGAAAAAGTAGGCCCTAATCTTCATCATGTGGAATTAGGCCCCAACTTCCTTAATAAGATTCCTATAGCATAAGAATTAAAACCAAGAATCAATAAATGGGATGGAATCAAATTAAAAAGTTTATTCTCAGCAAAAGAAATAATCTGTGAGGTGAACAGAGAGCCTACATCCTAGGAGCAAATTTTTACCCCTCACACATCATATAGAGCACTAATCTCTGGGGCATATAAAGAACTCAAAAAGCACCCAAAAAACCCAAATAACCCAATCAATAAATGGGCCAAGGACCTGAATAGACACTTCTCAGAAGAGGATATACAATCAATCAACAAATATATGAAAAAATGCTCATCATCTCTAGCAATTAGAGAAATGCAAATCAAAACTATTCTGAGATATCATCTCACTACATTCAGAATGGCAGCCATTATGAAGACAACAATAAGTATTGGTGAGAATGTGGGGAAAAAGGTACACTGATACACTGCTGGTGAGACTGCAAATTGTTGTAGCCAATATGAAAAGCAGTATGGAGATTCCTTGGAAATCTGGGAATGGAACCACCATTTGACCCAGCTATCCCTCTCCTCAGTTTATATCCAAAAGACTTAAAAACAGCATACTACAGGGACACAGCCACATCAATGTTTATAGCAGCACAATTCACAATAGCTAAACTGTGGAGCCAATCTAGGTGCGCTTCAGTGGATGAATGGATGAAAAAAAAAATGTGGCATATATACACAATGGAATTTTACTCAGCAATAAAAGAGAATAAAATCATGGTATTCGCAGGTAAATAGATGGCATTGGAGAAGATAATGCTAAGTGAAGTTACCCAATCCCCAAAAAACAAATGCTGAATGTTTTCTCTGATATAAGGAGGCTGACTCATATTGAGGTAGGGAGGGGGAGCATGGGAGGAATAGAGGAACTCTAGATAGGGCAGAGGGGTGGGAGGGAAAGAGAGGGGGCAGGGAATTAGCAAGGATGATGGAATGTAATAGACATCATTATCCAAAGAATATGTATGAAGAAGGGGTGTCAATATACTTAATAAACAACCAGAGATATGAAAAATTGTGCTGTATACATGTATTAAGAATTGTAATGTATTCTGTCATTTATTTTAAAAAAATCAATAAAAAGGAATGTCAAGTCACTATGAAATGTTTAAATAAGTGATTAATATTTCAAATAACTATTGGAAAGACTGCTACTTTAAATGACAATGTTGTTGGAAGGAGTGTAGACTTTGCCATCTTATGTGGTTTGGCCATCAGACAAAACAGGAGCCATAGGTGTGATGGAGAAGGAAACGCTGGTCAAAGAGAAGCAAAAAATTTTCTAATAACTCTAATTGATCAGCAATAGAACAGACCACCTGTGGTGGGGTCAATCAGATTAGCAGCTCTCAAAGGACGGCAGAAGGCAAATTTTTTACTTCAAGTTATGTTAAGTTAAAAGTACTTTTCAATTATAACATTTTACAATATTTTGATGCACATAGTTCAAAATATCCACACTGTATTATAGTAATAGATATTGCTCTGCTCCTTCTCCTCAAGTAGCATTGCAAAGTGGTTCCACTAAGCAAAAACTAATATGTGTTTCACGGTTCGTTTTTCCCCCTTAGTTTTCAATTTTAAAAAGACAATATGGTAAATTCACCATATTTTAAATAACACTCCAGCAGGGGATAGAGGATTTCAAAATGCATTCATGTTTTTGTACCCAACTGTACACATACTCAGAAAAAAAAAGAATTTACAAAGATTATTAGTGATACGTAAATTCAGGCCAGGTTTTGCTGCCAAACTTATGAATAAAACTTGATTTTCAGATCTGTTTTTGATTTTAGAATTTGCAGATGAGAAACACATATCTTAGCAGTTTAGTACCAAACATTAGCAAACTTTTACCCTGATCTCCCTGGTGGCAAGAAGTATCCTTGGACAAACTAAGAGAGCAGTTTTCTCACATGCAAATGGACCTTAATATACATGTCTCTTCAGAATCCTAAGGTGGGGGCCAAGAGAAATGCCCCCTATAGGAGAGTAAATTTCCAAACCTACACTAGAAATCAAAGGTGTTGTGTTAGCTTCGAGCTCAGAAGGAAGCATTGAATCTTGCTAGAGGATGTGCTTATGCCTTCCTGGAAGAAAACCTCTTTGATGTCACATTTGTATGCTGCTTTGCTTTCAGAGGGACTGTATTCTTTCATTTTCTTAAATTAAATTGAATTACATTGAAGAAAGAGAAATTCAGTTAAGAGATGAAAAGGCGGTGGAGTCATTTGTAAGGCTCCTGCAAATGGAAGGCCCAGAATCTACTTCAGCGATGCTTTAGGGGAAGAGCAGATCTGGCCTTTCCGCTGGAGAGTGGTCATGCTCGGCAGCAGGTGCTTGCATAGTGACCTGGAGGTCACTTCTCTCCCTGGGTTCTTAGCAACCCGAAATTCTGGGCTTTATAGTAGCAGGTGGTAAATTGACAATTCTAATGGTAATAACAATAAAACAAGAATGATAATAATAATGAAATCAAACACCTACCTCACTGGAGTGACTGTCAATTTAACAATATAAATATAGATCTCAAATAGTTGGTGAATACCAAATAGAAATAATGAACTTTGTTCCACATCTGAGAATGTTCTGCTGTACTTGTTTGTGAATTCTTTTCTGAAACAGGATGTTTTTCTTGTTCTATAATTGTTGCCATAGTCAAGGTGGGTTGGGGAGGAATTACTGAATTGAAATAGACTGGTATCCCCTATTGGAAGAAAAGAGCAGTCCTCTCCCCGAGACAACACCTTTTCCTCAAGAGGAAAAGTCGTGTCATTGGTGTGGTTAATCTGGGAGCCGAAATCATGGTAGCTCCCTAGAAACCAGACGTCCCGGCTGGATTAAGCACTCAGCAAAGCAAAGCAGAGCCCAGATGTTATTGCAAGCAAAATCCTATTTTAATCTGCCCTCCTGACTCTTGGAATGTGAAATGCAACTGCACTTTGGAAAGTTCCATCCCTTTGATCTCCCCTCACAGTGGGCTTGTTTTTGAAGCAGAAGCTGCTTACTCTGGGATTTGACATCTTCCAACATAATTTTTTAAGTGAAGTATGCTAAGCATCCTCCCTGATAAGTGAAGAGGTCTTTTCTTTTTTCTTTTTTCTGTTTTCATTCCCTTGGGATTCTGTATTTATATGAGGGCCTGGGAGCCTGGGGAGAATGGGTGGAATGTGTGAGTCTGTAGGCAGTTGAGCATTCCAGTCTGCTGCTTACCAGTTCTGCTAGCATGGGTGGTGGCTCCCTGATGTGATGGGACCATGCACCAGCAAATCACAGATCCTTTGTGCTGATAGTGTCTGTTCTGTTTACAACTCCTTTCAAAACAGCCAGGAAAACTTACCAGGGCAGGTCAAATGCAGGCTCCTTCTGGTCATTGACTCTTTTCCAAAGGGAAGCCTAAGTATGTCCTCTGTGATGAGATCCTAGGCAACCCTCTTCTCCCCAGGGATTAGGACAGTTCTGACTTAGAAATGGCCACTTGGAAACAGGAAGAACCAGAACACCATATTAAAAGAGAAAGGAGGATGAGGCATCTCAGAGATCTATCTGCAGACAGACTGCCTTCAAGCTGAGCTTTTTTTGTAGAGATCTTGGGATTCTTGAAGGTCTGTTGGCGCCTCGTGTGGAGGTTTCTGGAGGAAGAGCAGCTGAGACGTTGCTGTAGCTTGCCAGGGCTCTTTGTTCTTTCAGATCGTGGGTAGTTAATGCGTGTGACCATGCAGTCAGCATTTCCCCTCCCCTTGGGGAGGTTAATCCCACTCTCCACAAAGTGACTCAGTTCATAAGTTTGTGACCTTCTATGGAAAAGTGTTGTTGTTTTGCAGTAGTGATTACTGTAATGACTTCATGCTCCTGTGTGGTAGCTTTCATCTGAGGAACTCGGAGCACCTTCTACACTATAATTAGCTACCCCACTATGTGGCCTTTGCAATTGAATAAATGAGGCACAATCAACGTAGAACTATCTGAATCTTAATGACTCGTACAGTGCCACATAGTGGTTAGTGACAAACCATGAAGCACTGAAGAATATTAATGAGACTCGTCCCTTATTCTACCTGTGGAAAAGAGTAACTTGAAGAAATGTCACTATTTTACTTCTATTTTTTAAAATAGATTTTACTAATGTCCTCACACACACACACACACACACAAAAAAACTAATTTATGGAGTTTCATCCATCTTAAAGTGAAGAAATGGACAAGCAAGGAAAAGTGACAGGAGGAAACTGACTTGGAAGAATGAGAAGATGGACATGTCCTTGGTGAGGTTTGGGAAGTCTTTTTATTTCTCACACTCATTTCTCCATCTATTTACGTGCCTGGGGTCAAGTATACAAAGCACCTTATTCTAGGCCCCAGCTCTGAATCAGGACTTTGGATAGTCCTGTCACTCCCAGGGTGACTTCCAGTTGCGTTTCTCCTTCACTTCCCAAATCTTAGAGTCTTGTGTTCCTTTTAGCTTGAGGTGCACATATTGGATGGCATATTAGGATAAAAATTAAAGTAACTCACCCTAAGTTTGAGGTTGACTTTGAACCTTTGAAGAAGCGGCGTTATAGTTTGAATATGGAGTATACTCCAAAGACTCACTTGTTCAGGGCTGATCCCCAAATGCAGCAATGTTCACAGGTGGGACTCTGGAGAAGTAATTGGATCATGAGGGCTGTGACCTCATCATCAATGGATTAGTGCATTAAATGACTTATATTTGGAGGCATTATTGTGAGGTGGTAAAGTGTAGGACAATGGCATGATTGGAGGAAGTAGGTCACTGGGAGGATGGCCTGGAAGGGGAACCAACTTGTCCCCGACCCCTTGCTCATTCTCAATTTCTGCTTCCCAGTCTCCGTGAGGAAGGAAGAAAGGAGGAAGGAAAAATTTGAAAGAAAGAGAAGGAAGGAAAGCTAGAAACAACAGAGAGAGGAAAGAAAAAGAAAGAAAGGAAGGAGATTGTAATAATAGTAGGGTAGAAAGCATTTCAGAAACCCAATTTGGTCAAGTGGAATTTATCTCTGACATTCACGGAGAGTTCAACATATGCAAATCAATAAATGGGATTTACCACATTAACAGAAAAAGATAAAAATCATGTAATCATCTCCACAGATGCAGAAAAAGCATTGACAACATTTTACACCCTTTACTGTGATAGAGAAATGCACCATATGTCCCAAGTCCACAGCTCACATCATGCTCAGTGGTGAAAATGAGTTCCAAGATTTTCCTCCATGTCAAGGGCAAGGCAAGGATGCCCATTTCTTCTGTTTCCATTCAAGATGGTACTGCAAGTCTTGGCCTGAAAAATTAGACAAACGAAAGTAATGAAAGGAATGTAAATCAGAAAGGAAGAAGTAAAATTACCTGTTTGTAGATGACAAGATATTATATAGAAAATCCCTAAAAACTCTACTGAAAACCTGTTAGAACTAAAAACTGAGTTCAGCAAATTTATACTTATATACAGTAACAATGACCTATCCATAAAAGAAATTCAGAAAATAATCCCATTATAATAGCATCAGAAAGAACAAAATACTTAACATAGAAACTTAGGTGGCAAAAATTGCGTACACTGAAAAACTATAACATTGATAAAAGAAATTGAAGAAGACACAGATAAATTGAAAGATATCTCCCATTTCTAAGTTAGAAAAAATAATATTGTTAATAGGTACATAGTACCCAAAATGATCTACAGATTCAATGTGATCTCTATCAAAATTCCAATGGCATTTTTTATAGAAATAAAAACTCCTAAAATTCATGTGTAACCACAAAAATTCCCTAATAGTTAAAGCAATCTTGAACAAAAAAAGAACAAATCTAAAGTCATTACACATCTTGATTTCAAATTATATTGCAAGCTATAGTAATCAAAGTAATATGATACTGGCAAAAATACACACATAACCAAGGGGACACGATTGGGAGCCCAGAAATAAACCTGGGCATATACAGTCAATTAATTTTGGGCAGGGTGCCTAGAACAGTAAATGAGGAAATGCAGACTCTTCAATAAGTGGTGATAGGAAAACTAGATATTCATGTGCAAAAGAATAAAACCAAACAGTTATCATATAGCACATACAAATCCACTCAAAATGGATTAAAGACTTAAACATAACACATGAAACCACAAAGCTCTAAGCCAAAAACATAGGGATAAAGCTCTTTTACATTGATTCATCTTAGCAATGATTTTTGGATATGATACCAAATCATGAACAATGAATGCAAATATCAACAAATAGAAATACATCAAACTAAAAAACTTTGGTACTGCAAAGGAAATAGCCAACAAAATGGAAAAGCAACCTACAGAATAGAAAAGAAAAACATTTGTAAAATCTACCTGACAAGAGATTAACATGTTTGTTATGGCAGTACTCATGTTACATAAGACACAGAAACCACCTAAATGTTCATGATGGGTGAATGGGTAAAGAAAATGTGGTGTATACACAGAGTGGAATACTATCCAGACTTTATAAAGAAGGAACTCCTGTCTTTTGCAACAACATGGCTAAACACAAGGGACATTATGCTAAGTGAAATAAGCCAAGCACAGAAAGACAAATGCTACATGAAGCTACTTACAGATGAAATCTAAAGTAATGAAACTCACAGAAGCAGAGAGCAGGATGTGGTTGCTAGGAGCTAAGGAATGGGGACAGGGAGATGCGGATCCCCAGGTGCAAAGCTTCACTTATGCAAGATGAATACATATAGTGCTTAGTGCCTGCCACTGGCAGTACTGCGTGAGACCCTGGAAATTACCAAGAGGGTAGAGCTTATGTTAACTGTTCCTACAACAACAACAAAAACTCAGTAATTACAATACAAAGATGGGAGGAAATTACGGGAGGTGACCAGTGCATTTATAGCCTTAGTAGTGACTGTTTCATGGGTATACCTTTAACCCCAAACTCACGCACTGTGTTAAATATGTACAGCTTTTTGCATATAAAGTAATTCAATAAAATGATTTTTTACAAAAGAGAGAAGCTAGGAAAATGAAAAAATAAGGACAAAAGAAGCTCAACTGGGTTGACTTCTCTATTTCTAGTGTAACTAACTTACAGAGCCTTTGTTTAAGTCTCAGTTTCTCAACTAGTAAAATGAAAATGGTATGAGTACTTCATTTCAATGTTGCTTGAAAGATTAAATAAGATGATATACAATTCTTAGCCTAGGTATTGGCATCCAACAATGTTTAACTATTTCTTCCCTTTGCATTTATAGGAATGATAAATATTATAATTACTATTAAGGTCTAGGATACATATTTTCAGATGAATACTATTTAGTTGTGTTTTCCTGAAACAACTAAAAAGAAAGCAATGTCCCAATGTAGCCTTTTAGGAAAAGCAAAGAGGCAGGAAAATGGGAATAGAGTTTAGATTGAGGAACTTTTTTTTTTCTTTTTTTAAAACATTCCTCAACCCCAAACAGATCTAAGGTCATCACTAAAGAATAAAATAGCCTTAAACTAGAGAAATATATTGCAGTAAT
The DNA here is from genome assembly GCF_052094955.1 of Ictidomys tridecemlineatus. Classification (NCBI taxonomy): domain Eukaryota; kingdom Metazoa; phylum Chordata; class Mammalia; order Rodentia; family Sciuridae; genus Ictidomys; species Ictidomys tridecemlineatus. The sequence continues at coordinate 68,948,921 of NC_135486.1, read as the reverse complement.
GGCTCCAGCTCGGAAGCTGGAATTTTACATTATTGACCAAGGGTGATTCTGAGATTGAGGTAGATATTGTCTCATTTTCTCCCTCTCTGTATCTCAGAACTCAGCCCATGTTTCAATGGGTGCTTTATGCAGAGTAATGGATAATGATAAAAGTCATCTAGATTTCTGAATGTCCTAAATAATGTAGCTTTTTTTTTTTTAACCACTTGTAAAGCCTTCTTTGAATAAAAGGATTATCTTCTGTTTGATTTTCCTCCTTAGGTTGTTCATCTGTTTTTGACTCCCTGAATCCCGTGACCTTCCGGGTATGCTATTCTCAGACAGTTGTCCATGAGGGCTGGTGTATCTGACTGAAGATCAGAAGATGACACTGAGAATGTGACATATTATTTTGAATTGAAGGATCGAGACAAGCTAACGCAAGGAAAGCTCTTTAGCTCCCCTGAACTGCCTAAAATAAAGGGCAAATTTTCTCTTTAGGAAAGGAAACTTACATTTATAAAGGAAATTTCCAGTAGTAAAGAGTCTGTACCAGAAAGAGAGCTACTCTGAGACACTCTGTATCACAGGAGAACCATTCCCCAGACACAGGGTCAACTCCACCCGCCTCCATCTTCAGCCCTCTCCTTCCCACGATTGGCCTCCACCACCCCCAGAAGCCCCACACCCCTATTCCTTTCAGTAGCTCAGGGTGATATATGTCTCAATCAGCTGGCTGTTGCTTGAGTCTCAGAATGTGTGTTATTCCTGTGTATTTGCACAAAAGTAAATAATTTTCTCTTGCAAATCTGTCTTATGTCTATTTAATTTTTAAAGATATTTTTAGTTGTAGATGGATATAATACCTGTATTTTATTTTTACATGGTGCCAGAGATCAAACCCAGTGCCTCACACATGCTAGGCAAGTGCCATACCACTGAGCCTGGCCCCTGTCTATTTAATTTTTACACCAGCCACAGATCCTAGAATGTAAAAGGAAACAACTTTTTCCCTCACCTAGAATCCCAACTGCCCATGTTCAGAGCACCGTTATGATTTGACATGAGATATCCCCTGAAAGTTCACGTGTGAGACAATGGAAGAGGCTCGAAAGAGAAATGATTGGGTAAGAGATCCTTAATCCTCTGATGGGATTCAGTGGAAACTGAAGCAGATGGGGTGTGGCTGGAGGAGGTGGGGCAGTGGGGGGGCATGACTCTGGGGTCTATAGGTTGTATCTAGAGAGTGGAGTCTCTCTCTCTGCCTTCTGATCATCATGCGAGCTGCTTCCCCTCGGCCACACTCTGTGCCATGATGTTCAGTCTCACCTCAAGCCCTGAGGAATGGCGCTCAATCTGTGCCCTAAGATCTCTGAATCTGTGAGTCCTAAAATAAAATTGTCCTCCTCTACAATTGTTCTAATCAGATTTTTTAGTCTTAGCAGTGAAAAAGCTGACTAAAACATGCACTGTTACCCAGGGATCCCTTCAGACAAGAGAAATGGCCATTCTGTGTCTATAACTTCTATAACTTCTTCAAGGTTTACCTGCTACTTTAGTTTGAGCTTTACAGGGAGAGGTGTCCTGTGAAACTCAAAGCAAAAATCCAGTCAGTCTCAAGACAATGTATCTACTGAAGCTACTGAACATAAACATCAGGCATTGGGTGGTGATCCATTTGTTAAATTTTGAGTAACTCCCTTGTTTTGCTCCCATTGTAGAGGGTTACAAGCTTGACTTTCCCTTTTAAACAGAAACACCATTTGACCTTGATACCTGAGCTTGCTCAGCAGTCTACCCCAAAGAAATTTTGATCCACATGTTAACATTTCAGTTGCAGAATGCTAAGCCGATCACAGTTTCTGCTGCTGTGCTTGCCTGAAATTGTCAATTATGTCGTCTAAAACGGAAAACCTACCAGTAAACATTTTCCATCAAATGCACTCTATTAGCCTTCTTCATTAAAGTCAATTTTTTTTTCAATTTTAATAATGCCATTATGATCAACAATCAGTTACACTGAGGCTATTTACAACGTTTATGAAATGTTCAAAGCCTGGTCTAATAATGCATTAGCACTTCACCAGCTGGGTCCTGTTGACAGCCACCAATTAATGGGAATACTTCTAATAAACTGCAGAACCTCCTTCTCGTGCCACGTGTAGAAATGGCTATTATGATCTCCACCAAAATACGATACAAAGAAGGCCACAAGTGCAAGTGTAAAATTGGCATGTTGTATTTTACAAACAAGGAAATCCCAGGTTTGAGGAACTGTGTGCTTATTTATCATTAAAATAAAACCAGTCTCATATAACTTGGTTATTTAAAAAGAATGACCTCTTTTACTTACCTGGATAGAGGAGACTAAGAGACAGTGATAGGTCCAGAAGCCATCGCTTCACTTCCCGAAGATCCTCTGTCCCTGCTCATCATTTCTCTCATCTTTTGTGGCCAAGGGGCCACCTCTTCTCCTTAAAAGCCCAGAACATTTTGATGAGATCCAAAGGAAGCCCCACTGTATCAAGGCTTTCATCGAGGGGATCGCCATCTCTGAAACCACACCTGGTCCCCAGGCAGATGGAAACCGGCATCCTGTCTCTGTGGGCACCACAGTGTTGACATTTCAGTGGCTGCAGGTCTCTGTCAGGTTGCTCCTGCTAAAGGTCCCAAAGGATTAAAGAGTCCTGCCATCTTCATCCTCTTTCTCTATCTCAGATCACTCATTTCCATTCAATGAGCTATGACAAGCTCCTCTGAAGTCATTCTTTAATGTTCTCTTCCAACAAGTCTTAAAAGAAGAAGCATTCACCTTCATTGCCGGGAGAGCTCTGGGTTAGGAGTGAGGAAACCTGGGGTCTAAGTCCAACTCCACATTCTAATCTCAGCAAGTCTCACTTTTCTGAGCTATGGAATGGGAATGGAGATACCTTCATGGCCATTCTTATAGAATAGTTGTGAACAGAAAATGTAAAAGTGTACATGAGTGTGCTTTGAAAAAAAGCCAGAAGCCGCTTACTAAATGCAAAGTATTGTGTTTTGAAAAGATCATAAGCCATTTATGAAATGTGAAGTATTGCTTATATTCTGTCTTCCAACTTTTCCTCTCAGAAGTCTCAAATTTTTCATTATGTCCATCTACATCATTTCTTCTTATAAAGAGGTATGTCCAATTTTCTTTCCCTCCAATTCTGAACGATAGATAGAAACTATGGAAGCTAGAACTAGAACAAGAAATTATTTGAAGCAAGTTCCCATAGAACATCACCAACTCAATCAACCCATCCTTGATACTGTCCTTCCACCGTGCAGGCTGATGCCTGATGTGTCAAAAGGGATCATTTATGGGGGCAGACTCACATCAACCAAACGCATAAGGGTTGAAATAGATATTGTGCTATTGCCATAAGTGTCATCTGGGACCAGACATCAGGTCCTCCTGGCCTTGTGCATGGAGAGGCTAATATAGTGAACAGATTGTTTAGTGAACTAAGAATATGAATAAGAAGGAAGAGATGGCTAAACGATAGGTTTGGGTAGGGTAACCTTAAGACCAGGGCAATAATGGAGACATGCCTTCCATAAAATCCATGCTCTCCCCTAGAGATGATGGCCAGCATCCCTGCTGGAACTTTCATAAGATACCGCCACGGTAGACTCTCCATGCTTCTTGTTGGTACATTTTCTTAAGCTACACTTAGGTCTGTTTTTAGGATATGATCTGTCTCTTTAAGGAAGCCCATTAATTAGGGGTTGATTTCTAATTGCAAAATGCCTATTTCCAAATACCAGGGAGAAAATTCAGAATTGTAAGTGACTAGTAATTGATCATAAAATTCCAAGCTCTCAAACACTACTATAAAGATCCGGAAAGAATCACTACATATCTATCAACATGGCCAAAATCCAAAACAATGATACCACTAAATGCCAGGAAAGGCTATGGAGCAGGAGGAACTAGCATTGACTGCTAGTGAGAATGTAATGAAATGATAGGACCACTGTGATAACAGATTGGCAGGTTCTTATAAAACTAAACATACTTTTACTTTATGATCTAGCTATCAAGTTCCTTGGTATCAACCAAATAAGTTGAAAACTTACCCGCCATACAAAACCCCACACCCGGATGTATCTAACAACTTTATTCATAATTGCCAAAGTGTGGAAGCCACCGGGGCATCCCTTCCATGGGTGAATGTGTAAATAAACCATCAAGCCATGAAGAGACGCGGAGTGGTCTTGAATGTGCCTTGCAAAGTGAAAGACAATAGTCTGAAAATGCCATGTCCTCTCGTATCAACCATATGATTCTAGAAAGGGCAAAACTATTGTGACAGTAAAAAGATCCCCAGTTGCCAGGGCTCAGAGGGTGGAAGGAGGGAGGGATGCTGGAGCACAGAGGATCTGCAGGCCAGAGGACCTGTTCCCTATGGCACTTCCATGGGAGACACCTGCCGTTACACACCATTTCAACATGCAACACTGAGAGCGAACCTCGCTGTCAACTACAGACTCTGGGAGGTGAGGATTGTCAAAGCAGTTCACCAGTTAGATTCCAAGCAGCGCTCTGTTGTAGAATGTTGACAAGGAGCAGCTTTGAGTGTGGAGGGAAAGGAGGTGGACAGGAGCTCTCTGCACCTTCTGCTCAATTTCACTCTGTGCCTGAAATTGTTCTAAAAATATAAAACCTTTTTGTAAAAAAAGTAGAAAACAAAGAAACTGGGACATAGTCTTAAAATTCTGACTGAACATTGATTTTATCAGATATCTTTTTTTTTCTTTTCCTGTTTGTATCTCAATGAGGTCAGACAACTGTCATTTGAGGAGGACACATTCTGCTCAGGCCAGTGCCACCCACACCTCCTGCTCCAGGCGGTATCTCACGGTTCACCTGGGCTTCCTTACCCAGGAGAAAACCAACTGGGGAAGAGTTCCAGACACAGTCCAGCCCAGCACACCTGACTCACCAAAGAGTATTTGCTTGTTTTTGACTCCCCCTCTCGGGCAGAGTTGGGAGATTTCCTGGCAGCTTTGCTCAGTTAAATATATTTTTCTGACAACTAGAACTGTATTTTACTGGATTTTTCATCCATAAAATTAAGTGGTTAGACCAGATCATCTCTAAAGGATTTACCAGCTTGAAAGTGGTACGATTCCATCATTTTATGATGTGGTTCTGAGTTTTTCAATTACACTTTGCTCAATACGGATTATCCAGCATCATAGTGACTTGTCACAAGAAAGGTACATTCCATGGGATTCAAGACAAGCTCAGCATCTAAGTTTATTTGCTTTATGGCCAATTTACCCAACATTTCTTTAAAACAAAATCATTTCTGCAAAACATAAGGTAAAGGGAAAACACCTCAACAAAACTTGAAATAAGAAGAACATAGTAGATTACTTTACAAGACATTGTATTTATCTATTCTGAGGAGTTGGTCAAAGGAGCCACAATTTCAGATGCTGAACCATTCTCCAACAACCAGTCTTCTTAGAGCTAATTAACAGATTTGGAGATAAATGGTTGCATGTTGCAATGATATATTACTATTTAATGTCATTAAGTGTTTTCTAATTTTTTCTTCAATTTTTTTTCTCTTTTTATAAACTAAGCAAAATCATACAATTCATTTTCAGTGCATGCCACAGTAAGAAGAAAATGTGACTTAAATAAATCCAGAAATGGGCAGTGGGGGATTCAGACTCTGGCTTCATGGTTCCCAAGCTCAAATAAATTTTAGAATGTCCTGAGATCTTCTAAAGGCCAGGTCTCATCCTATATCAAGAGCCATCTAATGGTGTGGGGTGAAGTTAGGCTGCAGTGGTTCTTAAATATTATGCCGTACTTACCAGCGTTTTATAGGTGAGGACACCAAGGCACAAGGAGGATACTATTCAAAGTCTACACAGCCAGTAAGTGGCATATCTGGACTTCAAATCCAGGAGATCTGACTCCAGACCCTGTGCTGGGTGCAGCATCACACCACACCTGGTACAAATCCAGAAAATCGAAAATTGCAAATTAGCAAAGCACCCAAATCCTACACACTCAGAAAAAGAAGAATTGATAATATTTTGGATTTTATCATTCTTGAGTAAATTTTCCATGTAGAAGGCCTTCCTTAGATTGTAACATATTATGTTAACTTTAGTTGGGTGTAATTTTGCAGCACCATTCTAAATGAAAGCACCACTTTTGATTGTATGTCGTTGGGGTTCTCAAATATTTCTTCAAATTGTTTGACACATGCCAATTTGAAAATGAAGAGTCTACTACTCCTCCTCTGGGGTGTGAGCTGGACTTAGTGAATCCCTTCCAAGGAATATAGTCTGTTGGAAGGTGTGTGAGTTTCAAGATTGGATCCCATAGGGCCAGCAAAGGCTTTCTCCTCACCCTCTCATCACCCACCGTGGGGAAAGTCCCAAGGACACTCACACAGCCCTGTGGAGAAGTCTGCATGGCCACCCGACAACCCACAGCCCCACCTGCCTCTGTGTGGACCAACTGAGCAAATTTGTCAGTGAATGGCAGCTTCAGCCCAGCTTTTGGGTGACTTCAGCCCAGCTGGCATCTTGGTTGAAGCTTCATGAGGAATTCTCAGCTGAAACCAAGGAGGCAAATTGTTCCCAGAATCCTCAGCTTCCAAAAGTGGGTGGAGAGTAAATGTCAATTGTTTAATTAAGCAATTGAATTTGTAGTAATTTGTTACAGCAGCCATAGAAAACTAATATACTCCCTAACATATTTTAAAACTTTATTGTGTTCAACTTTGAGAAGCAAAATGGAGATGGCTCAATATATCATGACTGACAAATTATCTTGATTGCTCGAATACTCGAAACTTCTCTTCCACTAAGCTGCCTAGATCACTTTCCATCTTGTACCTAATCATTCTCTCCGTTGTGTGTCTATAGTAACATATCTCTGACCTTATTAAAACTTTTGTTCTTCTTTGTTTTGATTCTTGAAGGTTATTTTTAATTCTAAGACTCCTCTTCAGCAACTGGCTGTTGTGAATAATAAGACAAGCCCGAACTTAAAATAAAACTTTTGCCTTATAAAACTGCATTGCAGGAAGAGAGAGGATAAATATCCAGTTTGGAAAGCTCCACATGCTTCTCTTCACTAGACACATCACAGCCTTTGTTTTATACATGAGCACAGCCCAGGAGCCCTTCCAAGATGCCCTGTGGCCAGTAGAGGAGAAATAGAGATAAAAGCTCATGACCCACAGCAGGAGAGGGGAATCAGATCCATACCCATCAAAAGGGCTGCTCTCAGGAAACTTATCACATATTTAAAAGGAAGCTCAATGTCTGATCAGAAAAACATAAAGGAATACTTTCGCTGAAATTTCAACAGTATTCTACAATGGGGCTATATAGTTTTGGAGTAATAAAACAATCTTGCTGATAAAAGACTGCTTTGTACCAAAATAGGAGAGAGAAATTTATTATGGAACAACTTGTTACTAAAACTCACTGCATGTAAGATAGCATGAGGGACCCCAATGTTTAGTCAGAATTGTATCCAACTGTATGCAGTACAGTGGAAGAAAGAACAATTAAAACTTTTCACATAAAAACAAATGCCACATGTTCTCACTCTACTAGGAAGCTAAAAACGTTCAAAGAAGAGAGTAGAAAAGAAGCGGGGAAGGAAGTTGGAACAGGATTCCAAAGTACAGGCAGAGAGAGGCAAAATGAGCGCCAGTGTCCTGCACTACAGTGGGGAGAATGCAGCCTATAGCCTGTTCTATATTTTATGAAGAACTAAAGAGAACAGGTTGAAGGTCCCAAACAGAAACAAATGACAAGGACATGGGCATGCATCTCATTTGGCCATTAGACACTGCATACATTTTCTGAATTATCACTCCCCATAAATATGCACAATTATGATGTGTCTAATCAAAAGAAAAATTCAATTTGAAAACGACAACAGTAAAATCTGGCTGTATTCACTTGAGAGGCAAAAGGATGACCTCCAAATGGTTTCCTCCTGAGGAACACTGGAGCACATTCCTGAGGTCCACGGTGCTTTCTATGGGGCACAGACCTGCACGGTAAACCCAGAGGTGGGCTCCTGGGACCTGTGATGTTTTCAGGAGGCAGGCCACAGCAGGCTGAGACGGCCACTTAGAGTTGTGGTCCTGCAGCCTGACTGCGCAAGTGTGGGCTTTTTGATACTGACTGGTAACACACTCTTCTCTCTCCAGATTCATGTCATCATCCAGTTTAAATGAGCCAAATGCTTGATTTAAATAATCAACAATGAAAATTTGAGTGTTAAAAGCCACCCATAATTCCTGAATTTCTTGTTGATTTCTAAATAACTATCCCCTGAGAAGGACTTTGTTGGCAATTCAATAATCAAGCCTGTATTCTTCTTGAGAAGAACTTTAGAATGACCTCTATTTAATAGTAGCCTGAGTTCAATTTTAATTAGGCTATAAGTGATAAATATTAGCTAATAGACTTTGGGGTGAATACTTAATCTGTGAAAGACTGCAATGTACTAACAATTTATATGAACAAACTGGTAGATTCAATAAAGCCTTCGTTAAAACAATCCCTCCTAACCTAATTGCTAAGAATTTAAGATCTCTACAAAACTGTCATTTGAAAAAAAACAATTGTCTGATTTTTCTGTAGAATTCATTCCCATCTCAATAGCTAGAATAAAGAAAATGTTTTATCTTGGTACGTGGGTTCAAGCAACTATTTTGTTAAAACATAATTTTAAAAAATGGAATTAGATTATGTATTTTAGCATTTTGTGGGACCTGAGCATGTTTCTGTTGCACTATTATTTAAAAGAAGTTACATTTTATTTATTTGTCTAATAAATAAGAAGTGCTACAATTTCGAGTCTAATTATTTTTTAACAGCTTTATGGAGAGCTAATTTACATGCCATAAAATTCTCCCATTTTCATCGTACAATTCATTGATTTTTTAGTAAATTTGCAGAGTTGTGAAACCATGACCTAAATCCAATCATAGAACCACAAAAGAATCCAACTGGCAATTCACAGTCATTCATCAGGCCCGTCCCCAACCTCATGCAACCAAGGATCTATTTTCCATCTGTATCTATACACCTTATTTTAGCTATATTTAAGGGTGTCTTATACTATGTGGTCTTTCGTGACTGGATACTTTTACTTAACATGATATTTCAAAGTTCTTTCAAATTGTTGCATATAATAGTCATTCACTTCTTACTGTTGAATAATATTCCACTGCATGGATCAGGCACACTTCATTTACCTAATCATCAGTAGTCGGACATTTGGGTTGTTCCCACTTTGGGGCCATTATGAAGAAACTCTCTATAAACGTTTACATGTGAGTCTCTATATGAACATGTACTTTTATTTCTCTTGAGTAGATTCCTTGTTTATAACTGTAAAGCTTATGGTCAATTTGTATTTAACTTTTTATGAGCAATGTACATACTGAGAGGAATATAAATTATACTGTCCAACTGTTCTAAATATATTCCTATCAGTAAGGTATGAAGGTTCTTTGCATGTTCACTAATATTTGTTGTTTGCCTTTTTGATGATAGTCATTCTGGTGGGGATGGAGTATGGAATTCCACTGTGGTGTTCATTTTAATTTCTCTAATGACTAATGATGTTGAGCATTTTTACATATAATTACTTACCATTCCTGTTCACCATTCTTTGGCTAAATGTATATTTAATTATGTTTTTATAGTCTTAGGTAGGTATACTTTAACATCATCTCATATACTCCATGTTTTTAACAAGCATTTTATTATATCTGAACTAACATTTACTGTTGCTAGTGTGTTCAGCTATTTGCTTTATGATATTAAGTGAGCATTTTCTATGTGTAATGTATTGAGCTAGTTGCTTTGTCACATACCAAAAAACTTACCATATAAATAAAAAAAAACTTAAACTCTTGAGAGCTTTATAGAATTAACCACATTAAATGGTGGATGGTTGATGAATGCTGAATGCTGACATTTCGGGATTTTGGTAGTTTAAAGAGAGAAAACAGTCTCTGTCATCCTGATAGGAGAGAGGTATGGAGTCAAGCCTACCTGGACTAGACCATCCTTGAGAAGACCTGTCAGTACTGGACCTTGAATTGCAGACAAGGTGCTCATGTGCACACAGAAGGAAAAAGAGAAAGCACGTCTGCTCTCAGGCACTTTTCAGGTGCATTACTACTTTTTCTTATTTCATAGGAAATATTGAATCTTACTGAATTAAATTATTGATAAGAGTATCAGTCTTATTTGAGAGTAGGTTTATCTCTATCATATACAAAGAAGACTAAGTAGAGAGAGGTTAAGTAACCAAACCAAATTTGCACAGCTTTGAGAAGCAAGGAGGATTGGAAGGTCAAATCCACTATTTTCCATAGTTCTGGGGTTGGGTAGGCAGATAAGGTGGGCTGAAGGGAGTTCAGTCCAGGTCGGTGAAGACAGGGAACTTTGGGTTTGGGGAGCTGGTGAGAGGCTGAGTGATGGTAGGGGATATTCTGAAGCAGGGTTTTGTTGAAAAAAAAATTCACTTTGATTAGAATATAGACATTAAATTGTTCAGCAGAGAAAGTGGGGCAAGGAGACCTGGAATGTTTTCACTATCTAATTGCTTGCATTTGCTTAAATCATGCAATGCACAATAAAACTTAAAATAATGTTTTTAAGTACCAATAGCCAATATACTCTCAGGAGCCTTTTTTTAAAAAAAAAACATTTCTCAACACTTTAAAGACAAAATGTAGCCCTGTTGATATTTTCTGAAATGTTTAAAAAGACCATCGCATGGAAGGTCTCCCTTTTAAGGTGGAAGATTCCTGGCTGGAGCTGCCTTTTTAAGTCTAGCATTTTAGAGTTGTATGATCCTGCTTTGAAACTGTAGAACATGCCGTTTGTTTCTTCTTTCTGCTCTTCCAAATTAAGGAGAAAATTAAAAATTGCAATTATCCTCCTCACTCCCTCCACTTTACCATCTAAGAGACTGGTAAATCTAGGGACCTTCCTAGCTCATCACCCCCTTTAACTAAGCAGTTTGTTCACTGTTCCAAGCAGCTGAGTCTTAAGAATCATTCCTGCTGCTTTTTATATTTTGTTATCATCCTATCAAATACCAGAGAAAAACAGAAAATAAATAAAAGCCAAGAGAGACTTTGAACTCCTAATCAAGCTCAATGAATATCTTTCAAGCAAGGGAAAAGCCATAACAATTTACCAGCCCTCTCTTTCCTACCATATCAATGTCTAATTCACATTGGCTGCTACATTGGCTGCTATAAAGTACACCATAGCCCCATAGCTGGTTATTTGCACTTTGTTAAACACCAATTTTCTTGATGAAGGCATTGATTCATCTCCTGGCCATAAGTGTATTTCCTGCATAAGTCACAGAGCTGTATAGAAAGGGCTGAGGATGTCTTTTCCAAATTCACTCTATTGTGTCCTTGGTAAATTCTGGATACTCACGAATTAGAATCCAGAACCTGTGTTCATCATGCCCTAGAGATTTTACTATCACTACCCTGTCAAAGGGTATAGTTAGACCAGAGAATGCTTCCAGGTGTGCTGGCTGATCCTACACATGGTCTGGGTCTGTGACCTCATTCAGGTGTGAGGCTTGGGGGGAATGGATGCCTTCTATCATGGCCATAGAGACTGGGCATCAGGCTGTTAGAAAGAAACATTCATTGCCATTTATGCTAATTAAATGTGACTTTATGAATGATTTATCTGTAATTAATTAGCCTATAATTAATTAACTTGTCTATAATTAATTATCTATAATTAATTTTTTGGTGGTGACCAAAAAAACACTAAAAGGGAAACCATTCTCTTGGACGCTGGTCTGTTTGTGTCAGGAGTCTGCACTCCACACCTCTGTCAGGTGAGAGTGCTGCCGTTGGCGGATTCCCATCACTCTCAACACAATCAGGCATCCATGTCAATGACAGTACCTCCACCCCTCTTGCCCTGGCCATTAGAGAGAAGCACTAAAGCACTTCTAGTGCTCTGAAGCACTTCTAATTATGCTTAGGCTCCCAGTAAATTTTTGAAGACCTCAGTGAAAGAATTGCTTCTTGGCCAGTTGATAGAATATAAGTAGGGGGCAGATTACATGTGATAATTCATTGCAGTGTTTGTATATTAGAACACTTTGAATTCAAATTCAGTAAAGAATTTTCTGGCAATGAAAATTATTGTGTTTCTTTGTGGAGTCCTGGACTTAGGTACTTAAAAAGGAAAATTCCAAGAAGGATTTTTCATGTACTCAGGCTACCACAGTGACTCTGGAAATGATCCCTTAGTATTCAATCCAATTCTGTCTAAAATTGTGTTTTGCTTATCTTGGTCAGCATCTTTATAACTAAGATATCTACTCTTAAATGCAGTCTCTAGATTTTTTTTTTTTTGCTTATATTGATTAACAAGTCTTATAAACCCTTTGGTACACAGGTCTTTTTAAGGGTTGTCTTTTTAAACAGAGGGGTTCAGAATTTACCACCTCAAAATATACCACCTTGACATATTCGTTATTTTGAACTATAGAAAATTGAGAAATAGCCAATGCAGGGAAAGCTTTTTACCTTCCCAGGACTGCCTAAAATAAAGGGCAAATTTTCTCTTTGGGAAAGGAAACTTACATTTATAAAGGAAATTTCCAGTAGTAAAGGATTCTGTATCAGGAAGAGAGCTACTCTGAGACACCCTGCATCACAGGAGAACCAACAGACACAAGGTCAACTCCATTTGCCTCCATCTTCAGCCCTTTCCTTCCCACAATTGGCCTCCACCACCCCCAGAAGCCCCACACCCCTATTCCTTTCAGTAGCTCAGCGTGATATATGTCTCAATCAGCTGGCTGTCGCTTGAATCTCATATTTTGTGTCACTCTTGGGCAATTGCACAAAATTAAATAGTTTTCTCCTGTACATCTGTCTCCTGTCAATTTAATTCTTAGACCTGCCACAGGACCTCAAAGGCTAGAAGGAAGCATGTTCTTCCTCTACAAAAGCTCCTCCTGAGTCACATGGGCTGAAGTCCAGGTGCAAGTCTGCAGACAATAAGATGGAGAATGAGTGATGCATAAAGTGTAATCGGCTTCCTCCCATGTATAGCATCCCTGTTAAAGCATTGCAAAACCTTTGATGAATAAAAAGCCTCATCAGAGAAGAGAAGAGAGGCTGATGAGGCTAGTGAGAAAGGCTTCATTGGAGTCAAAGGGCACAGTTTGCTCCAAAATGCAAAACTCTCTGATCAGTCCTTGAGTTACCCCTCTTACACTCAAAACACATGAATCAGTTCTGAATTTAGAAAGCATTATCATGTAATAGCACACAAGTTGATAATGTGTCGTTGGTTTTAAGTCATTGGGAGTCTACTAGAGGGGAGCCATTCTTTTAGCATAGTCACCTCCAATTAAGGGGGTCCTTCAGTAAAGACTTAGGCTCCTTAGCCTATGTCCCCAAGTGTCAATAGTAAGCCACCCACCTCAAGTGTCTTTGGATTCTTTACGCCCCTCATTCACTTCCACAGGAACAGCATCTGGATCCCCCAAAGCCTGGCCATCAGTGGGCACTTCATTATGGTGAATCAAAGACAATTCTTTATTGAGTAGCTTTGTCACAGCAGACCAAGGGTTGACAGATTCATCTCTCTTAATACAGGCTGTATTTTTATGGCTCGCATTTCAGGTAAACTTCAGGTCCCCAAATTTCCCCAGAGCCAGCTGGCTGCAGCCACTCTTGGTACCGATTCTTGTAATAGTCAAGGTTATTAGTTGCAACCAGCAGTAACTTTGAGCGATTTAAGAAGAAAATAAATTTTTGAAGGGCTTAGAAAACAGGCAAGGGCAAACAGACTAAGCAGCTGGAACCATAGCCACACTGGAACTACAGATGGGTCCCCGGATGCCATGAGCAGCCTCCTGTTGTGCAGAGCCACCAGGCCTGATCACAGGGAACTAACTGCTGGGGGTGCTGGCAGCCCTGGGCCTGAACTTCTGCCTCTGCACGTGCTGAAATCCACCCTTATTAACTGGCTTCTTTGCTTTATTAAACTATATTTGTCTGCTAAGGCTGTCATAACAAAGTACCCCAGACTGAGTGACTTAACAGAAATTTCTTGTGCACAGGTCTGGAGGTTGGACATCTGAGATCAGAGTGTTGGCAGGTTGCTTCCTTCCAAGACTGTGAGGGAGAATCTGCCCATGCCTTTCTCCATGGATTGGAGACGGCAACTTCTCCCAGCATCTCTTTGTATCATTTTCCCTCTGTACCTGCTCCTGAGTCCAAATTTTCCCTTTTTTAATGTCCCATTTGATTAACGACCACCCAGAAAAACTCATTTGATTACCTGCAATTCAAAATAAGATCAAATTCTGTGAGACTGGAAGTTCCACAGAAAACATACAAATTCTGGGGATGCACAATTCAACCCATAACATCAATGGCCAAGATTGTATGTGTTTATGTGTGTGTCAGTGTGCGGTCAGTGTGTGTGTGTGTGTGTGTGTGTGTGTGTGTGTGTGTGTGTGCGTGTGTGTGCATATATGCAGTACGAACGCCATCTTGGCCTTAGATGTGTTTTTATGTAAAAGAAGATCACTCTAAGGAAAAATTATTGGTCATGGGAATACCAGCTAGTTCTTTGTCACCATATTATAAACACGCTTAAATATCCTTTCACCAAGGGTTGATAAAAACTGTGCAACACACAAGAAGATTCATGAAGCCACTGAATGCACAGCTATTACAATAGAATAAAACAAAGTCATCTAATAAAATTGTTCTTGACAGTAAACAGTGTGCACAACATTAGTGGTGCTTCACAAATGTTATACTATTTTTGGTAATGAATGTGCAGGTGGCCAGATTTTACTGATAACAATATATTTAAACATAAGTGTATCTAGGCCCTATTTATATGTCAGGTGTCATTGCCCATCTCAGCATCAGCTGTCTATTTTAAATGAGACTTGTAGTCTTCTGTTTATTAGCATTTTTTTTCGATGAATGCATCTAATGAATGCATAATTCCACCGAAATATAACGTTGCTCATAATTTCTTCAAGAAGCCTTAGGCTGGGCTCAGTGGCACATGCCTGTAATCCCAGCAGTGCAGGAGGCTGATGCAGGAGGATCTCGAGTTCAAAGCCAGCATCAGCAAAATTAAGCACTAAGTAACTCAGTGAGACCTGGTTTCTAAATAAAATACAAAAAAAGGGCTGGGGATGTGGCTCAATGGTTGAGTGCCCCTGAGTTCAATCCTGGGTACTTCCCCCCAAAACAAAACAAAACAAAATAAAAAAGGAAGCCTTTGTTTTATGTACATCCTTACAAGGCTTGCCTTGGGATGTAAAGGCAGTGCTACCAGAAATCAGGGACTTAATGTCAAGTCTACACTTTTCAAACATTTTTTTGTTGTTGTTGTGGTTGTTGAAAATCTACGGGAAAAACAATTGCAACAAGTGCGTGATAATAGGGTTAGAAAAAGCCTCTCATAACCGGCCAGGCTGAATACAAGAATAACCAAAGCAGTTCCGAGTTGGTTCAGTAATACATATAGAAACATTGAACTTGATATGATAATAAGAACAAATAGATGGTCACAGACTAAAAGAAAATTGATGGGAAAGAGAGCCACCACTTTGTTAGTTTGACTCCATTTGTCACATTCTAAATTCTACCTGCCAAGGAGTCCAAAAAAAGATGACTTCTCTTTCTGAAATAAGCTAAAATCCTAAAATACTTCATAACATTTGCAGATTTCATAATTTGGCCATGTCTAGGACAAATATTGACCACTAGTGAGAAAAATGCAAAGTCTGTTTCTCAACAAGACTTTGCAAAGTCCCTGTTCTAGCCCATCGCCTCCCAGAAATGCCTTCTTCAAGACCTCGGGAGACAGAAATGCAGGATATCATTTCTGGCTTCTGAAATATTGCAAGGACTGCCTGGGGGCAGCAGAGTCAATTGTTTGAAATCTGACATGGGTCAGTAATTTGAGGCTGAGGTTCAGACCTTTCAGTAAACATCAAACCTCCCAACTCTAAGACAGCTATTTAGATACATATCCAGAAAAATATGTAAACTGTTTTCCTCTGAGACTGCTGTGCTTCCTGTATCCAGTCAAGCCAGAAATAGCACAAGTGCAACCTTTCTCACGGTATTTTTCCACTCCTTCACTCAGTCTCAGCCAGAATCTTGAAATGCAGAGATGAGCAATAATAATCAAAACTGGACCCTTTCCAGAAAGCACATTGAATGAATTCAATTCCTGTATTCTCATTAGCATCACTAATAGCACCGAGAAGAGAAATCGCCAGTGTCAAATGAAAGAGAGTGACTGGGAAAAGGGAGAGCAAGGAAAATGGACCATTTTCGAATGTTCCAGAAGTCACATATAACTGGAATCATGGCTTTTCAGGGTGCAGAATCTATACTACTTATTCCAAGTGAATGAGAGTCCTTCAAGGTTTATTCAACCAGAGAAAGAGGTCCTGGCTCCAGCTCACAACCAGGCTGCTCTACTTAGCTTCCAGGTACTACCTTCAGCAGTCTTAGGAAGGATGGGTATAGACCACAGATGCTTCTGTCCCCTCTGCACTGATATTCCCTTTAGATGGTGTCTTATTGCGTTTTTTTGCTGCCATAACAGAATATCACAGACTGGTTATCTTACAGAGAAAAAAATTTATTGCCTATAGTGCCGGATGCTGAAGTTCCAGACGTAGGGGCTGCCTCTGGCAAGGGGCTTCTTACTGCATCGTAACATGACAGAAAGCAGCACATGGCCAGAGGGGGAAGCTCAGGTCTCTCTTTCTCTTCACATAAAGCCACTAAGCCCATCATGGGGCTCTACCTATGCCCTCCTTTAACTCTAATTCCTCCCCAAGACCCCTACTTTCAAGCACCATCAACATGTGAATTTGGGGTGAAGTTTCCATCACGGGAACTTCTGAGGGATGAATTCAAGCCATAGCAGATGTCAGATGCTGGCTGCTGTATCGGCTGTATTTCCTCACTTCCTGTGTTTCCACATCCTGTGTAAGAAAGTGACAACTCTGGTGGACGAACTTCACCTGATTACTTAGTTATTCAGAGTTCTGGAGAGCAAAGATGTTGAGTATGGCTCTGTTTTTCTGTTACATTCTCACTGTTCAGTCATGAACCCGCCTTCAGCTAGCACCCAGTGAATCCCTATCAGGGGATTAATGCACTGATTGGGTTAAGGTTCTCATAACCCAACCATTTTCCTTCAGAACTTTCTTGCATTATCTTACTCATGAGTTATTTTGGACACCTCAAATCTATACCATAACAGTCGATTTGTCAGGTATTGGAAAGTTAGCTAGCTCACCTTGGTTTTCTGACCTATAACATGATGAGAACCAGATGCAATAGGGCATATCTATAATCTCAGCTTGGGAGACTGAGCTTATAATTTCAAGACCAGACTGGATAATACAGCAAGACCCCATCTGAAAAAATGAAAACAAGACTAATAAAAAAAAGAAAAATAATGGAAGCAACTGCACAAAGGTGAATTAACATGATGTTTGGTCTCTCCACCGTTTCTATTAATCCCATGGAAAACATTTTTAATAAATTATAAGAAATGAATCAAGATGTCATGTAGTGTGCATGATCACTAAACATAGAAAGTCAAATTTCTTAGATTCATCTGAGACAATTAGGAAGAGAAGATAGGGAGCCTTGATACAGGTCATAGTCACTGATAATTCAGCTTCAGGCATTTCTGAACAATCTAGAAGTTCAGTGGCCCATGAATGACCCCAAAAGAAATATCTCTTTAAATATACTCTTCTGAATTTCTGGCATTTAAGAGAACTATCATAACAAATTAGGTTGTATAGGAAGCAATATTTTTAATGCATTTGAGAGGTCAAGAAAAAAACAAAAAAGAAAATCAGTTACTCCTTGCCATCTTAAATTAGAAAAGTAGATATTTTCAAATGCAAACAAAATGAGAAATAGTGGAATTTAATATGAGTGTATTTGAGAGAATCCTATTGCTGCCTGGATTTAAAAATACCAGCTTTGAACAGAAGAAAAACCACCTGCCAGTGAAGTTCATCTATGTGCACTAAACTGAAAAAGTCACGTTCTTTCTCTAATAAAATTCTAAAACAGATGATTAATACAGCCAAGGACTGAGTTAGATTAATTAATTTGGCTAATTTGAAATAATATGGCATTTTGACAGCATAATTTAGTCTCAGCTCAGTGATGAAAAACGGACTTCAAGAGATTCTTCCCCAAGTGTTTCAGTCTTGGAATCATTTTAATTTCATGTTGATCTAATTAGTAATTTCAATCACAGGGGGAAGAAGAAGAAAAAAAAAACATTTCCTCAGTTCCTGGTCAATAATTTTGTACCCACGTGGACATAAGCACTCTCCCACTTCTCACTAGGGGGCTGGAAGGCTTCCATCTGATAATGGATGATAATGGATGGATGGAGCTTTCGCACAGCTGGCTGTCCTCCGGGGAGACCGTGCGGCTGGTGACTCCAGGGAAGGGAGAGCTGACATGGACAGCACTTTACTCAACCTCCAGAGCATCTCCGCCTAGAAACAGGCAGCAGCCATGGCCAAAAGGGAGAGGTTGTGCCATTTGCGCCATTATTATGTGAAAGACAAGCAAGGACGCTGTGGGGATGTAGGATGGGAACCAGGTGGGTACAGGAATGCTCCCCTTCCAAATGCCAAGAGTAGGGTGCACGCGGGGTGGGTCCCTACTGCCCAGCGCTCACATCGTGGCTCCAGGGAAAGACAATTAAAGTGAAATTCAAAGGTGGCAATGACTAAAGGAAGAAAAATGGACCCTAAGTATCAGTTGATAGGAATGTGGCGGGAAGGAGGCCACCCCACAAAAGGGCAGCAGGCCCAGAGGTAAACCAGAGCCTGCAGGTGCCGCTGTTTTAGACAATGGTCCAGACCCTGTTTTCCCGAAAGGGGGCGCTGGCCTACCTGACAGAAGCCCCAGGGAACAGCGTCTTTTGACCATTACCATGGAGGCAGCTCTTGGAGTTAATTCAGTTGTCTGCAGTTCTTGCTTTAACTTCTCACATTTTATATAAAGCCAGAGAAAATTGCTTGTTTGGGGTGCATTTATGAAGTGCTCATAACACTTGAGAGTTACACATTTCCAAATATTACCCAACCCAGCTCTTTCATTTTTACCTGACCACACTAAGGCCCAGGCAGATGAATGGCACCTCAGGGTAGCTCCTCCAGTTGGTGATAGGACCCAGAATTATAAGTTTCCTCAGCAGGACTGACGTCTTGGGTATGCCTGCTTGGAAGAGCGAGTTTAATGGAAGAAATGAAGCAAAATTTTAAAAGCCATGCTAGCAAGACCAACAGCATGAAGGTCTGGACCAGAACCAAGAAAGCAAAGGGGTTGGACTTCCTGCACAGTGATACAGGAGCTGCTCAGTTCGAAGGCACATGAGCTGAGCTTCCCACTGTGTGCCCTGGTTGAATCTTGCACTGTAAGCTGGGGGACCAGCAGTTTTCAAGATCAAGTGCCACCCGCCACCACTATAGCAAAGTCCCCTCTTAATTTCCTCTCAGCCTCTGGCCCCTTCCAGAAGATGTCCAAAGAAGTTTCCTCCTGTGGGCTTAGAATGCTGTGGAAGGCAAAGTCTGTTCTAACAAGCTGTTAGGACGCCGAGTTTCTCCATTCTGCCTTATGTTCTCCTGTTCTATGTGCCTTTGACCTTCTCTTTATAATTGTTCTTTTATATCCTGATGCCATATTTTTACACCTCTTCATGCTTGGGAGAGAAATTGTCTCAATTTGTTCTCCCCAGCCCCCATCTGTCCTGCACATCCCTGTGGGATTAACCTCTTCACTCATGATCACTTTCCGGCTGCCCTATGCAAACACTTCAATGACTCCCCACGCTCCCCAGTCCTAAGTCCTTTCCCTTTGTCTAAATTTCTAAAATTTATGCCACTCTCTTCTTCCCAGAAGTGAAGCCTCAAGAAGGCACATGCTCCTGGGCCAATCCTGATCTGGACCCAGGCCTGGGCACGGCACCTCTCTCACTCTCCTTTGATGCCTTCTTCTCCTGGAGTTCTCCCCTCCTGCATCATCATCTGAACTTTCTGGTGTTCTCAAGCCCTTGCTGGGTCCCACTTCCCTCCTGAACCCCGTCTTGTCTGAAAGTCCCTCAGCGTCATCTCCCCTCTGAACAGAGCCACCAAGCAAATGCAAATGTGGGAACTGTTCTATGGGATGGTGGCCACTGCATTTCAGTTGTCCTCTCTACACGTCCTAGATCCTTCGGAATCCCACTGAACTAGCCCTTAGGTAACCAGACTCTCCTAGGAAATAAATGGGGTTTCTTTATGTTCACTATCAAATCACAGGCCTTGTTTTTACACTATTTTGCTTCTTTTCATATTTCCCTAAGGGTACAGCTACATTTCATAATTTACCATATCTGAATTATCTATAGTGGTTATAAACTGTTGATCCTAATGTGAATTCATACTTGAGAGGCTGAACAGTATGATAAATTCAGGAACATGTAGGTGCCTCCCCAGCTGTGTGGATGCTTTCACGATCCCAGACAAGAGTGCCAACATTCACATTTGCTGGGCAGCTCTCTGCACCCTGCTTTCTCAGGGTGTGAGGACTTAAATTGCCAGTGAAGCAATGCCAGGAACACTGTCCCTTTCACAGTGAAGTGTCCACTCAGCCTCCTCAACAGGGTTCTGGGAGAAGTATATAAACCCTTAGGCTGATACCCCCTGGGAGTTTGTCTCTTTAAGGATAAACCCTGTATATTCCAGTCTCCCTGGGAGTCAGAGCTTTATTTACATTTCCGTTTTGATATTATGCATTTGTTTTCTTCCCTGGTCTTTAGAATTTAAAATCCTGGGGCTGGATTGTAGCTCAGTGGCCGAGTACTTGCCTTGCATGTGTAAGGCACCAGGTTCAATCTTTAGCACCATATAAAAATAATAAAATAAAATAAAATAAAACTTAAAAAGACAACTAAAGAGAAGTATCTTTTTAGTATCCTCCTCCAGTGGATTTTCAAAGATTGAGTTAATGTAGCAATCAGATAAGAGAGGCCCTTACAATATCAAAACCATTCATTTACTTCCAACTTCAAAGCAGGACTTAAAAAAAAAAAATCCTGACTCAGTTAGTCTGAGACTAATAACCAAGTCATTCTCTCCTGCAGTTTTTAATTGTAAGTAGTAACTGCCCAACAAGCATCCTGGCAGGAAGTTGGGCAAGAGGAAGAGAGAAGAACTGACTTGCTGGAAACCAGTCCGCTGCTGCCTTCTGCAGGCTCCGTGGAACCAACCACAGTGAGCAGTCCTGGTCAGCCCAACACTGGGCCCCAGCATCAGGCCTACTGACCTGGGGCCCTTGGAAGGCAAGGCTGGCTGTCATTTACAACACTCCCAGAGCAAGAGTGGAGCAGTCCTTGGAATCTGCTGGGCTGGGAGAGGAGAGAGGGGAGAACAGGGTTCCTGCCAAGTTCAATGCCAAGGTGTTTCGTTCATGCCGAGGAGCATAAGCACCACCCTAATAGAGGGAAATAAGGGCCTTAATCCCAGGGAAAGCCCTTACAGAATCTGTGGCTACCACTTCACACTCTGCTGCCTCAGCCCCCTGCCTGGGTTCCAAGCAGGACTCACCTGCATTCCTGGGATTTCCCAAACTGGAGAAACCTTCCATATTGTTCTCATGATCTCTTTCTCTCTGAGATCAAAAAGGGAAGAGAAGGAGAGAAAAATCTAACCAGGAATTTAGGAACTGGATCTTGTTTCCATCTTCTAATGACCAGTAAGACAGAAATTACCATTATACTGGCTTTTTGCTTATGAAGAGAGAATTAAGGCCCAGAAAAATTAAAGACCATACACAAAGCTGCACAAGGCTCAAGTTGGGAGCTGAGCTTCACCCCAACATTCATTCACTCATAGGCAGATTTGTCCCAAAGGACTGCCCTGACAGGCTCTTTATTCACACAGTTGAAGGTCAGCTGGTCAAGGATTCTAGCAAAATCTCCATATGGCATCTTCTAAGCTCTCCATGGCCACAGCCACAGGCTATTCCATGTAAACACACAGTTCTTATCTGAAGTCCTTCTTCTTCTTCTGGGCACCTGTCATGTCCTGGCACTTAAAGGTGCAGAACTGAGGCTCAGGGCTGTGTATGAGCAGATGCTGTCCTGTTAGCTCCATGTCTGTCCAAGGGTACTCTCCTTACACAGCTGCACATAGCTGCAGAGGAGAGAGGATGTGCCCCTCAAGTACATGCCAACCATGCTTGCCTCTTCCTAGTTTGCTCCTGTTATGAGATAAATCAAGGACAAGATCCAGAAAGCACCTTGGAGACTGGCAGTGTCCACGCAAGGTCCACTCAGACTCAAGTCACATCCATGAATGAACTCCATGGGGTCATCTTCCTTTCTGATGGGCTCTGGTGAGGCTGCTTATTCCGCTGCAGCATGGGCCTGATGTCCACATAAGCCCTAAGATTTTTTCCTCACTCCGGCTTTGCATGATGCGACACCCACTGAAGACCAGGACTTCACTGTCCAGCTCCTGGGAGTGTTGACTGCTGAGGCACAGAGATGAGGGACCCCACAAGACCTTTGCTAATGGGGCTGTCCCACAGAGAAGCCCCAACCCAATTACCACTGCAGACAGACAGCACAGGCCCCCTCACCTGCTTCAGTAGATTTCTCCAGTTGTCCTCTGACTCCAGAGCACCTGTAAGAGCCCTTAGAATTTTGTCACTTGTAATCTGCCCAGCTCTGCCTTCCTGGCTCATCCTATCCTCACCCCTCCCACAGCCTCCCCCACATAGTCTCTTCCAGAAAATCTGTCCTGCAACATTCCTATCAAACTTGACCCATGTGGTTAACCTATGAGTCCTTCTCTCCTTCCAGGAAAGGATGACCAGCTGGAGAAGCTGGAGAAGAGAGAGTGATCCAGAGGCTCAGAGAGGGAGCTGTATGTAGAGGCCTGTGTCACTCCAGTGGGACTCCCACTGACCTTGCACAAAAATCAACTCAGTCTATCCATGGCTTTAAAATACTCCCATAACCCATAGCCCAGATTGAAACACAGATTCATAGGTGTTTTTGTCAGGTTTTTCACTGCTGCAACTAAGCAACCCAACAAGGACAATTTTAGAGGAGGGAAAGTTTATTTAGAGGCTCACGGTTCAGAAGTCTCAGTCCACAGTCAGCCAGCTCCCTTCCTCAGGGCTGGAGGTGTGGCAGAACATCATGGCGGAAGAGTGTAGTGGAGAGAAGCTTCTCACATAATGAACAGAAAGGGGAGGGAGAGAGAGAGAGAGAGAGAGAGAGAGAGAGAGAGAGAGAGAGATTGATTCCACTCACCAGTTACAAAATATATACCCCAATAATCCACCTCCTTCAGCCACACTGTAACTGCCATTAGTCACCAATCAGTAATCCCATCAGAGGATTAATTCACAGATTGAGTGAAGTCCTTCATAACCCAATTATTTCTCCTCTAAACCTTCTTGAACTGTCTCACACATGAGCTTTTGGGGGACACCATACATCCAAACCATAACATCAGAAAATAAGAGAATTAATTTTATTTATATTTTTTATCTACCTATCCTGTATCATCTATCATCAATCTATAACTATTGATTATCTATCATCTGCTACATATGTATATATACAATATTTGTGGTTCTGTTTGTGTGTGTGATAGTTTTATTCATTATAAAAACAGAATTACACAAAATATAGTATGGGCTGTGGATTTTATAGCCTTTATAACACAATTGAAGATGATGAGAATCAACCAAAACTTCTTGGCAGAATTTTTGTAAATATAATATTTCATAATATTGATGTTTTTGAGAACCATATGATTGAAGTAACATACACTGTGGCTTTTATAATAAACAAATTTAAGGTTAAATCCACTGTGCTGCTACCTCTAAGAGATAGAGAGCGACTCAAATGTTAGTCCTACCTCCAATGCCATTCTCTTCCTACCACACAATGCCACATTCTCAACTGGACACTGTGAATTTATTCACATTTAATTAACAGGAAATGCCTAACTTGGTAGTGTAGAGAAAGTGGGGCAGCCACCTGCCTTCAGTAGGGGCAGCTCTGCAGAGCATCCTAGGTCTGAAGCCTCCCCTGGACTTTGTTACCCATTGTTGCCAGTGGATCAATAGCTTGGCATCACCTGTGAGCTTGTTAGAAATGCAGATCTCAGGGCTCACTCCATACCCACTGAAGCAAGATCTGCATTTTAATAAGACATGACTCAGGCCAGAAATGGTAGTTATTTAGCTGCATTCTTTTAAAAAAAAATGCCAAAGTATAGGCAAAACAAGGTACAATAATAATGCTACCATTTTTTTAACTTAGCATCATTTTGAAGAACATTGTTTCATACAAAAAGTATGTTAAAGGAAGGCAGAGAAAGCAAATTGCAAAGTTTGCACTAAGTTTAAGCAAAGACTCAATTTAACTCATATCTATTATTTGCTAGTGATTCTGACCTGTTATAATTTTTACTTGGCTGATTTGATGTCTTGCAGTAGGAAAAGCTGCTGCAGTAAATTATTGGCTTTTTAAATTCTGCGGAGCAAGAGAGGGAAGCTTAAATGTAATGAATACCTGTTGCCATCATGCCCAAACTCTCTGTCGAGTCTAATCTTGATCTGGGGTTTTACTCTCAGAGCAACTGGAATATTCAATAGCCTTTATAAGCTCTTGAAAATGGTTTATAGACTTGATTATAATGTGAGACCATAAGAACAACTGAGATTTCAGAAGAGAATGTGCAAGCAATGTCTGCCCAGCTACTTAGAATCTATGTGCATGAGTTTTAAAAAGCATAATCTATGTGAAATAGATGTTTACATGGGAGGGGACGAAGAGAACAATTGGATTGTGATTTTGATTTTTTCTTGACATTGCCACTTCTGCCTTCCATTCCCAAAGGTAGAGCAGGTATAGAAGAAACCTGACTGAATGATGCTCTTGGAAAAAAAAAAGTGACCTTATCGTGACAAAATTTATTGTCCATCGTTTTATTGCTCAAACCATAAATACAGGCATCATTCGTAATTGTTCTTTATCTCTTACCTTTCATATAACAAAGCTGTTTTGACTCTACCTCCAAGAGCTTGTTTCAATCTATCTATTTTTCTCCTGATGCTTGGGTACTGGTGTCTCCCAGGACGTAGACCATTCAGTGTTCCTGAATGGGAGGAACCCGTCTCATGACCCTGCTTCCACTTTGTCTCCTAAAGTTATTCTTCAAACAACTGTGCTTTAAATCTTATTAGCCACACCTTCCAAAATATAAAAGAGTGAATGAGCCAATGAAACTACAAATAAAATCATTCAACCAAGAAATATCTGAGTGATCAACCCATTTCTTCTGTGTTAGATTTTGTCTATATTTCTGTTTCTTTAAGGAGTCTACAACCATATTACTGAGAAAATGACCTACTCTGATTCAACAAAGCTGATTCTAATATAAGACACTTAAAAATAAGTGTATCTTAGCAGGACTGTGAGAATTTCACATGACAATCATGGAATCCAGTAAGAGGGTGATTGATGTCTCTGCTCACATTTTTGAGGAATTGACTTATCAAGAAAGGTTGAGATATTATTCCTGTAAAGCTTGGGGACTGGCCTCCACATAAATTCTGTATCTGTGTTCATTATGTGTCTTAAGGAATTAGCTTTTCTCCTGCAAGAAGGTCCTTAGCTAGAAAACTGTGATATTTTAAAATTCCACAGAAGCTGCCTGGTGGAGTCCTGAGATGGTATAGCCTGAGCTTTTTGAGAACCTGATCCTTTTCCTACCCCTTCCTTTATCTTATCATCTGCTGCCCATGAGTCATCTAGCAAATAGGTACAGAGGGAAGAGGATCATGGCAAACTCCAATGCAAAGGGGACATGACAGCCCTGGACAGTCATGTTCAGTTTAATTCTGTCGTGTCCAGTTTAAGTCCTAAAGCAGGAAGGACTAATTCTTGGGATTTCTACTACTGCCTTTCTTTCTTTCTTTCCTTCTTTCCTCCTTCCTTCCTTCCTTCCTTCCTTCCCTCCCTCCCTCTTCCGGAGATTAAGATCTTCCTGGGAAAAGCAGCTCTGTCTATCAGGGGATTCTGATGTGTCACTCCCCCATACACATTTTTTTTTAATGGTCACTCAGTAAAATCAGAAAATAGTTGTGAAAAGTATGTTGTGTGCTCTGCATAAACAACTATCTAATTCATCCCCAACCAGACCAATTTCAGTTACTGCAATGGGATGATTTGGGACACCCTCATCAATGCTATTGATGACATCCAACTTGCAGTGTGTTGGTCCATGGTGGGAAGTCACAACAGGAGAGGCAGTTTTTAGCAGGTGGTGGTGACACATATCCTGTAAGGCCCTTGATTCTCATCTATGCTGGGGGCGGGGGGGGGGAGTAGGTGTGGGCCGGCTGGAAATAAAAAACGAGACTAGCAGTATTAAGAAATAAACACAAAAGATGTGAAGCACATATTCAAAGCAGAGGCTTGACTGGTGGAAGAGACCTGATGAGTCTGATCCTAACAAAGGTAAAAGCCCTTGAATTCTTTATTTATAGTGAAACACATCAAAGGGATTTAGTGAGGAGCTTCTTCAGGAAAACAGGATAAGAATGGGGAAAACAAGCTGTTTGGGACTTGGCAGGTTACGCCCATCTCTTAGCAGCTGCGTTTGAACCTAGGGCTGTGAGCTAAGGTAGGGCTTTGGCATGATCTGAGCTTTCTTGAACTGAGGCATTTCACCCAGGAGTTCCCAAAAAAAGCAGCTTCTCTGTTTTATGATGGCTCAAACAAACTGTTCATACATGGCTTCCAACATCTGACTATAGGACAGCCCCTCTAATTCCCATAACCAGGTCTTGTTCCTGCTATAGCTCAGGAGATCAACCCAGAAGACAGCCTACAGGGGCTCCAACCCCCCAGAGAACTGGAGGACAAACTGGGCTCATGGTAAGTTCTTCGTAAATCCTTTGTTTAATCAAAGTTCTTTGATTATCCTTCAAAATGTAGGAAATGATTTTGTAAGAGTCACAAAGAGCCAAATTGATACATCAAGTGCAGATACTTTGCTTCTCCAATTCCATGGGACAAAGTTGAAAGAGTCTTTCCCTCCTGAAGCTGGGAGTACAGTGCCAGGAAGGACCAAGCATTCCTGCTGCTGATGTCCTCCTGTGCTACTGAGTGATAGACACCAGTGGGCCCTCAGGCAGCCCTGAGGAGCAGGTTCCATGTGAGGGACCACATCTACAGGCCTTCTTGCTGGACACAGGAAGTCCTGTTTGCAGCTGATCTCTGTTTGGGGTGACTCTCCATCTCCACGATCTGGTGAAAAACCGAAATGCTCATTTCATCTCAGCAGTTTTCAAACATTTGTGAACCATCAACCCTCCCCTCCCTGAAACTCCACATGTAAAAACAGATAAACACAGAAGTTCCTTTTTAAAGTGAAGGGCAGAAGAACAGACCTCATGAATTGACACTTACCCCTTGGTTTCTCACAAAATGACTGCATTTAAACAGATGAATGGGTTGCCCAAGGTCATTAGGGTGGCCATCATCCAAGAGGACGGGAGCCTCATAAGAAGGCAGCAATAGGACACAGAAACAGGGAAGAACAGGTGAGTACATGGGGAGAAGAGGGCCATCCACAAGCTAAGGAGACAGATCTCCTGCGACTTTGCCCAGATACCTCCAAGAAATCCTGACACTTTATAAAACATTGTTGCTGAAAACCACCAATCTAATCCCATTCCCTTATTTTAGAACCACAGAATTAGTCCCAAGACTTGATGTCAGTCCATGAGACACCCCAGCAGAGCAGAGGATGGTCATGATACCCAGGCCCAACTTCATCGTCCCCTCCCTGCTGTCCAGGGCACCTGGACAGGGAAAGAAGGGGCTGCTTGGCACACAGACACTCCAGGACCCTTTGCTTACCGGATGGATGTGCTGATCTGAGAAGCAACACAGGGAGCCTCTAGCCTAGAGCTAGTGCCCCTTGTCTCTCTGCTCCCTCCCCACCCTGCGTGAGATGCAACTTCTGGTGGGATATATTCAATCTGGGTTTACAGTTCAGATCTTACCATTTTTGCTAATGTTGTGCTTAAATCATTTTCCTTTTCCAAAAATTAACCATGGTCTTATTTCACCAGATGATTCTAATGATTAATCCTCACCAATGTTGTGTGATCTAACTTTTTCTTTTCTGAGAACACAGAGGATAGAGAACCATGGTCCCCTTCTGTTATAAGAACCTGAACATTAGAAAACACATTCTCTGACTCTGTAGGAAACAGAGTGTGTTCAGAGGAAGAGGAGGAATCAAACAGAACCCAACAATTTGACCTTGACTGGCTTGTCTGCTTTATTGTTCTTTTTTTTTCTTTTTTCTTTCTTTCTTTTTTTTTTTTTTACTGAAACACCATCAAGAATTTATAAGAGAAATAAAGGAGGCTTCAGCTTACTATGGTCACAAAAACAGCTTTCCAAGGAGCAAAATCTCACAACCAGCTTCTGCTATGGGCTCCATGCTGGGAAGAAAGGGAGATGCAGAGATGTGGCCACATCATCTGCTTTTCTCAGGGGCTGCAATCCAGAGCCCATGCCTGCCTCTTAATGGCATGCTACCCACCGGCCACTCAGAGACCACCCAGTCCTTACACCCAAGCCAAGGGCCTTGGCCTGCTGGTGCTGCCCTCACAAAGCACCACAGGCTGAGGGACTGAAATATGTCATTGAGTTTCTCACATTAATTTTCTAGAGGCTGGAAAACTGAGATAAGGGCATTGGCAGGGCCTCTCCTCTTGGTTTACCGATGGCCATCTGTATCTTCACAGGGTTGTTTCTCTCTATGTGTCTATGTCCTAAACCCTTTCCATAGGGACATCAGGCATATTTGATTATGGTCCTGCCCTATGACCTCAGTTTACTTTGATCACCCAAAGACCTGATCTCCAAATACTGCTGTGCTCTGAGACACTAGTGATTATGATTCTGCATATGAATTTGGGGGGTCATGTACCATGCACAATATCAAGTTTCCCAATTTGGTGCCAATCTCCATGTGCTTCTCCTCCCCCACGCACCTGTCGTATACAGTGAACAGACTCCACAAGCTGACTGACCTTGAGCAGATTCTGCCATCCACACATGGTGTTTCCAGTTCTTCCTCCCTCAGCTGACTAAGCTCCCTGGAGAAGAGAGTGTTGCCTTGGTTGAGCGATGTAAGAGTTATAGGCACACACAGAGACAAGTGTGGAGACCTTAGAACAGGACAGGCAGCATGTGCTGCGTAGCTCACATGCACGAACACCTGTGTACATCTGCTCCACCGTGTCTCCTGCCTCTCTTAATCTTGACCCACCACAAATAAAAGGTAACAGGAGATTGAGGAGAACAATAATAAATGTTCAACCCTCCTCTCCTTCAATCCTGCCCTTCGGAGATGATATCTAGCCCAGAGCTTCTGTAATTCAGGACACAGTGAGATCAGTACATGCCTCATCTGGGCCCCTCTGCACACCCCTGTCTCCTTAAAGTGGGTCCCTGGTCCTAGCAATGTTGTTGAGTCAGACACACTGTGAGTCCTCAGACAATGATGCTGGCCAGTATTGCAGCACCAACCTGGAGATGCATCATCTCTGAAAGCGCATGAAGAGAAAGTAAGAGAAAAGGAGGCAGACCTCAATGGACCTTCGAGGTTTTGTTAAGCAGCTCAGGGGCACATTTTGGTTCCAATAGGGGTCTGAGTTTTATGGAGTTTAGTTAGACTGAATCACAGAAGAATGTGTAGGTTGGGCAGTCAGGGAAATAGTTGTAGAACCAGGAAATTGTGAAAATCCAGAGCCCAGTGTTTTCCTTCCCTCCGTGGGACCAAATGTCCTCCTTTTCTCTCTGGATGTTGTTGTTTTCCTTTTCTCTCTGGTGGGTGTTGTTTCCCATATCCTTCAATCTCTGATGAGCTGCAGCTCATCTCCCTGCAGGGCCTGACCACCCAGCCACACCTTCTCCACATCCCTGAGGCCAAATATATCTTCACCTCCACTCACAGAGTTTATGGCCCAGTGCACTGAGGAACGAACATGCTGCCAATGTGGAGATCCTTCCTTTAACGGTGTCTCTCTAAGTTCCCTTCATGTGGGACTGAGACACAACTGCAAGGCATTATTGTCTTGCATACAAATACGATGCACTCAGCTGGTAAAGATACCACATTAGGCGACTTTGATTGGTTAAAGTCACAGTAGCCCAGTATCATCTCCAATAATTCACCTAACCCTGTCAGGGAATGGCAGGGCCACCAGTCCAAATGCTCTAAAGTCTTCAGGGTGGCAGGAATCCCTCCGGTTGCACCCAGGACTTGCCTTGTTTCTAGTTTCCTATTGTGACTAAAGGTGGCTGTTTGAATCAGCTCAGGCTGCCATAATGAATTATCCCAGCCTGGGTGGCTTATGCACAACAGAAACTTATTACTGTCAGTTCCACAGGATGAAAGTTCAAGATCAAGGTGCTGGGAGATGCAGAGTCTGATCAGAGCCTACTTCTTTTTTCATAGACTATGTCTCTGTGTCCTCGCATGGTACAAGAGCACTAATCCAAGGACACTAAATACCTTCTGAACGCCCTCCTTCCTAACATATCCCCTTGGGGACTTGGCTTCAACACAGGAGCTTTGGAGGGACACAAACATTCTGACCACAATGGGGGAAATCCACTTAACATTTCTCCCCATAACAACTAGTAACATCTAACATGACACCCACAGAGCAAGGTTCTTCCTGACATTACATACATACTAGAATACTAGGAAAAGGCCAAAATTGGTAATGGACCCACTGAACTGGAGGTATGGTATGAACTCGGGAGATGACGCTGTCATCGGATCTCCAAGTGGCCTGGATCATGATGTCATTGGTGCTCTTCTTGTATCACAGTTAACGTCTTGAATAATCTTGGTATTCCCTTTCCATAGGGTACAGAAACAGTGTATGCATGTCTGTGCTTTCTTCAGGGACAGGATTAGGAAATGTTCATTATATATGTTTGCCCTGATGTTGATGTTATTTAATCAAGTGGCTCTAGGTCTGAGCACCAGTTCGGTTCTATGT
Organism: Ictidomys tridecemlineatus; assembly: GCF_052094955.1. Taxonomy (NCBI): domain Eukaryota; kingdom Metazoa; phylum Chordata; class Mammalia; order Rodentia; family Sciuridae; genus Ictidomys; species Ictidomys tridecemlineatus. The sequence goes on along the minus strand of NC_135486.1, from coordinate 68,917,719 downwards.
TGAGAGATGGATTTTGTTCCCTTTAACATTTTGACAGCCTGTGTCAGTCTTTGGGGTCACTTGCTCTTAATCATTTGGGGTCAGACAAGCCAAACAGTGTCTTTATCAGCGCCCCTCAGAACAGCACGGTGTCTCCACATTCCTGTAGGGACCTGACTTAGTACCTTCCATTTGCCATTCATTTGTTGCCTATAATAGTGATTGTGCCACTTTGCTTCAGAGGGGTAAGTGACATTACCTGGGCTTGGCTATTCTGGAATCCCACAGTCCCTCTGGCATGAGGTAGCCCAGTTCCACAGCATCTGGCCCTTCATAAGCCTTGACTTCAGGAAGACAGTCACTGAACTTCACAATCATTGGGTCCCCTTACCTCATTATTCTTCATTGCTTTAGTAGAAAGAGTGCCCTCTGGGCCTGTTGTGGAATGCAGTCAGCTGGGGGCTTCTCTGATTATATGCAAGAAGTTAATTCCAGTAGGCCACCCTCTCTGTCACCTCTGCCTCAGTTCTCCATCTGTACAATCCAGCTTCTCCACTTCACAAACTACTGTGGATCACCATCTTCTGCAAACAGAAAAGAAGCATCCACACAGTGTTTTAGGACTGATCTCAGCATCCTGTTTAGATGTCTGAGTCACAAGAGCCTGTCTCTATGCCTAGCTTATTTCTGACCCATCTGCTTCAGCTCAATGTCACTAGGATCAATAATGCCCTACATACCCTCCTGGGTCCTCCAGTGTATATTTGCAGCTCTTCTGATATATTACCCACTTCCTTTTACAGCTAGTACAGAATATTCCAACCTGGATCATGATGAGACCTGTCTATGATCTTTGGTCTAAACACATGGGGTGAGATGGGGGTGAGGATTTTTTTTTTTTTGTCTCCAAGCCCCCCCAACACAGCTAAGGTCTTTGAATGGTGTCTAGGCGGGGAAAGTTGTTCCCTTTAGCAAGGTGGAAGGGCCACTTCTGGATGACCAAAGGGCTCAGGGAAGAGCAGTTCAGAGTTCACAAGCACATTTCCCCAATGATCTGTTCCAGGTTCACCGTCCCGTCTCCAGCCAGCAGGGTCCTGTCTCTCCTGATTTTGTCACTGTTGCAATAAATTCCTGAGCCAGGTTTTCAGCAGCACATCTCCAATGAAGGCATGAGATTCCCTCCCAGCACTTCCAGGGACACTGGTCCAGCTTTGGTAGTCGGCTAACAGGAGCCTGCCATTGCTTCCTTCAGGGGCAGGTAATCAAAGGCTGTGAAGAGTACAATTGTCATTTTTGCTACCCTCCTATCTCCTGCTCACTAACATCATTGTGATAGGAAGGTTCCTCCCACCTTCCCTCACCCTAGTCATGAGAGGTTTCAGCTCTGTGGCATTAAAATGTGAAAGCAGATCTGCTTGAGTGATCAGGACAGAAGCTTCCAGATTTAGCACTGAATGCTGGTGTTCAGTGAATCCACAGTCTCAAGCAACTGGAAACTCACCATACTTCTGCTGCCAATTGTCTTAACTATGGAGTCCCTTGACAGAGACCAAGACAGGGACTGGGGTGCAAATTGTGTATTTGGGACATGGTGGCATGGAGCCCCATGAAGAGACTGGAAAGCAGGAGAGGGAACTGTTGAAAGTCATGTCCCTTTCAAACCCATAGAAAATTCTGGAAATCTTAATGAGTTTCTTCTGGGCCTGCCAGGGTTCATCCTGCTGCAGACCCTACAAGAGGATGCCGGGGTATTCTTCAGAGTTGTGCCACAGAAAGGAGGGGACATCCTGGGGCTCCCCCCTCACTGGAGGAGTGACAGAGCTGGGGCATTCACTTGCTGGCATTTCAAGCTTGCCAGAACATGGCTGGGCAAGTTCCACAGCAGAGAACAAACTCACTCAGTCAGAAGGGCCCAGCTAGAGGGTCCTGGGAGCAAAGGCATCAGCAGGCCTTGAGAAGGGTAGGGATAGGAGAGATGGGGTGCATGGCAGACTCTGACAGTGTCTGTGGTGCTGCCACACACAGATGTCAAATCATTGCTTCTCAGCCATTTAATCATCTGCTGTAAAGGCTGCACTGTATGCACCTCCTGGGGTGTAATGCTGCAAGGAGCAGCATAACCACGGGGCAGCGGCCTGTGGTTATGAGTTGCTGGGGTGCACACATCTGTGTGCATGCACACACACACACAAACATACACACACAGTATTCTGGCACTGTGACTAGGATGGAATATCTCAATGACTTCCAGACATGACACTCAACACATGTCCAAATGCCATTGTGTCAGGGATTTTAGGCAGCATTTGGTCTTTCTTCCCTCCCAATCATATCAGCAGCTCTCCTACTAACCTGTACCTTCTGCATGCCCTCAAGTGGCTCCTGCCAGGGAACATTGGACCAGGAGACAGAACTTGCTTGAGGAGCTGAACAGGAGGACTTCACAATGAGAGGAACTACATAGGAGAGGGAGGAGCTGCAAAGCGACAGGAACAGTGAGGCCACTCTCAGCTCAGTAATGGCAGGAAGCGCCACCAGCCCAAGGTGTATGTAGACAGCACTCCTGGGGTGGGGACACGAGGACCTGAAGGAAGAGTTGGAGCCACTGAGCAGACTCCACTATGGCCAGGAACACCCAAAGCAGAGTTCAGGGTGTGGGATGCCTGCCTCCCTGCTCACCACACAGGCCTGCAGTTCTGTTTCCATAGACTGAGCCAGGGAACAGGAGGCTGAGACCACAGCCCTCAGTGTTTAGGGAAGGGCCAGAGAAGGACAAAGAGGAACTCAAGGTCAAGTGGACCCAGGGGACAGACACATCTCCCTGAAAAAAGTACCAGGAGCTTCCATTCATTTCGTCCTCCAGCAGGCCCTGTGCAGGGGGTATGTGTGCATGCATACATGGAGTTTGTGTGCGTTGTATTTGTGTGTGTGTTGTATGTGTGTGTGTGTATGTGTGTGTGTGTGTGTGTGCCTGCGTTGCTTCATTGACACATCAAAATTGCTACACACAAATGAAGAAACATAGGCCTGGTGGGTTGTGACTTGCCAAAAGTAGCTTATTAGTGGCAGAACCAGGAACTGCAGGGAAGTCTCATCATCCTACCTCACGTAGAGGTGGACCAGGGACAAGATGATATTTGTTATTTTTCACATTTGAACATGAGTCTTTAACAATAAGTAATTGTTGAATAGGATCTTTTACCTGTAGGTTTTGGTAGCATCACCAATTGATGATGTTCTGCAAAGATGTTTTGGTCTATGGTCACAGTCCACCTCTTTTTGTCTCATGTAGAATTCAACAGTTTGACTTTATTTAACAAAGAAGTCGATGCTGAGAAAGAAACAGGTAAAGTCGAAACTTCAAAATCTTAACCACCCTACATGGTTCTAAGCCTCAGCAAAGCATGCCTCCCTGAGGAGAAAACAGAGGGTCCACTGGAAGCCAAGATCAGAGATAACAAGTCACAGGATTAAACTTCCCAGCCTGAACCTGAACTTGCAAGGGCTGCTGCTCCATCACAGGCAGCCTTGGCAATACCAAGAGGTCACTTGGTATCAGGCTAATCAAACAAGCCCAGCCAGGTCTCACAGCTCCTGCTCTAGCTTGTGCTTTATTAGATGGGTATGCACAAAAAAATGAGGAAGTGAGGTTAACCATTCACTCAGATGTTACCTGGGAAGTTGAGCCAGCACAGCATTTTCAAAGTGATTCAATCCTGAACTCTCAGAGTGCATCTGACACCGCTGCCACCTCCTCCTCTTCCTTGACCTTCTCCTTCACCTCTGTGAGTCTGGGAGTGGCCATACACCATATGTTTACCATCTGAAATTCAAGTAGGAACTCTGAGAAACTAGGGCCAGAGAACATCCTGGTCTGCCCTGGGGATTTCTGGGATCAGATACAGGAGTGTGGGGCCTTGGGGACTTCCTTACATGCCCCCCGAGAGGCTCAGACTCCCCAGCCCCCTTGTCTTCTGCTCATTGCCTGGGGATCCACTTGCAGCAGACAGTTGACAATGACCACAGTCGTTCTCCCTCCACTTACCTGTCCTATGACATATGTCTGTCTCAGACATGGTCATTTAGAAGACCCTTTCAAGCCCACTCTCCATTTCACCTGAGGTTAAGCCTGTGAAGGCACATCATGATCCTCACTGCAGAGAAGAAAAGTGATACAAACCAACCCTGCAGCCCAGATGGTGCAAAAGACTTGCTTCCTTTCTCAAAGACCTTCAGTTCAGGTACAGGAGGCAGACTGGTTTTGATTGTCCTCCCAAAGAGCTGCTCAATGGTCACACTTCCACACTTGCTGGGCTCTTTCCTCTTCCTGGCCACTTGCCCTCCCTCAGAACCATGGATCCCTGCTCTTATTAAAGGCGCTATCTGTAGGGGGTCTCTGCATTGCTACGCCTGGTGTACATACGTGTGCATGTGCACAATCGACAGAATCAGTTTGTGGGAAATAGGAATGCAGGTCATGGTGATAGGTATCTTCCAAACACTTAAAAAATTAGTAATTGATCATTTCTCAGTATGAAATATGTGAAAAACACACTCACCTACCCAAACACAAAGAATGGGCTCAGTGACATGAGGTACATTAAAAAAAAAAAAAGAAAAGCCAGACTTTAAAAACTTTAATGATGGTCTTGCAAGATCGGTGTCTGGTCTCACAGACACCCAGAATAAATATAGCCAGCATTTTATCCCTTAAAGCACAAGGTCCCTCCCCTGTTTCCTCATCAGCTGAGTACTCTGGGGTGTGCAAGCATGCACCACCACACCCAGCTCTAAGTTACTCTTTCTTAACAGAGAGATTTCTATGTCTGTTGGGTCAGGTTGACCCCTTCCCCCACCTCCTGTGTGTCAAGGGGCTGTTGAGGTGCATGGACTTAGGATCTGCCACATCCGTAGGCGATGGTGCTCTTGTGTAAGTGAGCTGCTTGTCACTTTCCATTCTGCTCTGCCTGCCTTTCTTACATCCCAATTCTACATTTAAGGATAAATACTGTATTCTGAAAATGGAACAAGGGACTTTCTATTTCCTCACAAAATGTAACCACAGTACATCTTAAAGCAGGTGAAAATGCATTATCTTCAGATTTCTCAGTTATGATGAGATTGCCTTATCAAAACTATAACTACTCTTCCACTATTTAAAAGAGCAACACCTGCCTATTAGTTACCCTGGAAGGAAGGCCTATTTTCTTGGAGACGATTTATAACACCCTCACCAGTGAATTCCATTCCACTTTCTGACGGCTTCATTTTCCGCCCCAGTGAGGAGGACATGTGGAACGCTATTCACTCACAGGTCAGTCTGAGCAGGGACACTGGCTTGTCCTGATGAAGGCCAGTGTGCCCCAGACAAATGCTGCAGCTCCACCCTCTGCTTCTGTGTGAGGGGAAGGCTCTGTGGGGCCAGGCACATTCCGATGACAGGCCCACTCTCCCTCTCCTTCTTGAAGTCAGGTGGAAATCCTCTTTCCCTAAAAGCTCTGTGAGTCTCACCACTCTCCACACACAGGTGCTGGCTTCGCAGATGTTCCTCCAAGGAACAGGCTCCGGTGCCTTCTGTTACCTGCAGTGGGATATTCCATACTTGGGTATCTGGCTGACCTCCATCTCAAGCCCTGTGATTCTTGGGTACATTTCAATTCCTGAGGACACAGTTAGTGCAACCGCTTTCCTCAAGTCATCTGCTCAAACAACTCTCTTGTCCACTACAGAAGAGGAGCTGAAGTCACACTAGCACCACATTAATGGGATGAGCATTTGCTACTCTGACCATCTGTGGAGTAGCAGGATTAGCCAGGGTTGCTAATAAAGTGGCCACAGCAGCTTGAATTCACCTTTCCCTGAAGCCAGCAACATCCAGACTCCTAATGTGAGTTCCCACATCCAGGCAGATGAGGAAGGTGCTGTTCAGAAAGGAAGAGGAGTCGGAAAGAGCAGAAATTCAAACTCCACTTCCCTCTCCCATTTCTATCAGCACTCAGAGAAGGAAAAACTCAAAGCCCCTGTTGAATAGCCTGTGAATTATTTTAATGAGGGAGATTTTGAAATTGAATGTCTTACATTTACCAAAGGCTATCTAAGTCTGAAGCAACAGTAAATTCGGGGCATTTCTGAAGGTGGTGGTTTATGATCCTTTTGAGGAATAGTTATTAAAGTAATTGTACACGTTTTCAGATCCTGAGTACACTGTTGTTCCCTCTGAGCCCCAGTACCTTTACTGGAAAAACAATAATAATACCTATTCACCAGGTATCAGTGAATAGAAATCTACAGGGTATGATATCCATAAAACCCTGAGCATAGTGCTCTAAAAATTGGGGGAGAAAAAGTCATATTTTTTCCCACCCATAGCTAGGTTCCTGGCGGAAACTCCTGTAACCAAAGACATATTCACAAGGGAATAGCATAACACATTTATTTAATACATTTTGTGTGGCACAAGAGCCTTCCAAAATGAAGACCCAAAGACCCAGGGAAAGTTGTGTGTGTTTATAGACAGTCATGCAGATTCTGCTTGCAGGACAAAAGGAGCTAAGGTCATGGAAAAGACTTAGAGGACTTTGCAAGTCATGCTTGTTCAGATTCTCCTTTGTCTCTGTGTGCTACATTCTATCCCTCTGGGTTCAGCAGGGATATGAGGGTCTTATATTTGAATGAGCAACTTGTGACCTACTTTCAGGGAAGCCCTGTGGACATGGAAGGTGGGTCATGGCCATCTCTCAGAGGAGAAAGGTAGGAGAAAGCCAGGTGGCCTGCTTGCTTCTGCTGTTTTTCTCAATTTCTTTTGAAATAAAAGCAAACTTTGTGAAGCATTTGAGTACCAATTCCACACATCTGGCAACATTTTCTACACCCCATCAGTAGAATTCAAGACACAAACAATTTAGAAATTCAGCTGTCATCAAATGTCATTAAATGGTCTATTCAACCACATGACCATGGCCACCATTGCAAGCTCTCACAAGTATAAACACTGTCTCAGACTGAAAACTTGGAAATATATCATCCTTGAATTACAGACCCCCTTCCTAATAACTTAATCTGTTTCAGACAAGAACCAGGTTATAGCCTGTATCGTTCTATCTTATCAGCTTTGCTGTTCACGTGCATATTACAGGTTATTTCAAAAGAAATTAGAGGAAAACAAGAGGTAAATGCGTGCATACACATGCACAGTCGTTGTGCTGAATCCATAAGTGTCAATCCTGTTCTAAATTCTGTTTATTGTATAGTCACAATGGAAGTTAGAAATTGCTCTGAATGAAATGCACTTGTTTTCTAAATCAGAAAGAATGATAGAAAGAAAAGACAACAAGATGTGGAATGAACATGAACTACATGGACTACAGCTCTCCAATTTCTCCAATTTGCTAATAAATTCTTGAAAATCAACTCTATTTAATGCCCTTCAATGTCCATTTCTAAATCTTAATGGTGTTGTAAAGCAATATACATCAAAGTACTTCAAAATGTAAATATTACACAAATAAAAGGTATTTTAACATATACTTGTACAACAAAGTATAAAGTACCCAGATAAAAGATATTTTTAATATCATAATAAGAAAGACAAGAACTCTAATTTCCTGGCTCTCTGTGTAGTATAAATGGAGCAAGTTCAATAACTAACTTTTCTAATGAAATACAATATCTGGCAATTACTTTAATAACTATTCCTCAAAAGGATCATAAACCACCACCTTCAAAAATGCCCCAAATTTACTGTTGCTTCAGACTTAGATAGCCTGTGGTAAATGTAAGGCATTCAATTTCAAAATCTCCCTCATTAAAATAATTCACAGGCTATTCAACAGTGGCTTTGAGTTTTTCCTTCTCTGAGTGCTGGTAGAAATGGGAGAGGGAAGTTAGCATTTATTAACTATTACTCAGCTTCAAACACCATGCTGTGCATTTTACAGATGTGACCTTTGTCAAAAGACAGAATTGCAACACACTTAAAGATTTTAATTGGCTTTATTTGTGATTCAAGATTGGGCAACACTTCACTCCATAAAACAGAATCAGTGATCCTCTGGGCTGAGCCGAGGAGGTTCATTCTGTAGACAGATAAGGGCTGAAGAAGCCCAAAGCTGGAACAAAAGCAGCCTGCCCATTTTACAGCTACTTCCTTGTAAGGTGAGGACAGGAAGCCAGAATCATAGAGAAACAACTGACTGGTTAAAATTGAATTCCTTCAGATGTGCTTTTTCTAATGAAGATTAAAACAGGGAACTTCATTATAATACCAATTAAAATTGGCCTATTTGAGAAATTTGGCTATTGTTCTCTGTCTCCTTGTTCCTTGAACAGTTAGTGAACAATTTAGCTTTGGCTTGGTGGAACCTTGGCATTGAAGTCAGTATTAGCATGAATGAATCCATTTTGCTTTTTAATTTGTCCATTGGAGTCCAGCACAGGAGGTTAGTTCAAAACAATACCCTCCTGTAATTTTTATTTAACATATATAGATCATTCAATGACTAAACCAAGGCTCAGAGCCAAGTATATATTCCCACAAAATCTACTTTGATTCCCAAGATGAAAAATTGATAAAAACTTAAAATAGCAAGTATTTGCCAGGCTTGAGGTGCACCCTGTAATTCCAGCAACTTGGGAGTCTGAGGCAGGAGGATCACAAGTTGGAGACAAGCCTCAGCATATTAGTGAATCCCTAAGCAATTTAGTGAAAAACCCTGTCTTTAAAAAAAGCTCAGTTCAATCCAAGTACCAAAAAAAAAAAAAAAAAAAAAAGTTTAAATGATATCATAGCATTTATATTACCTAGTTTGCTTATAAAAATTGCTTAATTTCCCACCCCACCCAGGACTCTTATATATCTCAAGGCATTTTCTTCTTCTAAAGAGTCCTAAATCTGAATATTTTGCTTACTTTTTAAAATTTTATTTATTTATTTATTTTTTGGTCAGCTTTGTCTGTCACTGTGACAAAATACCTTTGAAAATCAACTTGGAAAGAGGAAACACTTATTTGAGTTCACATTTTCAGGGCTCTATTGTTTTGTTGTCTCCCACAGGGAAGAGATCATTTCAGGGAGCACCAAAGTTGCTTACCTTATGGTGGCCAGGAAGCTGAGAGAAACAGGAATGTTTAGGAGCTCCTAATATCCCCTTCCAGGGTATGCACTGAATGATCTAACCTCCTCTAACTGGGCCTCATTTCCTAATAGTGTCACAGGATGGTGTGACCAAGCCTTTAACAAATGGGCCTTTGGAAGACATTTCAAATCCAATCTCTAGTACTTATAGTCCAAATACCAAAAAATAGCAATTTAAAAAATTGATTCCCTTTCCTAGACTATGTTGTACAGAAAATATTCCAAAGGTTGTTTTTCACTCCATCTTCCAGATTTTGAGTTAAGTAAAATGTTATGATTCACAGTTAGATGCAAGAATAAAACCTCAAAGGTTGCCAATCTTTTCCCATTTGCTGTAAGGCCACAAAGCGCTCAGGTTTTCCCCATATTTTGGTAACTGACCTTCTAGAGACTATGGACCTTCTGGTGGGTGGGAGGCTGTGGGGAATACCATGGGTCCATCTAATCACTCTAGAGAAGAAGCTATATGAGAAACCAGGTACCCCCTGCAGCCCAATAAGAAACCAGATGGACAAAGGAGTCACACCCCCCCCATTACAGACTACCAACTGGATGCATCCCAGGAGGCAGCTGCCTGTCTTCTAGATGGACTGACTGCATTTTCTGCTTCTGACCTTGTTCATGGAGGTTCAAGAGTGGGGCCACCCTTTTTACCAAGGAGAGGGGCCTACTGAGAAAGTTTTCCTAGGTTAAAGGGAAAATTCCCCACATAACAACTGGGTTTCAGTTAAAGCCATTGCCACTAGCAATTTACCATCTTTTGAACTTAAATTAAAATTTTGATACCTATTTCTTTTTATGAAAAAGCCACCACATAAAACATAATTACTGTAATGAAGATGCATTGCTTCTCATGGGGGATTTATGGCAACTATTTTGTTCAATTTGCCGAAGAATGTCAGAATGAAATGGCGGGGGTAATCCCTGAAGAGAAACTACCAAAGATAATTTTTTAGTAAAACAGATGAAGCAAAGTAGGAGGGTAGACAATTATCTGCTGCAGTTAAATGTTGTAGATCTCGGAGATAGGAGCACAATGCTCTTCCTCACTGAACAGGCTATCCATCAAAGGGAGCATTTTCTTTTCTATTCTATTGATGGTGTTTTATAATAAAATAATAATTTGCATTTCTATGGTGCCTTTCATCTTGCAGGACTTTATAGATACTAAATTATTTAGCTTTGTAACCACTCTGAGAGGTAAGTTTCTTCATATGCTCACCTGAGGCACTGATAAGCTAAATGACGTCCCCAAGGGCACAGTTCAGAACAGATCCTGAGGTACAGCTTCATCTTGTCTCCTGGGGGCATTTCTGCTGTCTCATTTTTTATGGTTAGACTCATCTGAAAGCTTTCCTCACCCAAACAGATGTTTCTTTTCAAACTCCGATCAGAATCACCCCATCATTATGTGACATAAAGAATTATATAGCCAAGTAAGCCCCTTTGGAAAATAGCGTACTCTATCTAGGATTTTTTTTTTTCCTAATGTCTTTTCATTATTAGTGAATGGATCATCCTCCCAGCTGCCTTGCCAGGGTGAACAACTGGGAGACAATTGGAAAAACTATTGCAGGACACCATTCAACACCATGCAAATGTATTGCTATCTTTTGCAGAGAGTCGTGTTTAATTTATGAGAGCAGTTCAGGGTTTGTGTACTTAAATTTTATAGTCTCTCTACGGATGGCAAAATAATAAGGATGGACAGACTCTTGCATTCACCATGCCTAATCGGGGTCAGCCCCAAACCTGGGGTAAGCTCTGGGAGTCCCAGGGAAAGAAGAGGTTAGGAGAATGGGAGGTAGATAATTATTTCCTGGGTTAGAAATGCTAAAGCTCAAAGAATATAATTGGGCGAGTACAAGAACTCAGAATTAGGAACTATGGACTCTTAGCTATTTATGAGCCACCTCCAATGTTAAAATAATTAACTAGGAAGCCAATAGGTACGGTTCCTTTGTAAACTAGGATTCCAAGCTTAACCAATGAGAAACCACCAACAAACCTCTAAGAAACGGCCTGACCAATCAGAAACCATAACTAACTTTCAACCAGTGGCTTTCTTCTTTCATCCATCAAACATTTTCTTTGTCTTTCTTTTACATCATCTTGTAAAAGTTTTTCCTCAAGCTGGTCTTGGAGACCTGAGCAGCTATGGCCTGGCACTGCTTAATTCATGAATCCTTATGTGCCCAAGTAAATTCAGATTTTTCCCCTAGTTATGGTGTTTCTGAATTTACTTTATTATTGATGAGTCTTGATGGCAAGTGAGTTAAAATTTTAATGCACCTAAGTTTATCTTTTAACGTTCCCAAAATATGTAAGTCCTATTTGAATTTGGGATGAGAAAAAGATTTTCATTTGCTAATCCAATCTTTTCTCCAGGGAGTATTCTAGAATGCCTTCCAAAAAAGAAAAGTAATTTTTATTTATATAATACTTCTGAAGAACAGAAGCAAGCTATTAATTGGTGCATACCAGATCCTAGTTTCTTATTATTTTTGTTGTGAATGTGATTTTTTGGTTGGAACTTGGAAGAAAATATTACAGTATCATTTATTTACTTTTCTGAGATGTAACTCTCAACTAAAAAAAAAATCCTAAAAGATTTTGTTTATTATTTTTTTCATCAGAGAGGATGATCCCTTTTGGGGACAAATGACAGTCACAAAATCTATTGTCCCTGGGGCATGGGAAAGTGGCATGTACTGCTGAACCAATATTTGCTATTGAAGGAATTCAGTTCAAACAGGATGTCATTAGATATTGTGCATAAGAAAAATTTCTTTGCTGCACTACAGTTATCTCAAAACATTGAACATTGCAAACCAAAGATCAAAAGAGGAAAATACATTCCAAACCAGCCTCTTTCCCATCTTGATTCCTCCTCCTCTCCTTCAATGGGAGGGATCCTGGGGTCCACACAGTTCTGAATGGTGGTAACAGGAAATAACTTTGTTTAGAATACAGAATCCCTTATGGTCCAGCTTTTTTACTTGCTGGAGCAAAATGCTTCAGAGATGATGTAATGAGATGCATTTGAATAAACTCTTTACACTGGTATGAACTATTTTTATGTGAAAAGAAAGAGTTTCTTCAATGCTGATCTCTCATTCCTCTGAAACCACTTTCAGTATTTCCTATTTTTGCAACAATTGAACACTGCTACCTAATAGGATAGACTTTAGTCCAAAGATGGCTCCTGAAATACAATTATGTACAGGGAGCAGGGGTATAGGATGCAGAGTACTGTCGCTTTTCAACACTATTGCCATCAGAACTTTTATACACTTCTTTTCTATCATTTTCAGATTTTTTCCTTAGTTGTGGTGTTTCTGAATTTGCACTGTTACTGATGAGTCTTAATGGCAAATGCTCTAAACAGAAGTGCCTGTTGTACTGGTGTAATGCGGTGGTTTTCTCTGCAATGAATTCAGTATTTACATTTCCATCAGGCACCTTTGCCAACCTCACTTCAATGCATTTACAAACAGATTGATTCTCTAACCTCCAGCATGGGAGTTGCTCCAAATAGTGTCACTTGCATTTATTTCTCTCTTCAAACGTCATCCCTTTAGCCCTTTATCCTGTTTTATTTTTCACAGTCAACTTTCTCTACAAGCAGGTTAACAGTCCTGTAAAAATATGGAAGCTTTGTATGCTACCATGGATATGAATCCTTCTATCCCAGGAAGAGGAGCAGCAAGAGGAGGAAAATGAGGTAGTTTGGCAATTTATTGACTGCACAAAAATCACAGCTGTGAGAGATGGTAGTTGACAAGACTTATCTAAGCCATCTCTTCCCCAGCTCCAGATACACAAACACAGACTCTGGAGGACCACAAGACTTCAGGAGTTTCTGTAGTCTCTACCTCAGCACTAGGAGCCCAGAAGCAAACCCAGGGGCCACATCCAAGACCCCTGACCTCTGTGGGCTCCACAGCATCTTAGTTTTCAATGTGTCATGATAGAAGCTTCATTGGAAACCAACATTGTGTCTAATTCCTGAGGTTTTATCTCCATTCAGCAGATAAAAGATTATAGTCAGTCAGTGATTCTCCAGGTAGAGTTCATTTAAGGGACTCTTCACATACCAGGCCAGATACTTGGAATGGTCCCAGAAAGCTGGGTTTTATCAGTCTTTCCAGGTGATTCTGATGCACTCTCAAGTTTGGAAATTTTAAAAAAATTGAAATAAGTTGAAGCTGAAAACTTCTGAATAATCAGCAGTCATGGAAAGAAACAGTGTCTAAACTTAAGCAGATATTTCTGAAAAAATTGACTGTCATTGACCCTCCCCAGAAGGAATTTCCTGTTTGGAAAAAGACTGACCCTTGTCACCAGGAAAAGCAATTTAAGCCATCCATTAGAATAAAAAATACTAAACAGAACCTTACATACCCTCCCACAGAAGCCCTCACCCGCTCCTTGCTCTATGTGTTAAGTCGGTGTGCCAGTCTTTCCCTCATTTCCAGTCCTCATGAACATACAGGTCATATGTGTCCACAACTCATCTCTCTCTTGTTCATCCCTGTATTGTCAGTTAATTTCCAGGCCCCCAATTATTTGAAGCCCCTATGTTAGAGGAAAGCTGTCTTCCCAATCGATTTAGGCTGCCCATCTGAATTGTTCACCACGGATACCCCTTTTTACAACTGAGCTGATACAAATTCATGCAGAAAATGGCAGAAGAACCAAGATTTCCGGGAAAAGACCAAAATGCACTAGACATCTCACATAAAGTATTTCGTCTCATCCCCACAATAACCTGCAAAGTAGAAGATTCTCACACCATCTTATCAGTGAGAGGACAGGTTTATAGAAAGCAAAGAGCCAAGATGCTGATGGAAAATAGAAACAGGATCTAGATCCACCCAGCAAAAAAGGTGAGTGAGTTGGAGGCTTGAGGCACAGAGGGGCAAACATCAGTTCTCATTAGTGCAACAAGGGCACAGCCAGATAGGCCACATACTGTTTCTAGGACTTGCTTTTGGTCTCAGATCTGAATGTGTGAAATGGGAATGCAGAGTGCACTCCAGGATTTGGTGCTAAGCAAAGCAATGCCCTCAGTGACTGGCATCCCCCAACTCTATGGCAGTAGAGTCAGGGCTCCTACTGACTCCAAAGCCATTTATCTCTGATTCAGGCTGCCAGTTGGGGGAGCCAAGAAGCCCCTCACTCTCTTCCTGACTTGTCACTCATTCCATAAATTTAGGAAAATTACTTACCAGTTTGTGGTTTGAGATTCCTCTAGCTTTATAAAGGAAGTATCAGGGAAGTTTGTAGAGACCTGTGTGTCTCCATTCCCCTTGGGACATTTCGGCTCTCACCATGATGTTTCTTCTCCTAAGGACACTAACCCTCTATTCCTGTCAGATCAGAGCTACACCCTCATGACCTTACTTAATTTTAATTATTTTCTTACTCCAAATACTGCATGTTAAGGCCTCATCATATGGATTTTAGAAGACCCACACATTAAGTCCTTACCAAGTGGTGTGTGGTAAGTTTATCCTTTGATGACAGGATCAGTCTAGTTGATTTGACTAGTTGATTTCAACTTCTCTATTACAAGCTGAGGAAAAATGTTAAGGACTTAAAAAAAAAACATTTAGGCAAAGTAAATGATTTGTTTTCCATCTGTTTATATCAACTGAGATCAAGTAACCCACACTCTAGCAGATAGCAACAATATATGTTGACACTATGGATTCACGCAGCTTTTAATGCTCTCACATGTTCCTGGGCTGTGGTAGAAAGCAGAGGGATAAAGGTGTTTGGGGGAAATTAGCATGGAGGTGCACGAGCAGAGGACACAAATAGTGTGTTATATTTTCAAGGTCATTATCCATGAGTGACAGGTGAGTTGCCTAGTATCCATGCAGGAGACAGACTTGGATTAGACCCCAGATCCATCTCTTACTACCTGAAAGATGTGAAGAAGATTCCCTAACCTAAGGGAAGCCCTGGGCTGGAGCTGCAGCTCAGTGGCAGAGTGCTTGCCTAGCATATGTGAGGTACTGGGTTCGATCCTTAGCACCACATAAAAAACTAAACAAATAAAGGCATGCTGTCGGTCTACAACTATAATTAAAAAAATAAATAAAGAAAAGCTCTACTTTCCTTATTTACAGAAAGGGGTTAAAATTGCCCACCACCATGGGTGTTTTAGGATTAATTGATATATCAAGTATGAAGTCGTAGGTATTGGGTCTGTGGCATAGTGCTGCTCTCCAACACTTCACTCTTGACAGACTCCAGCTGTGACTCCGGCTCAGTGAGCCGGTTAGAATGGCACTATGGGGTGAGCCTGCTCCCCAGAACCTTCAATCAACAACACTTGGGATGTGCTCCATCAGTGAAAGGAGGACTAAGGAGAAGTGTGCATTTTCACACAGCTGATGGCTGAAGAGCAAAAGATTACAGGGTCCCAGAGATCTGTCAGAGTGATGCCAACTCTTTCCTGTCAGGGCTATGGGTCTTCTGTTTCTGACAATGCCAGAAAACAGTGGTGGGTTTCCCCTTAAGAATTGATTTACTACAAAGAGAGAGAGACCAGGTGAGCACCTGTTGTGTTTTGAATGTGAGGTGTCCCCCAGAAGCTCATGTGGGAGACAATGCAAGACGATTCAGAGGAGAAATGATTGGGTTGAGAGTGTCTTAACCTGATCAGTGTTTTAGTCCCCTGATAAGGATTAACGAGTGGTAACTGAAGTGGTGGGGTGTAGCTGGAGGAGGTGGGGATTAGGGCGTGACTTTGGTATATATATTTGTATCTGGATAGGGCGCTCTCTCTCTCTCTCTCTCTCTCTCTCTCTCTCTCTCTGCTTCCTGATCACCATGAGTGGCTTCTCTCTGCCATATACTCCGCCATGATGTCCAGCCTCACCTTGAGCCCAGAGGAATGAGCCAGCCTTCTGTAGTCTGAGACCTCTGAAGCCCTCAAATAAACTTTTTTCTCTCCGGGCAGTTGTGCTGGTCAGATCCATTAGTCACAGCAGTGACATGGCTTAATGTATTTGGCAAGTGACCTAAACTCAACCAGAGGTTTTTGTCTTCAAGACCTGAAGATGTGGCCCTTTTATAGACTAAGTTTTAGAAAAGGAAATGAACTGTGGTGTTCTCTCACAAAATGTCCAAATTAAGAAAGCCAAATGGTTTCAGGAACAGTTCAGCATTTTCTCACCTGAGCTGGGGTCGAAGTATCAGCAGCAACAAGAAGAAATGAGCGAGGAGGATGGCTTCTGATAATTGCAAATGGAACAGTTGTTCCTACACTTCCTTCCGCATCTGCATCATCTATTGACACAGCCGTGCTGTGTTTGCTCTGAGCCAGCAGGTGAGTGAGTGGCAGAAGCCCTGAATTCATCTGGAGGCTCCAGACCTGCCTTGTAATTGGGAATGTCCTCCACCCAACCAGAGCTGCTTTCCTCTCACCACCTGGCTTGGCCAGATGGGTTGAAATATGCCATGCATAATTGTCTTTCCAGGCTGTTCCCCTACAATGTGCTTTGACACAGCTTGGGGAAGGAAGGCTCACCTGGAGCACAGCATTCAGAGGCAGAGGCATGTGGCTCCTGTGGGTGGCCAGAGGAGCCATTTTCTAGGTTTGTCCTAGCCACAGGAATCACTAAAAAGAGCTTAGCACAGGACCTGGCATGTGACATGACTCTGCTTGATGAAGTCACATTTATCTCTCTCTGTTGAACACCATCGCCATGGGCAAGTCATACAGCCCCACCAAGTAGAACCACCTGGAGAGAAGCCATGTGCTTCAGAAATAGCACGCCCACCCATGCCTTACCGACTCCCCAGTGTGTGGAATTCCTCTGAGGGGAGCTACTTTTCTGACTTGAATTATTCCATAAAGTTGAGACTAAAGTGAGCACAACAATCCCACCATTTGGTGATGGTCAGTTTTCTGTCCAATAAGAAAAGAACAAGACTCCAAAGAGCCCAGACAGAGGTGGGCAAGTATGTGTCAGTCTTTCAGATGTGTGAGAGAGTCACATAACTCTCTCTTCGGGACCACTGAACTCAGCCACAATCACTCGGAAGCCATCTTCCTACTGTGTCCACACTGTGGTATAGCAGCACACAGTAGGTTTAAAACAAGTGGAACAAGACCTGAGTGACTCACTTACCCTTCTGCACCAGAGTCAAAGGCAGACTTCTCTCATTCCTCTGGTAATGGATGGGCATGGGGGGGGTGTTGGAGAGCTCTACCAGGTGTGTATGTCTACTTGTGGCCTCTCCAGGGGGTGAGCTTCAGCCTTCATTGCACATTTAAAACATATGGAGGAAGCCTGGGATAATGTCAACCCCAGGATCTGCCACACAGCTCACCTGCCTCCCAAGAGAGCTGAAGAGATGGGAAGGCTCATGTAGACTTGCATGTGATGAGCATTTCAAAAATTGCTTTCACCTCCTTATCCCAGCAAATGACAAAAATATTCCATGACAAGTACTGGCCACAGAGAACTTATCATGGAAACATTCTGAATAGGAAGGAAAAATAACCTTCTTGTTTTAGCTTTGACACACTTTTTAATATTTTAATCAAAGCCTTTTCAAAGGTCTGGATTTATGTCTTGAATCTTTGTCAGGCTAGTGGAGTCTTTGAGCACTCAGTCATTATCCTGGAATAATGCTTCCCCAAACAGAGTACACGTGAGATTTAATTTTCTTTGTTTGTTTTTCCTGTGCTCATTGTCACTACATTATATATCGTCTCTTTTTTAATTTTTGAGACTATAACACATTAGTATTTATTATAGTCACCATAATTATACAATGGATAACTTTACCTTATTTCAAAATTTTGTATCTTTGGCCAGCACCTCCCAACATTCCCCACTGGGTAGCCACATTCTACCCTCTGCTTCTGAGTTCAACTGTGCCTGGATTATTTCACTTAGCACGACACCCTCTAGGTTCATCCATGTTAGCCTGAATAGTATTATATTATGTATATATACAACATTTTCTTTGTCCATTTATACATCAAAGACACCTATGTTGATTCCAGTGTGGCTCTTGTGAATATTGCTCTAATAAACATGGTAGCGCAGGTATCTCTTGGACATACTGACTTCAGTGCATTGGGATGTATTCCCAGACGGAAGACTGCTGGATCCTGGTGGGACTGAATAACAGACAGATGAATTGTCCACGGTCTAATAAGCTTCTTTAGAAACAAAACTGGAGAAGACTAAAGGTTAGAAATTGAGTCAGGATAAGTTGCCCAAATAAGGTAAGCATGAGCTTGAGAGTAAGGAAAGAGGTATGAGTGACAACTGGAAATCAGGACTAGGAGAGGCTAAAGAACAGGCAAGTGACCCTGAGCCTGATGCAGACCTTTGGGGATGGGAAAGGCTCTGGGGAGAGTTTGTCTGATGGTGAGTCCTTCTTGATCCCAAAGGGCAATGCCTTACAACAAGGATAAGGTACATCTTGATGTGTGTGTATGTGTGTGTGTGCACACGCAGGTGACTGTGTGCTTGTGTGCTTGTATGTGTAACTTTCTCTTTGGGTTGGCCATAGCTCCTTAAGGAACTGGCATACTGGTAGAATGCAAAGCTTCCAAACTCAATAAACATCCAGTGTATGGAAATGGATTCCTGGCTCATTCTTTTTCCTCTTTGCAGTCTTTAAAGACTGCAAATTTATATCCGTGACTAACAGTTCATTTACAGAGCCAGTCCTACTCCTAAAGCTATAGAAAAAATTTAAAATGTGTTAAATTTTAAAAAATCAATTTCTTTCGATGGCTATTTAGGCTTAGTTTATATTCAATTTAACAGGGAAAACAATAACAAATTCAATAGCAATGCAAAGGTATTATAAACAGTCTAATAAGCAAGATGTTATTTTCATTTGGTTCATATTAAAACTGGATTTAGAGGAACCACGCAAATTCACACTTAATAACAAATACATTTATGTATGTATATTAAATTTCCCATGCATAATCAAAACAAGTTTTCTAGATAGGGTACTTTATTGTCTGACATGAGGCATAATTCTAACACTATAAATGTTTAGAAAAATCAGGCTTAGTTGAGTTACATCTACATATACAAATAGTTTTCACTAAATTAACAACATAAAAGGCTAGAATTTAAAAAACCAAATATTTGGGATTGGGGCTATTGCAGTTGCAGATCTTATAATACTAAGATACTGATTTGTCTGAAGTTGTCACAGCTTTGGAATTTGTTGCAGCCAAAATTATAGTGGACCAAAATTTATTCCAACTATTGACCATTACAGGCTAATGGATCATTGTGTTCCTAGTAGGATTTAGACTAAGATGTTTTGGAGAAAAGGATGCCATGTATACCATATATAGCCACATTGGAAGAAGAAAAATAGCAACTTCATAATAATCAGTTACTTTTTTTTCCAATGTGAGCAAAATTCTGGAACATTGACTACCACTGAAATTTTTAGGAGATTGGTCATCTTGTTTTATGAACAGTGCAATTTTTTTTTCCAGCATTCTCAGTGTCTACTACACTTTCAGTTGCAAATTTCTCTCTGGATTAATAAATTTAGCCAAAAAATAACAGAAAAAAATATGGGTCGAAATATAATCCTCTGCTTTTACATAGTGAAAAAGATAATGGAAATAGTCCAAGACAGAAAACAAAAGAACAGCAAAACACTTTCTTTTATACATCAGACTTAACTAGCTAAGAGTGTCAGAGAAGCAGGGAGATCCTAAGCAGGAATTTTCTGGAAACTTTTCTCCCTTTCTACCAGCTTAACTTAACACCCTCCATGTGACAGTTCACAGCTTGATAGGGTTTATAATTTGGTTTGAATGTTGTGACTGCACATGTTGTTCTTATTATTATAAATGCCTAATCCTTTGGTGAAACTATTTGTCACAATAATACCCTGTACCGAAGACTTTTACAAGATAATTACATGGTGAGTAAACAATACAATGTTCTCTTTTATCTGTTTTAAATGGGATGCCTTCTAATTTTATCACCTGCCTTTCGTTCATATATTATTGGGCAGGGTAAATAAGAGTCACTGAACAGCCTTTCTAAATCATTTGCTATTATACCTTCTACTATATCCCTAAATTAATGAGCAATATTTAATGCTTACCACCTCCTCACTTTGTAAACATCAGTTTCCATTGCTTTTGTGCAAGGTGGAAGAAATATTGAGCCTGCTCGTTCTCTTTGAATGCTTAGAAGACTGCCTGAAGAATGTTCCTCAGCTAATAGACTGAAGAGAGCAGTGTCCTCTGCATTTCCCTGAGAGGGGCTCACTGCTGGCTGAGGGTGACCCAGCATGGAGGTCAGCAATGGATTTCTCTTCTCTTCTTCTTCCTCTTTTTAAAATTCCCCCCTCTGCTCCTCACTTTCCTTTCTTCCTTAATTCCATCTTAAATTTTTTTAAATGAGATTTTAAGTTGTTAAATAACATTATATATCTAACAAGTGATGAAGAATTTTCAGAGGTGAAATGATTAGATTATGAGAGGTATGACCTAATCTGAAGATTAAACCATTTAAATGGATTAGTTGGGCCATAGGCACCATAGGCAGGTAGGGTGTGACCAAAGGAAGAAGGTCACTGGGTTATTAGTGCCTTTTGGGTTATTAGTTTGTCCTTGGTAAGCAGGAGATCTCTCTGGTTCCTGACTATCGTGTCCTGAGCTGCTTTCCTCCTTCACTCTCTGCCTTGATGTTCTGCCTCATCTTGGACCTACAGCTATGGAGTCAGATGGAGTCAGTTGACCATGGACTGCACTCTGAAACCATGAGGTAAACTTCTTCCTCTAATTGTTCTTGCCAGGTTCTTTTATCACAATGATACAAAAGCTACCTAAAACAGTGGAAATCATGCAGTGTTCCTGGAGCCAGCAGGCATGAGACCCCAGTACTGGGCTCTTGGTTAGTTAGAATCCCATAGGGAAACAGGAAGTGTTTGGTAGCTACTGGAACAGAGGCAGTTTCCATGTCCAGACATGTCCAACATGTCTTCAAAAATATTACACAGGTATTTTCTGTGTTCCACAAAAATTAAGCTGTGGAATGTTTGTGATCTGAAACTGTAGGTTCCTTAACCAAAGAGGTCCCTAAGCTCCCCTTCCAATCTCTCTGTGGATCAGCACTCCAGAGAGTTAGAACACCTGCTCATCAGTGACTGCTCTTCAGCCACAAGGCATGTGCATGTCTGCCTGCGTGCCTACATATACCCGTGTGCTCATGCATGTATATACCCCAAGAGGAAGCTTTTTGAAAAGCTCCCCAGTGATTTGTGCGTCCTATTCCCCTGGAGAAATTTTGCTTTGCAGCCATGTGTAATCAGGAATTAGGGCCTCACCAGATAATAAACCTGCTGGCCCCTTGATCTTGGAATTCCCATCCTCCCAAACTGTGAGAAATAAATTTAAGTTGTTTAAGCCATCCATTCTATGATTTTTTAGTAGCAGATTAAGATAATACCTGCCATTGGTCCTGACCTGAAGATGCCTTCCATATTCTCAAATGCACATTTAATAGAAATTAAGCAAATAGTCATTGCCAGGTGCAGGTCCCATTGGGAGTGATTTGCCCTTATAGCCATCCACTCCAGAGTCTGTGTCCCCTTAAACATCTCTGAACAAGAAGAAAGTGACTGAATATGGAATGGTGAGCCCAACTCTATACCTTGTTCTTGTTGCTTATTTGCAGAAAATGAATATTTATGAAAACCTACTATTGCCCACACTTTTGTTAAAGCTCTATCCTCTAGTCCAACTGTTTATACATTTCTTCCCTTATTTGTGCATTTATTTAATAAATTCTGGGTGCTTACTATGTCTTGATTCCTGGTTTGAGGTGCTGGTAGATATGTGCTATTTTAGTCCACATAAGACATCACAGAAGACTGAAGATTGAAGAAATTTTACAAAACTCACCCCAGGTTCAACTGATTGTCCTAAAAGAGCCAAGAACTCAAGTCATTCTGGTGCCAAAGTCCATGTCCCTAATAGAACAATGATTTTCAAAATATCTCAACCCCATAAGTATAACTAGGTTGTGATTACCAGGCAGATATTTGATTTATTCACCATTTAAAGAACATTCCACAATTGAATGTTTTAAAAATACACATATTAGAGATAACAATTTAGTAAGTTTCCATGTAATCATAACTCATCTTCAACAATTTTCAATATTTTCTTTCTTGTTACCTCAATCTTCATCAATTGCCACTATTTTTATACTGTAGAACTTTAAAGAACATCTCAAATAACACACCACTTCATCCATAAACGTTTTATTATGTATCAAAACATATCTTTATACTTAGCCACAATTCCATTATCACTGTCCCATTATCATTTTCAAGAAAATTGAAAACAATCCCCTAATAATATCTAATGTGATTCTGCATTTAGTTTTCAATGATTATCTCAACATAAATGATTTATTAGCATTGGCATGATCTCAATGAGTGTTACATTACATTTGGTTGGTAGATTTCTTTTTGTCTATAAATTCCCAACCCTAACTTTGCCATTTTTTTCGTGACATGTGTTTGCTATTGAAGAAATAAAGAAGCTTATGCATTTGTGCTATAGAATTCCAGCAGTCTGGATTTGACTGCTGTGTCCCTATGGCCCCTCTGTGTATAATGTGGTTTAAGCGTGAGTCTGGAATTGATGGATGCTGCTTCATATTAGCAGATCTGGCAGGCAGTCTCGTTTCTAAATGACATGGCACATAATCTGTCCTGTCTATGTGCTAATGTAGGCAATGGTGAAATTACCCTGTGAAGACAATCTGTTTCTTACACTATTGTCACTGGAGTACTAGACACATCAGTATCATTCTTTTTCCAGTTCCTTTAGCTTAAGGAAATTAAGATAAATAAAATCAAAGCATTTCCATTTCAAATTCCAGCCTCCACTTTAAGGCTGGGACCTGGCACAGGTAGCAGGGTTCCTGAGCAATGGAGGATCTCCATAGAATTAGCCATTAGCCTCTTTCTTAGATGGCTTTTTCCTTTGGAGGTCCTTTAGTTTCCTATGAATTCTGCAAGTCCCTATTTCAGGACTGAATTCATTCCTAATCATGCCCACCTTTCATTGCTCCTGACCTGAAGATGCCTTAACTGTTTCATTGCAATTTTAAACCTAGTTTACTATAGTCAAACTCAAGATGATTCTCCAGAAACCAAGTCTCACCCTGAAATGCCCTGTTCTCACCAGCAGCAGCATCTTTAAAAGGGTCAAAACCTATAAACAGTGTTTTCTTTCCCTATCCATTTACCCACCATTGTTCCAATCATCCTTTCTTGTGCACACAGGAAATATGTGCACCATGAGCAGAACAAGGACAGATATCAAGAGCAGAGGAGAGTCCCCATCTTGTCTCTGTATGCATTTTGAAGCTATCTTTGTCTGAATGTTCATGGAGATGCAGAAAGACCAGAGAACGCTCAGACTCTTGATTTACAAGCACATCAGAGCCTGTGCATCCAAATGAGTCTCACTCTTTTAAAATACTCAGTTACCAACTTGAATTGAAGAGACTTAACTCTAGTGGCTTTTAACTATTTGTGGAAACCAATTCTGGTTTTCAAGATAGTGACTTTCTATCAATGAGAAAAATCAGAATAATGTTCTAAGAGTCCTAAAAACAATTCAAAATATTTTAGCTGATTCTTGTGAATATGCTACATCCCAATAGGACAATTGAAAACAGCCTATAGGCTTCCCAATGATTTGCAATTCAAGAGTTGGTGACTTTATAGCTGAATGAAAGTCAGGGTTCCTCTGAAGCAAAACATAGTGTGGGTGACATTATTTAGTGTTAGACTGTCCTGAAGATAGAAATCACACAGGAAATCACTGGTATCCAAACATAACCTGACTACTATGCATAATTTTTTAATGTCAATATTACACTTTTGAGTGGTTTTACAACCATGTAGTTTTAAAACGTATAATATCAGGTTCACTTTGATAAATGTATACAGTTATATAACTATACAGCTGTGATCAAGAACAGTTCCACTGTCCAAAAATTTCCTATGATTCTGCAGTGGGTGCTCCTTCAGCACCTGGCCCCAAGTCAACTTTGATCTTCTTTCTGGGACTATGGTTTTGTCTTTCATAGGATCTCATATGAATGAAATAACAGGGGATGTACTTCTAAAGCTCATATTCTTTAACTTAGCATAATGTTTTTGACATCCAACAATGCTGTGGTACGTGTCACTGTTTACCCCTTTCTGTGGCTGGGTTGTAATTCTGTCACATGGGTGTTCCATTCATCAGTTGATGGACATTTGGGTTGCAACCAGTATTGGACTATTAAGAATAATGCTGCTACAAAAACTTTTGTACATATCGTATCCCCTATCTATAGTTTTAATTTTTGCATTTTCAGTTACAAGTTGTCATACCACAGTATGAAAATATTAAATAGAAAATTCCAGAAATAAACAACTCAGGAGTTTTAAATTGCATGCCATTTTGAATATCTTGATGAAATCTTGGGCTGCCCTGCTTGATTCCTGCATGAAGCGTGAATCATCTCTGGCCAGCCTTTCCTCTCTGTTTACACAACCCACCTGTCAGCCACTCGGTAGCCACTGTGGTTGTCAGATCAACTGCTGTGGCTTTGTGGAGCTTGTGCTCAAGTAACCCTTATTTTTTAATTTTATTTTTTTATTGATTCTATTGATTTTATTGATTTGTCACAAAAGCCTGGGATATAATTTGCTCAAATTCGGTCCCTAGCACTTCCTCCCTTCTCCTCACCATACTCCTGCTCTCCTCCCTCTACTCTGCTGATCTCTCTGCAATTTACTATAGTGTCCTTTTCATTAGTGTCTTATGGATATACTTAATGTTGGGATTCCAACATTAAGTATATCCATTACATTCATGTTTGTAATAAGAAAGTTTGGTCAGATTCATTCCACAGTTTTTCTCTTTTTCCTTCCCTCCTTCCTCCCCCTCCATCCCCTTTGTCTATTCTACTGATTTTTCCTATATTTTGATGAAATTTTCCCCTCAATATTTTTTTTTCCTCCTCGCCTTTTTTTTCCTCCTCTTTCTTCTCCAACCCTCTTTGTTTTGGATTAGCTTCCACGTATCAGAAAAAGACATTCAATCTTTGACTTTTGGGGACTGGCTTGTTGCATTTAGCATGACAGTCTCTGGTTCCATCCATTTACCAACAAATGGCATACTTCATTCTTCTTTCTTGGCTTAGTAAAATTCCATTGTGTATATGTGCCAAATTTTCTTTATTCATTCATCTGTTGAGAGGCACCTAGGTTGACTCCACAGTTTAGCTATTGAGAATTGTCTTGCTATAAATATTGATGTGGCTGCGTCACTGTAGTATATTCATTTTGAAATCCTTTGGTTATATACCAAGGAGTGGAATAGCTGGGTCATATGGTAGTTCCATTCCTGCTTTTTTAAGGAATCTCTATACTGCTTTCCAGAGTGGTTGCACTAATTTGCAGTCCCACCGACAATGTATAAGTACACCTTTTTCTCCAAATCCTCACCAACGTTTGTTATTATTTGTATTCTTGATAATTGGCATTCTGATTGGAGTGAGATGATCTGCTTTTTGGAAGTGTGTGTGGTTGTGACTGTAAGGTGCATGCTTGTATATGCGTGTCATCTTGGAACAAGAAATAGAAGAAGAATTGTCATACAGTAGGTAACACATGTCAGGAAATGTACTGTAACTTGTTTGTATCTGCTTTCTCTGTTTCATTGAAAAGGATGATCAAACAAAAGTGAAGTGATTTTTAGAACCTATACTTTCAAAAACAAAAATATTTTCTGAGGTCTAGAATAAGAAAATCTGACATTGTGTCTCCAGAATCAGCAGAGCATAGTCATAGATGTGGTCCTTGTTCAGGTATTAAGACTAGCAAGCAGGCACCCACATTCTAAGTTACAATTGAGAGAGACTCTTACGGCCAAGGTTATGCAGCATAGGGAGGATCATGCTCCATGAACACCAGAAGCAACAGAGCGTGCGATATTGGAAATGTGTGAGTGCAACAGGAATGTACCCAGGCCCTTTGCCTCCCATCAACCTGGGCTTCTGAGCATCTTATACCACTTCTCATCCCGACTGTCCCAACTCTCCTATGCTTCTTTTACCATCACAGTTGTTCTTACTCCACCCAGACTTAAAAGATGTAATCTACTTTGAGTTTTTAGTTCTCCCCTTCAACTTAAAGATATTTCTTTACAGACCCACACATCATATCTTCATTTCCAGAGTTTACCACAGCTCAGGTATCTAACTCCAATCTGTCACAAAGACTCTCTAGGCTCTTCTGCAGCTCAACTATGCCTGTGAGAGATGTGACCAGGAGGGGGAGCCAATCCTGGGTCACATTTAAGGTATTCTGCAACTACCCAAGTTTAACGTGCAGTGAAGATCAAGTTTAAGTAAGGTTTTCTTTACTCAGCATATTCCTCCATCCTCTCTCTGATCATGAATATTGTGTTTTTTTTTCTGTGTCACATTTGTTCAGTGTGTCACTTATGGTCGGTGTAACAACCTGACCATGGCTTTTTCTGACTTTTAAGAAAACTGTAACTGACCAAAGGTCCCAGCCACTGTATACAGAGGTCTATCTCCACGTCTGTGCTGGTGGTCAAGTTTCCATGGGCTGCTTCTGGTCAAGGAGCATAGCCAGTGTCCCATGTCAGGACCTTTCTGAGATGCAAGGTTTCTGTGGGTAACTTTGGGTGGAGGAATCCCCCACAACTCCCCAAACTCTTCTAGAGATAGTACATTCTCAGCTCCAGTGACCCACCTGACCTCTTTACCACCCCCCTCCACAGGAGTCAGACCTGGCCTATCCCTGCTCCTTCCCCAGTCTCCATCTCAAGTATGGCCCCACACATCTCCTGCGTGACTATCCCTGGTTTAGCATTTGCTTTTAGAAAATTACAGTCTAATCAATTGTACAGCTAGATTTTAAAAAAATTTGTATTTGAGGTAAAAATGGGAGTTCATAACCCACGTGAATCAAATGTATGAAAGATGATATGTCATGAGCTTTGTAATGTTTTGAACAACCAATAAAAAAAAACATCACATGGTGTACCTTAAATATAAGAATAAACAAGTAAATTTAAAAAAAAAGAACTTCATAATTTAATTCAATTTATCTTTGCAAAGTATTGTCATAATTCAAAATATTTTCAAATAAATAACATTCTTAAATATTAAAACAAAACAAAAAATGTAAGTTGAGAATGAATGTTACATTTTAAAAATAATATCTGACATATTTGCATGCATTTCTAACATTTGTTTAATGTAGTTCTTATAATTTATGATTATCCAGTTACAGGAAATTTTTCTTTTTTCTGTTTTTCTACTTTTGGACTTGCTATGGATTGAGGAAATATCCTGCCTTTTCACCTCCACTGATTTGGAAGTTATAGAGTCTAGTTCCTATCTCCTCCTTGGATTCCAATTACATCTTGAGAGAAATATTGACTGTGTTTCCTATGATACTTATAGTTCTTTTTATAAACATCCATCTTTTCTTCTCTCACAGTTATTATAACTTCAGATTGTGGATGAATTCTTTGGAAACAAAGATTGTCCTGCTCCCTCACTAGAGAGCTCTCTAGTCCTACCCCATCCATCACCAGTTCTCTCTATATGTAGCTTCCCTGTTTCTTTCCATCTATAAACCATCTACACTTATTTGATCTTTAAAGATGATCTTTAGTCTTTCTCAACCACTGGTCACCCATGCTCCTTCTCTGTCTAGTGTCCTAAGGAGTCTGCAGTGTTGATGGACATCCCATTGCAAGTCCTCACCAGGCAAATGGGTCAAGTTCCCATTAGATATTCATGCAGCACCAGATCCTTAAAGTCAGTGACTAAAGAATTCACCACTGGATCTGAGGAGAGTTGGTTACCTTGGGTCTGTAGGTCTGACTTCCCCTTCGGCCATTGCTGCATGTAGCTCACATGAATCTGCATGAGGATGGACATGAGTGGCTCTTCTAGGTCTTTAGAGACTTCTCTAACAATATTCTGCATTTTGTCTGACATTCTTCTCTCTAGAAGAACTTTGGGTCTTTCCTCTAAGGCCAATCTAACCAACAAGACTTAAAGAATCATTTTACCATAATCTCTTATAAACTCCAAGTTGACATCCTCATTAATGCTAGTGTTTTATTTAAACAATGATAACAAGGTCCTGAGAATGAGGAATTGGAGAATGGCAAAGCCTAGGATATTCTCTGAAAAAAAAATTCCCTTTAGAAAATGATGATTCCGTTTTGCACCCACAGCTATAACCCAATCTGTTAGGCAAACATAACTTAAAGGTTTATTTTTTTTCTTTTTCTAAGAAAATTCAAACGAAGAATTATTTTAGAGAAGTATGACTAAATCTGAAAAGCAGAGTCTCCTGTCCCCCAAAACTGTGTTACTTAACTCTTAATGACTGTCACAAATTAAGTTCTGTTTCTTTATTATTATTCTCAAATTCTTTTTTTTTAATAAAGTCATGTTAATCTCTTTTCTCCTGAAATATTCATTATGAAAAACAAGTGTCTGGTATGTCAGAATTTGGATTCCATGTCACAGTAGTGAATGAATGCTAATGAGAAGAATGCAGAAGGTGGTCTCACTTTTATTTTGTATTATTTTTTTGATTTGTTACAAAGGAATATAAACTCATCTTACTTTCCAAAAGGGGAAAACATCACTTTTTCTACTCTAAATCATGCACAAGCAACCCTGCAGCTTCTTTGCCATTTGGTCGGCTTACCACTGTTACGGATACCAATACTCAGGCTTACCTGAATCCATTTCCGAAGGCACTGTTGTCACATGAAACTTCTGTAAATAAAATCTGTATGCTTTTTATGTGATTAATATCTTTGTCAGTTTTTTTTTCCTCTTAGACACATCAAAAAACCCTAAGAGGGTCAAATAAAACCATTTTTTTTTTCTACACCAGCTTCTTTCAAAGACCCAGAAATTGGAGACCCCAAACTTTCAAGGTGAACCTGGGCTGTGGAGAACCATGGATGAAATTAAGCACCTTGAGCAATGAGCATCTCCCAGCGTGCCCTCTGCTGGATGAAGTTCTCTCCAGAAAGACAGGAGTGAACCTTTCAAGCAGGTCACATGACACCATCATCCTCAGAATCTGTCCCCATGCTTCTCTGATGGGGTCTGCACTTCCGGTCACAAACAAGATATGCTAGCCATGCTCTTCTTGAATATTCCTTTAGGGAAAAACGAGGCCCAAGAAAATCCCCAGAGAAAACGGACACTGGGTCACTGGCTCTATGTGGACATGGTAGACTCAGACAGCATCAGGCCAGACAGCTCTGCATGAGATCCAGCTGAGCCTGGGGGTGGTCTATGTGCCTGGTGAGAAGGGACAGGACAGCTCTTGGGACTAAGTAGATGTTAGGGTTATTTGTAGGGAGAAAGTGCCTACAAATAAGGAACCTGAAGATGCCAAAAGCAAACCCAGGGATTCCTGGGGAGTGAGGAGGAGCTACTAGAGAGGATCAGGATCCTGTCCACCAGGCCTGGATCAAGGGCCCACACCAATTCCAAAGAAGACCAAGGAATGATGCGTGAGTAGACAGAGGTAGACAAAAGCCTCTGACTGAGAAAAACTATAATAGTAGGGAGGAGAAGAACGGTGTGGTACTTCTGTGGGTCTGAGGTTGTTTTCTCTAACAGTGGGAGATGCTTTCTCTGGGTCACACTTCCTAGTGGCAAAGGATGGCTTTGATGTTGGAGTGTATCAGTGTGTGGCCTCTGTCACCCCACATGTTATCTAAATGTTATGAGCTTCTATTTTTTCATATGTACAGCAAGTGAGAGCAGCACTGCTTGCATCCCATAAGATCCATGAAAGAATCAGGTTAAATAAGGCACATGAAGTCCTTAGCCTTCAAGTGTCTGCTGTGATTCAGAGGCTACACAGGCCACACCCTGGATGGGCCACTTCCTGCCCACCTCTCCCAGACTTCTGCTATCTCCACACGTTTCTAGGGTTCTTCTGACCTCCCCTCACTCTTAAGGGGTTTAATTAGATTATGCTAATCAAGGTAATTTTATCCCTTTGGCCACTGGTGAGGAGTGAGCAGAAGGTCTAACTTTGTCCCCTGAGAAGATCATCTGAGATAGATTTGGTCACTTTGAGAAGTGCACAAAGATGGTGTTCTTCCTTCCAGACTTGGGACATTTCACTGTGAAAGTGATGCTTGCTGCTGCTACAGATGAGTCCTAAGAATGTCTGGGTGTCTCCAAGGGAGATCCTGAGATAAAAGCCACATGCTGGGAGCAGGAAGAAAAAAAGGGAGAGCAGGGTCCCAGAGGGAGCTGGTGGATTCCCCAGCCTTGGGATCACTGGGCTCTGGTTTACCATTTTGTGACCCTGATGTCCCCATGTCAATTAAACTGGTTTTATTTTATTTGAATGTTCTATAACGCCATAGTTTGATGGCATTTTTGCTCAGCGTGGTGAAGTGTTCTCACTGGGGGTTAACATTTCAGGACAACCAGAGAGGAGACTGATCAAAAGATTTTATTTCTTTTAATATTGAAAGCAATGTCCAGAGAGTACCCTAGTCACCCCACCCCCCGCTGCGCCCTTGTTGCTTTAAGTCTCTCTCTGAAGGTAGGAGCCTTGAGACATTCAGCTGACAGGGGCCATCCTAAAGTTGTTCCCTCATATACAAACATCTGCATGGAGGCTGCCTGATGCCTTTGGGGTGCTATTTCCACTAGCTGCAGGGAGTTGGTGCTCTGCCATTTTCACACTTACCTGGAAGATTTGAGGCCAGGTTGCAATTCAGTAGCAACCTCCTTGACTTCATTTGTGGGCTAAGAAGACAAACCAATAAATAATCTATCTGAAAGACCAACAATTAATTTTTGATATTTTTAAGAACTTAAATCGGGGCCTTAACAAGACAGCTTGTCTAAAGTACATTGTTTCCCTGTGCATGCATGCTACCCAACTTAGTAGAAAGGGAAACACAAAACTTGAACCTTCTTCTTTAGGAAAAACACTGCACTTGTTCAACTAATCCTAGCCTGGGACTACCATTATATAATTATGCCAAGGAGCTCAGCCTCATCTTGAATGTTCTGGAAGGGTCTAGGCCATCATGGAAGCTCCAGGTGCTGATCAACAGAGCTGGAACCCAAACAGGCCCTTCACAGAGTCAGAGAGACTGGGAATATTACTTCATAAAATAAAAAGGGGCTCTCCATAGGCTCTTCCAGTTACTTTTTTATTTCAATCATTTGCACCCCAAAGAATACACTAATTGTTTCAGTTTTATGGACAATCGTGTCATTTTTTTTATTATACTCTTAGTTTTTCTACCCAAAGCCTTGTAATCTTAGTAAAGCAAGACATATCTCATGTGTCTGAAACACTTCCAGGAAGACTATTATCTGAAGAAATTATCATAAGAGTATGGAGGTTCTCCCACCTCTCTTTCCTGTGCCACCAAGTGCAATAAGCAATTACTAAAAGACGCATGTCACATTCAGCCTTTTGGATTTAAGAAGAGGAGAGTCAAATCCTTGTCAAGCAGATGGGCCTGGGACAGGAGGAAAGGTTGGAGATATCTGCCTCCACTGCAGGATGATGACAGAGCCCACGGTGTGCAGCTGACCTCAGGTTCTACATGCAACACAGGCAGGTGGCCAGCAGCTTTGGGCATCTCCATGGACATGCATGCAGGTTTGTATGGGTGTATGTGTGTGCATACATGCATGTGTGTGTCATGTGTGCAGATGTGCATGTGTGCACATGTATGTGTATATATGTGTGAATGTGCCCTGTGTGTTTATTCCATCAGAGTGATTTTACAGATGACAGTGAGTCTGTCACATCTGAGAACAATGATGGCATCCTTCCAGGAGGGCTATATAACACCTTCCAGCCAGCCTCAGTGCAGTGAGTTCTGGAGAACAGCCTGTAGATGCTTAAAGATGCTATGGCCAGTGAACTCCAGGCAACTTCACTCTTTCCTTTCAAGCAGAACTAGGTGTCAGGAGCTGGTGACACAGACTTGAAGCTGAGTGCTTGCAAAGTGCTTGTGATATAATTTGATGACAATGACTTGGAGACTCACAGAATGCAGTGCAATTAAGACAGAGACTGTAGGGGTAGCAAAACCTCTTCTGAACTTGAGCCAGTCTGATGGATCAGAAGAAATTTCACAGAGTACTGGAGATCATCCAGGACTATGGAGGGAAAAAAGAGAAAGGGAGAGAGAACAAGAGAGAAAGAGAAGTGGGGAGAACAGCATGCATGGAGGAAACCCAGGCAGGGGGTCGCTGATGGATCCTTCTGGCTACCTGTCCTACTGCATGCAAGTGGGGAAAATCTGTACTAGACTTCAAAGGGCATGTCCTAGTTTCTGGGTAAAGGTTGAAGATATAAGAAAAGCAATATTTATCCAAAATGTAATTGGGTGTTATTTTTCTTCCTTCTCCCTTTTGATCAGTTTCTGCCATAGATCATGTAGACTCCTCAAATGTGCCTTTCCTTTCACTAGAAAATTCCAGAAAGTTCCACCTTCTTTCTGTCTTGTGCAATGACCCTCAGACACACTCTGCCCCTCACTACTCCATCCTTCATTTATGTGATATTAGCAGCAACCAAAGCCTTAGTCCCATCGCTCTCTTCAGGCTCATTAAAGGGAACAATTTGCCTTGCTAGTAATTTGTTTGAAGAGTCCTAAGATCCAAATTGCTTCTTTCTAGTAAATGCACAATCTAAATCATCACCTGAACATAAAGCCCAATTGTACATGACACATTGATTACTATAAATCCCAGCGTGTCGAATTTTTTTGTTTTATCAATAGGAAGACTTTGGATTTCAACCGAATAATGTATATTTGGGGAAAGTCAGCCATACTATTTTTAAATGAAA
The DNA here is from genome assembly GCF_052094955.1 of Ictidomys tridecemlineatus. NCBI lineage: Eukaryota > Metazoa > Chordata > Mammalia > Rodentia > Sciuridae > Ictidomys > Ictidomys tridecemlineatus. The sequence continues at coordinate 68,884,655 of NC_135486.1, read as the reverse complement.
TATTATCTCCTAGTAGCTAATGATGGCCTCACTGGTTTCCACCCCCACCCCTCCGATACTCAAGAAAAGGACATGATCCACAAATTGAATGATTTCCTCTTTAACACAGAGTAATCTGTCTGCTCCTAAATAAATTGCATTCAATTTTTCTTGGCATAATGGCTTCCTCTATAGATGAAATGAGCTTTTTGTACTTATGAAAAATGTGTATAGTGTTGGCTGCTAGCTCAGATAACAACTTTTTGAATTCAAATATTGGTAGAGTGCATGTAAAACAGCAGCTAGTAATTAATAGGGTATTGATCGGTCCAGCCTTGCCTAATCATAGACTGTATAATAAATCATAAGGTGTTTTGCAATTAGGAAAATCCATACTAAATAACAAAGTGCTGTTATCTTAGTAACCTTAACAGGTATGGAGTAATGCATCATGGAATAATTGCTGCAGAATAAGTGTACCTGTTTAGAATGGCTCTCCATTTATCACATGCAACCAACCTCTTGTTTTCATAGAAACTGCTGTACTGGCTAAAGGGCACTAGTGAAATACGTACCTAATATCCCCAAAATGCTTGTTTCTCCTCCAGGAATTTTCCATATTGTCAACTACTAGGAGAGCCTTCTCTTCCATCGGCTCACAGGTAGTGATTAAAGGGTCCATTATTTTGGTAGTTTCCATGAGTATCGCAACATTTATACAGCTTTCAGCATTTCCATTACCATCCCCTAATAAATGACCAGGTATAAAGCAAAATTGAACAAGCTAAGGACAAAACTGGCAAAAAAGGGTTTCAGCCTGAGAGTAGGTATGTTTTTATGAAGAGAATTTCCCATTTATTTTTAAAATATATAGAATATTTATTTACACTTACCATCTACTACTCCCCAGGAAAAAAATATGGAAGAGATTTGTGCTACTCTTTATTTTTATTTTTGCTTACATTGCTTCTAAAAAAATAAGGCAGTAAAACCTTTTATCTTGAATGACTCTGAACACATTTTTTTCTTCCATGACATGCTCCAACTTATACCTATGAAAATTGAAAAGAATATGAACTTAACTAAGTTGGTATCATTACATGATTAAACTTTGAAGACATATTTTGGAGCTGGAAGGGATCTTGAGGTCATTTGTGAGATGAGGCAACTGAGGATATGCCTATCAATTTCCAAGGTCATTGGTCAATGTGAATTACTCACTTGAAATTCAAACATAAGGCTCACAAGTGCTAGCCTTATACCCAGCTCTCCATCCATATGGCTGCCCCTGTGTAATGCACACTGTAGCACTTACATGCCTAGACTGAGACTTGCAAGTCCTAGATTTCATCACTCTGTCTTCTGCTCTGTGCTTAGTGGATCTTTCCACTGACTCAGTTGCAATGCGACCTAAAGCAGAGCGTGTTGGAGGTAACCTCCAAAGACACACTGAAGCCCTGGTGATCGCTCTCATTACTGATGCCAACTGAGTGTTACCAGGTACAGGTATTGTATGCACATGGTTTCAGGCTAGTGGCATCAGTCTGAGCAAAGCACCATAGACTAGAGAAGGGAGCTCAGGTTGACCTCCAGGAAGCCCCATTAGTTAAGCAGCATGGCTCCAAGCCCTGAGCTCAATGCAACTGTGCCAAGATGAAGTCAGTTTGCTTCAAACACCATGCATTTTCTTAACTAGTTCAAGTGTTTGTTTTCATTAAATGGCCCCATCCTCTCAGTGACATAGTTCCCATTTTGCCTGCCAGTTCTTTCCTTTTGTTATTCTGATTTTCCAGCCTTTGACACAGAGCCAATATAGAAACATGAATTATCCAAATTGTTCCTTTATTCAAGACACATATAAGCATTTTTTTTAACTTCAGCATAAAGTGTATTCATTGATTTAAACAAACCTATTAAAAACGTTGTATGAATCAGTGGCAGTAGTAACACTGCATTGTGAACTTGAAAGAGTAGATTTTAAATCTTATTAGAGAAAATGATAGTATGTGAAGTAAAGAACTAAGATGTGAGGGAAGGGGAGGGGGGATAGTAGGGGATAGGAATGGTAGCAGAATACAACAATTACTAATAGGGCATTATGTAAAATTGTGGATGTGTAACTGACGTGATTCTGCAATCTGCATTTGGGGTAAAATTGGGAGTTCATAACCCACTTCAATCTAATATATGAAATATGATATGTCAAGAGGTTTGTAATGTTGTGAACAACCAATAAAAAAAAAGAACATGTTCATGATCTTGATTTAGCCATTCCTTCCTATGTACATGTTTCAAAATATCAAAGCATAAATTCCAATTGGTTCATTAATCATGAGGAATGTACCATACTAATATAAGATATCCATAACAGGAGAAACTAAGTGTGAGGTACCCAACGTTTCTGTAAAACTATTCTACAATTAAAAACTCATCAAAGAGCAAAAACAAAAAGAACCAATATGCTGAATGAGAGACGCCAGCCACAAAAGAGCCCATATTATATGATTTCATTCCTGCTGAGGGTCCACAAGAAGGAAGTCTAAAAGGCATATAGTGGATGACTGCTTAGGACCCGTGGGGTTGGGGGACAGGGAAATAGGGTGGAAATAGCTCATGTATACAGGCTTTCTTTTTAGATGATAAAACTATTCATATTCTAAAAATTGTGATGATGGTTGCCCATATCTGTGAAAGTACTAAAAATGATTAAATTGTACATTTTCATAGGGTGAATTATATGGAATGGGAATTATATCTCAATAAAACTGCTAATAAAAATGCTATAACCTAATTGAAGTTCATACAGCGCTATTGAAATGTACAGGGCCAGTAATGAGTCCTTTCAGATGAGTGTTTTCAAAGGGCCAATAAAATAAGCACTAAATATGAGTCTTCATTACATATCAATATTCAAAGGAATAGATTCTAGTGAAAATATGGTCACTCAAATCTCCTTTCTGTTGCATAAGTCTATGCAAATTTAAGGACCGGATGAAAAGCAAATCAATATATTTTTTTTTAAAAAAAGTTTAATGACGATATTAAATCACTTTATTATGAAGGTTTACAGAAAAAATACCGTGCACATAAAGTATATTTTATTGATTATGCTAAACATAGAGCCTCTGGCACCATCTAGTTATTTTGCATTTTAAGGTGGAAGGCTAAACAATTTAATTTATAACTTAGGAAGATTTAAGAATTGACATGCTTGATCTGTGAATGGCGTTTAATATATCAGTCTACACTTCAAAGCAGAAGACAGGAAGTGGGGCAGGTATGCTCTGGGATGGGTATTTCTTATGAGCTGCTTAAATCTTCCCTCCCACTCCACACCCAGCGCAGAGCTTTGCTGGCATCTCAGAGGTTTGGTGCGTTTGTTTCCTTGTTGTTTCTTTTTGCTCTCTGGAGATACTCTCCTGGCCACCACTGTCTCCATCCACCCTTGTCTTCCTCCCTTCCGTGGCTCCATTTACTGTTCCTTCCCACCTCTCCCATTTCTGTTTCTTTTTTCCACCAGTCACTTTCCCCAGCCCAATGAGACTGAACCTGGATGTACATATCATATGTAGTGATTAAAACTTGATCCTCAAGCCTAACATTAAGAGAAGCTGAATTGGAAATTTCATATTTCTCCAAGGCAGTCATTCTCACATCGTAACCACTTCCTCCCCTGGACCAGCCTAACGTGAGAACTTATTAGAATGCCAACACACAGACTTCACCCCACTACCCCATTATCCCACCACTGCATCAAAACCTCTAAGTTGGGTCCAACAGCTGCATTTGAATAAAATTTCCAAGTACATACAATGAGAACCATAGATCTAAGAAAAAACAAAGACCATTTTGAGAGGGTTAGGGTTTTGCAGTTTTTGTTTTCTTTTTTCTTATTCCCTATCCTCACTCCACTGCTATTTGAACACTCAAAAAAAAAAAAAAAAAAAAGCAGGGGAACACTATGCTATGAAATACTTCTTAATTGGTGGAATGGGTAGGCCATTCATGTCTCCTATCTCAAAGATGGCGCTCACACCTGTTGAGCAAACCCAGTTTTGTAGATCTGGGATGACACCCAGGACTGGATTTATGACATGTGCCCAGGTGGGGCGCTGCTGGGTCTGACCCAAGGACCACATGCATTGGTCTCAATGAATGTGTTCCTTGACCCTTGGTTGATCCAATTAACTGCTCCAAAGGAAAGAAGTCCAAATAGCTTACATGACAGTAGCCAATTTGATGATAAATATGAACTAAGAATAATGATCCCTGCACATTTAGGCTGGTAAGCTTTCTGCTGTGTTTAGCTGTTAGAAGTGAGAAAACCTCACTCCAGAGGAGTCTTCTTTTCAGATAAGCTGACCATGGTCACCATCTCCTCTCCCTTCTTAAACTTTTATGGACTCTCCAGACTTTATGAAGGTGTCAATAAGAAGGAAAAAAATTGGCTGAAGTTGATTCTACTTTATCCCATCCTGCAACACTACTACCAAAACTTCTCTGAAAGTCATCTCTCAGTTATGTACGAAGATGGAGAAATGAGCTGCTCATTATCAGCTAGGTATGCAGGTCCATCAAGAAGGACAATTCTAAATGCTGTTCTTTGTGTCATCACTTTCCAGTAAATGAGAATTTAACAAATCAATATAACTCCAAATAATAGCTTGTATAATTCAGTATGATTGAGAAAACGTATGTAATGGCGTTTAATAAGGTGCTGCGTACTCCCGCCATGTATGATTCCAATAACTAACCTGAATCACTCCATGAGGATCTTCTGTTCTGTGTCTTTGTACTCGAAATTCATTCTCTTTAAATTCTCTGTATTATGTGCTGATGCGTGTGTTGCTATTTACCCTATTAATATTTGTAAAGTTCTCTTTTTTTTGCTTCTTGAAACACATCTAAGACAATGATGTGACTATCCTCTCCAATCTCCAGATGGCATTCATGTCACTTGCATTTCTTTTAATTCACTTAGCAACATGAAAACAATTCTTTATGCAAATAACAGTGACGTAGCACCCAGGGCCTACACTGGACACAGCTTCCCACCTATCATCTCCTTCATCTTCATGATGCTCTCTGAGATAATTGGTGTTTTCATCCTGAGTAACTAATAATGAGTTATGATCAAGAAAACTTGAGACAAAACAAATATTTGATGTTAGAACTATAACTAAAGTCAGCTTTTCTAGCTCACTGTTGCTAATTCTGTAGCATAATAGTCACTTTTTTTTTTTCCTACTGAGACTGTGGATTCATTCAGTGCTGCTATTTGCAAACTCACATGTGGGCCACTTAAATGTTGTCTAATTAAGAATTTAATTGTTTCTAACTTTGAATATGTCAAATCTGCCACATAGGAGTGAAATAATAAATCAACTCATAGAATCAAGTAAAAACTGTGTAATTTTTTTCCACAACTCCTTTAAGTAAGCATGCATTGAGAACCTGCTTCCTATGATGATAAACACTGTTGAAGACACAGGGATGTCCAGAGCATGATTTCTAACTGCTAGTCACCTGCAATGTGGATGGATAGAACAGGTATAGTGAGGGAAGGAGCCAGGGTTACCATTGCCTTGTGAATCTACACTCGTTAATGAAAATACTTGCAAACTGTCTTATGCACTTAATTAAGAACTAGCTTTATTCTTGTTTTACAGGTTTAAGAAATTAAAAGTTAAATAAAACTGCTGATGTGATATACAGTGTTATTTTATCTCTCTACCCTAGGGTCCCTTATACTATCCTATCTTGTACATGGCTCTACTTAATAGTAATGGAAGTCACACTTGGGTATTGAAAAAAAGAAAAACTTTTCCCCTCTAGAATTTTCACAGGAAAGTCCCTGAGGGAATGATATTTTCTACAACCTAGTCATTGCCCTATCTGGACCCAACAAGTTGCACTGCACAGTAATTAAGTAAGCACAACAGGCAAATCCAGACTTCAAGAGTGTGGGTTTTATGATTACAGATGTTCTCCGCATAGTCTGTTCAGCAGTTCCTTGGGTCATAAATGTTTAATTTTTAATCTATTTTTTATCGGTTTTGTGTGATGCAGCCTCCTATTATACCCAAAGAATTTTTACTAGTGCACTTTATAAGCAGGAAGTTTGCAATAATAAAAGGTTTAGTGAAATAAAATAAGCTGTATTCCCTCAAGAAAATGAGCATCACTTTAGCTCAAAACACAGGTTAATGTCCTTGTTATTGAACAAGCACTATATAGATCTCATTTACAGCATTGTTTGTGAGTGACAGTCTATTTGTGAAGGCAATGTCATCCTGGGGCATCACAGGACTTACATTGCAGATGTATTGTTGGAAGCACCTTGAGTTACATCATCTATTTGCACTGCAAATGTCCTTTGAAATGATTCAGGGACTCAAAACAATAGTCAGTTCAAGATTTATTTGCTTTTTACTACTCAAACAGCTGCCCCACTTCTCAGGGGACCTTGTAAGAGAGACAATATGTGCAAATGAAAGGTAAATTGTTGGTAAAATGCCGTGAAAAAAGACTGACAACCTCGCCTCTGACATCCAGTCTACATGTTTACTGATAGCTCTAAGCCTGAATCTGAGTAGCCCTGAAAACATCACTGCCGGAAGCCATCTGTGAACTGTGAGTGAACTAAAATGATGTTGAAGCCATTAGGAAGGAAAGTCTGGCACCTGGAACTCCCAGCAGCAACCCTGGTTGCTGGTTTGAGAATGCCTGGTTCATGTGGCTTCCTACTCAGCTCCATCATAAGTTGGGCACACCTACTGAAGTCCACAGCCTCCGGGAGATGGTTGTGGCTTAGCAAAATGCCAATCTCTGCAAGACCCCTGCCACACCTAGAAGTAAGCACCAAGACTCCTCCCACTGAAACTTTATCCCTGCTTTTGATGTACTCAGCTTAAATAGAGAATCTGGGGCCAGTTTTTCAGTTGTTAAGTTCCAGCTCTTATTAGGACTGGAAGACCTGTCAGGGGCTCCCCTTTTTAGATCTAATTTCTGGCTCTGGCTCTATTTCTTAGTAATTATTTCTGACTTTTTATTTCTCAGGCAGCTCACAACTCCTGAGCAGGAACCTACCCTGGTAGGGTGCTTGTCACCTCGTAATACATAATCTTTGCAATGCACTGTGGGCATGAAACCTTGAAGCAAACTTTTCAGGTGGGTAGCTTTCTTTAACATGTAATATGACAATTTTAAAAAGAAGCCCACGTCTCCCATTGAAATTTGCATATGTCAAATGACTTTCTCAGTCCATTCTTTTGGGAAGATTGCCCAATCTATAAGGCAAATTCATTATTACCTTGGTGAAGGCGGACATATTGAAAGTGAAAGAGGCAGGAAATGCAAAGCAATTTCAGTAAAGGAGTTAATAAGGGCAAATCGTGGCCAAGCCCCAAAGGTTAAAACCCCTCAAAAAGAACAACAGATGAGCCACGGTGGAGTTGCACTTGGACTTGTCCCACTACTGCGCCTGATTGCTTTGTCCTTCGAGCTCAGAACCTCTCTGGACAGAACAGACCCTCGTTCTGGCTGCCATTTCCTACACAGCATCTCCTGATAAGAGTCCAGAGTTGGTTTTGCAAGAACAAAATGAACCATCTTGCTTTGAACTAACAACATGCATCATTCCCTAGATTTCCTGAATTTGAAAAATCACACTAATTCTAAGACCAGTGTGGATTTTTTGCTGTATTTTGCCCTCTCCAGCTGTCAAACCGTGGCCATGTTTACCATACGTACAGGGCTAATTTAAATGTGATTTTGGAATCCTTTTGCTATGGGGACTTTCTCAGAGGCTCATGTGCCTCCACTGAATGACAAAATGTGTTCTGTTCTCTGTAGAGTCCCATCAGGTTTGTGCCTTTCTCTCTGCCGATGAGTGGTTCACAGTGGAGATTGTTTTTAAAACTGACTAACCTATAGAAATTTTAGACACTGTGAATAAAAATACTTGATACTTATCTTACAATACTTGCTCAACTTATAGTTTATAAATAATCCTTATAACTCTGGGAGAGGAGACTGAGTTTCAAAAGATCTCCATTTGAATTTCAGCTTATCCTTTTGTTGGACAAGTTTATTGAGGTTGTTAAGTCTTGGTTTCGTCTTATTTTTCTTTTTTTCCTTTTTATTGGTGCACTATAGTCATACACAACAGAGGGACTTGTTACATATTTATACATACACACACTATAATAGTATAATTTGGTAAATTTTATTCCCTAGTACCTCCTCTCTCCCCTCCACTCCTTTCTCCCATTGGTTTTCTCCTTCCACTCCACAGATCTCCCTTCTATTATCGTGGGATCTCTCCCACCAATACTACCCCCTTCCCTCTCTAACTTCTACTTGTTAGAGAAAACATTCAACCCTTGACTTTTTGAATTTGACTTATTTCACTTGTCATGATGCTCTCTAGTTCCATCCATTTACCAGCAAATGACAAAATTTCATTCTTCCTTCTGGCTAAATAAAATTCCACTGTGTATATATACTACATTTTCTCATCCATTCATCCACTGATGGGCACCTAGACTGGTTCCATAGTTCGGCTATTGTGAATTGTGCTGCTGTTCACATGGGTATGAGTGTATTGCTGTAGTGTGCTGACATTAATTCTATAGTATATGTACTGAAATGGTACAGCCAGCTGACATGGTGGTTCCATTTCTAGTCTTTGAGGAAACTCCATACTGATTTTCATAGTGGTCATACTAATTTACAATCCCACCAATAGTGTAAAATTCTATTTCCTCCTTTGTCTTCCTAGAAACATCTATGAAATTGGCTGAAACAGAGGTGGGACTCAGAGTAAGTGTGACCCACTTGAATCTACCACTCCCCTTAAGAAAAGGGAGATTTTACCACTGACTTAGAAAGAGCACATGGCCAAAAAACATGAGACTCATGCTGAAGCAAAGGTTCTACATATGCTGAACCCATTTTTGAGGATTGCCAGGTCAAATCCATTTGTGTAATTATTCTTTCCTCTCATTCTTTCATGAATGTGTGGAGAATGGCTACACAGGGGCTACATGATATATGCAGTCACAAGATACTGAATGAAGAGCCACAGATGAAGACCCACCCGTCTTGTATAAAGCCAAACTTTAAGGTTATTTGCAAAAACTATAAAACAAAACCATTCTCACTAATTTGGGTTAATATATTTATTTCTATGACAATATTTATTTCCATTGACATATTAAAAAGTTCCTTGATTATTATTTTAATATAATATAATAAGTAAATTTAAAATTTTATGGTTTAAATTTCTAATTTGACAAAAATAGATAAACATAGGCCACATAACCGTGACTTTTTAAAAGCTACATTATTTTAAGAATGTAGCAGAGACCCGTAACCACAAAGTTTAAGAACCACTGGATTTATACAGTGTTTCTGGAGCTCTGGTAAGCATACAAATGAACAAGGGCCATGTTACAAGGCTTATGCTGGGTCACCAGGTCCAGGGGTGGCCAAGGATTTTGTATTCCAGTAGCTTCAACTGGAATAGTTCTCCACAAGAATAGAAGATCTCTTCTGATCTTATGCTTTTTGAATGTGGTACTTGCCTCAGGATAGATGGAGGACAAACAGAGGGTTATATTCAAGCCCACCTGCTGTGGAGCAGCATCCATGGGGAAGAACAACCTGAGTTCTGTAAACATCCTTGAGGGACCAGCAGTGGATGACCTTGAGTTTCCAACTGTTCAGGGAGCATGCCGGGAAGCCAATAAACAAAAGCCCTTCTGCAGGCAAGACGAGGGTCAACCAGGTTAGTGAATACAAGCTGGCTCCAGGGTTGGGGAGCCCTGATTATCCTGGCAGCTTGAGAACCCAATTGTCAATATGGGGGGCTGGGGTAGGGTGAAGTCAAGACTTCTGTTTTTATTTACATGGTGATTTGTTTTTATCATTTTGTCCTTACTCCTCCAGGAAGTAATGTTCATCACAAAGCAACAGGTCTTATTTCCACCCTTTCTATTTTTCCACTAAAAATGATCAACTTAAATCATTAATAAACCCTGATCTGTTGTTTCTTCAAAATTAATTAACATTGATGGATGCAATGGAGCACACTTGTAATCTCAGTGGCTCAGAGGCTGAGACAGGAGGATCATAATTTCAAGACCAGCCTCAGCAATTTAGAGAGGCCCTGTCTCACAATTTTAAAAAATGGGGGGAAAAACAGGCTGGGGATGTACATCGGCTCAGTGTTTGAGCACCCTTGGGTTCAAACTCTGGTACTAAATTAATAATAATAATAATAATTTAACTAGAACTGGTCAATAGTAAGGCAGGCTTCAAGATCTTGCCCATTTAATAGATTTATGTGGAAAATGGTCCAGTAAACCCAGGCAGCACCTCAAAGCCCCTCAAGAAGTTCTGAGGAGGAAGAGAAAACTAAGGCTCGCCCAGCAAAATAAAGAAGCATGAGAGTGGAGGATACATTGGACTCACTCAGTTTTATTTACTAGCAGTTATAAACAATCAAAATCACAGTGTACCCCACCATTGCTATTAATCCTGAATCAGGATTCTCAAGAACAAAGGTCAGGAATTGGTCTTGGTGTCGATACTACCACAGAGAAAGAACATTCCAGATCTTTGATCTCATGAGAACGCAGGGCAGCCTCTCCAAGAAAAAATGACTCAAAAATAAAGGAAAGGAGGCTGCCACATTGAGCCCATTTGGTGGGTGAAACATTTGCTCCCTGGGGAATAAATCTGTCCACTGGAAAATTCAGCATGCCACTCCCCATTGCTGCTAATAAGAGCTCGATGCCTTATTCCTATGTCCTGATGGTCAATATTCCATATGTAAGTTTCTAAAGAGACTTGCTTGTTTTAAACAAACCCTACATTTGGAGAGAGTGATGTCCTTGCAGTTAGTTTTTTTTTTTTTTCCTCTCTCACTGATTTGAGTTTAGTTGATTTTTTTTTCAGCTTTTTTTGCTGCTGTTACTAAGATCTGATTAGAAAAAAATTGTAGAGGAAGAAAAGTTTATTTGGGGGCTCACAGTTTCAGAGGTCTAGGTCCAAAGACACCTGGCTCCATTTTTAAGGACTTGAAGTGAGGCAGAACATCATGGCAGAAGAGTATGGTGGAAGGAAGCAGCTCATATGATGATTAGGAAATAGAGAGAGACTCCACTTGCAAGATACAGAATATATACCCCAAAGGCTTACCCCCAATGACTTACCTCCTCTGGCCACACCCTCCCTGCCTTTAGTAACTACTCAGTTAATCCCTACCCACCTTCAGTTACCACTTCACTTACCAATCAGGGATTAACTCATTGATTGGGTTAAGCCTCTCACAACCCAATAATTTTTCCTCTAAACCTTCCTGCATTGTCTCACATGTGAGCTTTTGGGGGACACTTCACATCAGACCACAACAACTGAGCACTGATATATCGCTCTACACAAACAAGGCAGTCATCAGCACTATCCCCATGTACATTGCTCATTACTGTGGACAGGTTTCAAATACTACAATGGGACACAGGTTTAGAACACCAAATTCAGTGTGCTCTTCTTAAGACAGATCTACAATAAATAGAAACGTGCATTTCTGTGTGACTAGCAAACGAGTGCTCACTCTATTCAACATTTTAAACTCACTTCTCAGCTTCAACTACTTTGAAAATATTTTGGAAGAGTAAAGGGAAGAAGCTCATTTAGTAACCTGGGTGATAATTCATATTCAACAAATAATTCACATTCATTAAGTGAAAAGAGGATCATGGAGCTTGGGAGGAGCCCACATATTAAGCCCCACATGTTTGCCTCTGAGTTAAGAAAAGCTATGGTGGGTTGTGTCTTCTGAGTAAAGCAATCGGAAGAAAAAAAAAAAAGTACAAAACAATGAGAACCCAGAGAAGACTATGCAGGAACCAAGTTCCCAGGGCTGAGGCTGTAATTGAAGTGTAAACTTTAAAAAGTTTCAGGGAAAATAAAACCACCATTAATAAACCCTGATATGTTGTTTCTTCAAAATTAATTAACATTGATGGGTGCAATGGAGCACACTTGTAATCTCAGTGGCTCAGAGGCTGAGACAGGAGCATCATAATTTCAAGACCAGCCTCAGCAATTTAGAGAAGCCCTGTCTCAAAATTTTAAAAAATGGGTGAAAAAAACAGGCTAGTTTTTTTCCTAACAGTTTCCTAGGCTAGGCTCACATCAAAAGAGTCTGTTATGACCCCCACTCCTAGCTGACTCCTTTTCAACTCCTCAGGGATGCTGCCATGAGATTCAACTACCTTAAAGTGTGTGTGTGTGTGTATTTGTGTGTGTATGTTTGTGTGTGTTGGCATTTTCCCCGAGTCACTCATACCTTGACAACCTTTAGTGTCACCTGATGTTTGAAGGATAACAGGGAATTTCTCAACTAGATGGTCAAAACCTTGGGCAGATGAGCCATCCCCGACACCACCTTCCATTCCTGTTTGTCCTCTCTCTACTCTTCTCTACCCTTTCCTCTTTCATTGAGCAGATAATTACTTTGTGAGAAAAATGTGTCTTCAGAAGTTGGCACCATCTAGATTTTACCTAGTTGGACCCCTATAATTGCTCCAATGACACCTTAGGGAATCTCCTTAGCACTTAAATATTGTACAAATAAACACTGTATGTAATTTAAACTTCATCATTCATATTTTTTATCTTCTTCTTAACGTAGAGATAAGATCCATGCCATCTCAACCATTGTTAATAGTACTGCAACCTCAATAAAATCTAGAACCAAGCAGAACAGAGAATAAATTGATTGGTTGGCTTAATTGTTGATGTAACTACTCAAAACAAGCTAAAAGATTAAGTCAAAATATTCAAGAAGAGACCAATGTAACTCACAGTAGTGTTTGACCTTGTACTAATAGTCAAATTTTAATTTTCTTTTAAAGTTTAAAAATCATCAGAAACAGTAGAAAATTGACAGTTATACACACACACACACACACACACACACACACACACACACATATATTTAAATCAACAAACATTTTAATCATTGGCAAGAAAGTGCAGTACTCAAATTGAACCCTGTCTTTTAGACTGATTGGGAACAAAGAATACATTTAAAGCTAATGATCAGTAAGTATATGATAAAAACAAGAATTGCTATCTTATGATTGGCATAATATTCAAATAATATAATGAATGGCATTTTATGTCTACATTAAGAAATTTCTACAATATCAAATGATTGAATCTTCTATGAGTGAGCCAGCTAAACTGTTCAAACATGGCATGTTCAAAAAAGAGAGCACATTTAGAACAGTTGTTGCAAAGAAACACAGGGACATAACAGTTTTAAAATACGTGAATTAATACAAAACTTGAGTCATCGTAAAGCCAAGCACAAGTGTCATCGAAAAAGTGGATTATTCCAGATCCCAAGAGGTAGAGGTGGAATGGGACACACCTCACAGAACTACATGGGAAAGCTCCAGGGTCATCCAGGAGGCACAGATGAAGGGAAAGGACCTTTACAATGGGTTCCAAGAGAAGGTATTGGCAAAGAAGGTGAGCAGGCATAGTTTTGGGTCATATAAATAATGCTAGCAGGTGCCAGGAGCTGTCCCTAGTTGTCTGGCATCTGGCCCTGAGGTGATTAAGGCAGATAGACTGTGGCCTGGAGTGTGACAACACAGATAGAGAAGGTGGTTGGTTCGTCTGTAGCTTAAAGCATGCTTGGGAAATAGGACTCCTCCCAGGGAGGAGAGATGCAGATGAGGAGGGAAAAAGCCAAGACCATAACAGTACAGCATGTAATTGGATCATCCAGTACATGTTCAGCATAGGAAAGTAACCAGAATATAGAGCATCAAGTTTACAGAACCAGAAACATGGTTCACCCAATAGCATTAACTTAACACCCACCAGGGATTCCAGAAAAAGTTACAAGGAAAGACAAGTTCATTACTATTTCACCATTAATAGGTCTGAGTATCAGGTCACTATTAAAATGGCAGAAAGCCACCTGGTTTTGAAGCATGGAATGCAGCCTGCAGCCTGTGCACTAGCCTGTTCTAACTTCGCCCCCCAGATAAAGAAGCTGATTTACAAACAAGCCCCAGAAAGCCAACAAGTGACCAAAATAGACGCTGATTGTAAGTGAAATAAACTGTAACTACAACATTGAGCCCATAACCTGGGTAGTAAAATAAAATGAAGTGGAAGAAGCCATGCTGTAATAACAATTTAATATTCACCAGATTGTAAAGTGAACCTAGGAGGAACCATTGCCCATGCAAGAAGAAAATTACCACCCCATATAATATGCAGTGAGACAGATTCATGGCCACCTGGAGAGCTCCAAAATCTGAATGGTAGTTTTCTCTTTAAATGATGGCTAGGCACTGGTGGTACTTAATTCATGTACCTACATCCTCCAGAGCAGAATGATCAATGCCTGGTGATGAGGACACATGATAAGAGCTGTCTGGATTCCAGGAGGAGATGGGGTTCACCAGTAGATCACTGAATGATTGCATACTAGAAAGCCTTGGCCTAAAATTCAGAAGGCCCGGGTGCTAACGAGACCTCTTCCTATAGGTAGTCATTTGACACTAAATAAGTAATTGAATGCATTGTCCACCTGTGAAAATAGTGAGGGTTGGTAGGATTAAAAGACTTTTAAACTTTCTTCTAATGCAAACTATTATCTCTTCTCCTTGATTCATAGGCCTTGGGACACCTCATTGTACCTTAGCACTTATCTAAACTATCCATAAGCAACATTTCAGTGATGCTGTTAAGTTCAAATTGTTCATAAGTTCAATTCATTTCCAGTAAGAAAAACTCTTACGGGGCCCTCAGGAATACACTTGGCATTCAAAGTATGGGGCAGTGTCATTTCTCAGGGTTCCCATTATTCCCATTGTTGTTATCTTCAGAGCCTGAATGACATGCACATTCTTTGCTCACTCCATGATCACTTCAAGTTTACCTCTTTCTCTCCCAACTTCCCCCAGCTTCCTGCCTCCAGGTAGGAAGGGCTCCATCAGATATTGCCTATTGCATATTTGTGCATTGCTGAAGACTTTGGTTTTTCAGAATTCCAGCCTGCTAATGATTCCCATGCCAAACAAGGCTGGGGAGAAGAAAGAAAGAAAGAAAAGAAGGAAGGAGAGATTCTGGGGAGAAAGGTCTACTTGCTAAGTCAGGCAACTTTGTTGAGAAGCTATGTTGCTGTTTGAACATGAGACTGTGACAACGTTTGGGTCAGACCTTCAGCCAGCTAAGTAGCTGGATTCACTGTGTTTAAATGTACTCGGCGTCCTGGTGTAGTAGGTAAAACCCTACAAGTTTTAGTTTTTTCATGAAGAATCCTCATGGTTCAGGCTCTCACTGATAGATTATAGAAAAATCTGTTAATCCTTGCGCTTGATGTAGGTGAGAATATTCTTTCCTTGTGTCTGTCTTAGCATTCTTCATTTTAGGATGGTTCTTATTTGAAGATAGCAAATAAAACATCATTCATTCTTCTTTTTTTTTATTGGTTGTTCAAAACATTACAAAGCTCATGACATATCATCTTTCATACATTTGATTCAAGTGAGTTATGAACTCCCATTTTTACCCCAAATACAAGTTGCAGAATCACATCAGTTACACATCCACATTTTTACATAATGCCATATTAGTAACTGTTGTATTCTGCTACCTTTCCTATCCTCTACTATCCCCCCTCCCCTCCCCTCTCATCTTCCCTCTCTACCCCATCTGCTGTTATTCAATTCCCTCCCTTGTTTTTTTTCCCTTTCCCCTCACAAACTCTTATATGTAATTTTGTGTAACAGTGAGGGTCTCCTTCCATTTCCATACAGTTTCCCTTCTCTCTCCATTTCTCTCCCCGCACTTGTCACTGTTTAATGTTAATCTTTTCCTCATGCTCTTCCTTCCTGTTCTGTTCTTATTTTCTCTCTTTATATCAAATAAGACATTTGGCATTTGTTTTTTAAGGATTGGCTAGCTTCACTTAGCATAATCTGCTCTAATGCTATCCATTTCCCTGCAAATTCCATGATTTTGTCATTTTTTAGTGCTGCGTAATACTACATTGTGTATAAATGCCACATTTTTTTATCCATTCATCTATTGAAAGGCATCTAGGTTGATTCCAGAGTCTAGCTATTGTGAATTGTGCTGCTAGGATCATTGATGTGGCAGTATCCCTATAGTATGCTCTTTTTAGGTCCTCAGGGAATAGACCAAGAAGGGCAATAGCTGGGTCAAATGGTGGTTCTATTCCCAGCTCTCCCAGGAATCTCCATACTGCTTTCCATATTGGCCGCACCAATTTGCAGTCCCACCAACAATGTACAAGTGTACCCTTTTCCCCACATCCTTGCCAGCACTTGTTGTTGTTTGACTTCATAATGGCTGCCAATCTTACTGGAGTGAGATGGTAACTTAGGGTGGTTTTGATTTGCATTTCTCTGACTGCTAGAGATGGTGAGCAGTTTTTCATGTACTTATTGATTGATTGTATGTCCTCCTCTGAGAAGTGTCTATTCAGGTCCTTGGCCCATTTGTTGATAGGGTTGTTTGTTATCTTATTTTTTAATTTTTTGAGTTCTTTGTATACTCTGGATATTGGGGCTCTATCTGAAATGTGAGGATTAAAAATTTGTTCCCATGATGTAGGCTCCCTATTTACCTCTCTTATTGTTTCTCTTGCTGAGAAAAAACTTTTTAGTTTAAGTAAGTCCCATTTGTTGATTCTAGCTATTAACTCTTGTGCTATGGGTGTCCTATTAAGGAATTTGGAGCCCGACCCCACAATATGTAGATCGGAGCCAACTTTTTCTTCTATCAGACGCCGTGTCTCTGGTTTGATATCAAGTTCTTTGATCCATTTTTGAATTAACTTTTGTGCATGGTGAGAGAAAGGGGTTCAGCTTCATTTTGTTACATATGGATTTCCAGTTTTCCCAGCACCATTTGTTGAAGATGCTATCCTTTCTCCATTGCATGCTTTCAGCCCCTTTATCAAATATAAGAAAGTTGTAATTTTGTGAATTGGTCTCTGTGTCCTCTATTCTGTACCATTGGTCCACCCGCCTGTTTTGGTACCAGTACCATGCTGTTTTTGTTACTATTGCTCTGTAGTATAGTTTGAAATCTGGTATCACTATACCTCCAGATTCACACTTCCTGCTTAGAATTGCTTTTGCTATTCTGGGACTTTTGTTTTTCCATATGAATTTCATGATAGCTTTATCTATTTCTACAAGAAATGCTGTTGGGATTTTGATTGGCATTGTGTTGAACCGTAGAGAACTTTTGGTAATATCGCCATTTTGATGATGTTAGTTCTGCCTATCCATGAACAGGGTATATTTTTCCATCTTCTAATATATTCTTCTATCTCTCTCTTTAGGGTTCTATAGTTTTCATTGTATAAATCTTTCACCTCTTTTGTTAGGTTGATTCCCAAGTATTTTATTTTTTTTGAGGATATTGTAAATGCGGTGGTTTTCCTCATTTCCATTTCAGAAGTTTTGTTGCTGATATACAGAAATGCCTTTGATTTATGCATGTTGATTTTATATCCTGCCACTTTGCTGAATTCATTTATTAGTTCTAGTAGTTTCTTTGTAGACCCTTTTGGGTCTTCTAGGTATAGGATCATGTCGTCCACAAATAGTGATATTTTAAGTTCTTCTTTTCCTATTTTTATGCCTTTAATTTCTTTTGTCTGTCTAATTTCTCTGGCTACAATTTCAAGGACTAAATTAAATAGAAGTGGTGAGAGAGGGCATCCCTGTCTTGTTCCAGATTTTAGAGGGAATGCCTTCAGTTTTTCTCCATTTAGAATGATGTTAGCCTGAGGCTTAGCATACATAGCTTTTACAATGTTGAGGTAAGTTCCAGTTATCCCTAGTTTTTCTAGTATTTTGAATATAAAGGGATGCTGTACCTTGTTGAATGCTTTTTCTGCATCTATCAAGACGATCATATGGTTCTTGTCTTTAAGTCTATTGATGTGGTGAATAACATTTATTGATTTCTGTATATTGAACCAGCCTTGCATCCCAGGGATGAATCCTATTTGATCATGGTATACAATTTATTTATATGCTTTTGTATTCGATTCGCCAGGATTTTATTGAGAATTTTTGCATCTATGTTCATTAGAGATATTGGTTTGTAGTTTTCTTTCTTTGAAGTGTCTTTGTCTGGTTTCAGGATCAGCGTGATGTTGGCCTCATAGAATGAATTTGGAAGAGCTCCTTCTTTTTCTATTTCTTGAAATAGCTTGAAAAGTATTGGTATTAATTATTCTTTGAAGGTTTTGTAAAACTCCGCTGTATACCCATCCGGTCCAGGGCTTTTCTTGGTTGGTAGTCTTTTGATGGCTTCTTCTATTTCTTTCTTTGTTATTGGTCTGTTTATATTGTGAGTGTCTTCCTGACTCAATCTGGGCAGATCATATGACTTAAGAAATTTATCGATATCTTCACTGTCTTCTATTTTATTAGAATATAGGGTTTCAAAATACTTTCTAATTATCTTCTGTATTTCTGTAGTGTCTGTTGTGATATTGCCTTTTTCATCCCGTAAGTTAGCAATTTGAGTTTTCTCTCTTATTCTCTTCGTTAGCATGGCTAAGGGTCTGTTGATCTTATTTATTTTTTCAAAGAACCAACTTCTAGTTTTATCAATTTTTTCAATTTTTTGTTGTTGTTGTTTCAATTTTATTGATTTCCGCTCTGATTTTAATTATTTCTTGTCTTCTGCTATATTTGCTGTTGTTTTGCTCTTCCTTTTCTAGGGTTTTGAGATGTAGTGTGAGTTCATTTATTTGTTGTTTTTTTTATTTTTTTGAGGAATGAACTCCAGGAAATGAATTTCCCTCTTAAAACTGCTTTCATTGTGTCCCATAGATTCCGGTATGTTGTGTCTGAATTGTCATTTATCTCTAAGAATTTTTTGATTTCCTCCTTTATGTCTTCTGTAACCCATTGATCATTCAGTAACATATTGTTTATTTCCCATGTGATGCAAGATTTTTCCTTCCTTCTTTTATCATTGATTTCCAGTTTCATTCAATTATGATCAGATATGGTGCATGGTATTATTTCCACACCTTTATATTTACTAAGAGTTGCCCTATGGCATAATAAATGATCTATCTTTGAGTAAGATCCATGTGCTGCTGAGAAGAACGTGCATCCACTTGATGATGGTTGATATATTCTATATATGTCAGTTAAGTCTAGGTTATTGATTGTATCATTGAGTTCTATAGTTTCTTTATTCAGTTTTGTCTGGAGGATCTGTCTAATGGTGAGAGCGGTGTGTTGAAGTCACCCATAATTATTGTGTTGTGGTCTATTTGACTCTTGAACTTGAGGAGAGTTTGTTTTATGAACGTTGCCGCACCATTGTTTGGTGCATACAAATTGATAATTGTTATGTCTTGTTGGTGTATGGTTCCTTTTAACAGGATATAGTGTCCTTCTTTATCCCTTTTGAGTAACTTAGGTTTGAAGTTGATTTTATTCAATATGAGTATGGACACTCCTGCTTGCTTCCGAGGGCCATGTGAGTGGTATGATTTTTCCCAACCTTTCACCTTCAGCCTGTGTATATCTTTTCCTATCATATGAGTCTCCTGAAGGCAGCATATTGTTGGATTTGTTTTTTTTTTTTGATCCAGGTTACTAGCTTGTGTCTCTTGATTGGTGAGTTTAGTCCATTAACATTTAAGGTTACAATTGAAATATGGTTTGTACTTCCAGTCATGTTTATTTATTTATTTATTTTAGTTTGCTAGTTTTTACTTTTTTGTTATTTCCCCCACCTCCCGTTTACTAAGATACCTCCCGCTGTTAGTTTTGGGCACTATTTTTCCATTCCTCTTCTTGTAGAACTTTGCCCAAAATGCTTTGCAGTGCTGGTTTTCTGGCTGCGAATTCTTTTAGCTTTTGTTTATCATGAAAGATTTTAATTTCATTGTCAAATCTGAAGCTTAATTTTGCTGAATACAGTATTCTTGGTTGAAATCCATTATTTTTCAGTGTTTGAAATACATTGTTCCAGGATCTTCTCGCTTTCAAAGTCTGTGATGAAAAATCAGTCATTAACCTAATTGGTTTACCCCTGAATGTAATCTGCCTCCTTTCTCTTGTAGCTTTTAATATTCTCTCTTGTTCTGTATGTTGGCTATCTTCATAATTATATGTCTTGTAGTTGGTATATTATAGTTTTGGATGTTTGGGGTCCTGTAGGATTCCAGGATTTGGCAATCCATTCCATCTTTCATCTCTGGGAAGTTTTCTAGGATTATTTCATTTAATAAGTTGTCCATTCCTTTGGTTTAAACCTCTGTGCCTTCTCCTATCCCAGTGACTCTCAAATTTGTTTTTTTGATGAGATCTCATATCTCTTGTATAGATTGCTCGTGAGATTTAAGCATCTTTTCTGTGTTGACTATATTCTTTTCAAGTTGATAAACTTTGTCTTCATTATCTGATGTTCTGACTTCTACTTGATCTAGTCTATTTGTAATATTCTCATTAGAGTTTTTAATCTGGTTTATGGTTTCTTGCATTTCTAGGATTACTGTTTGGGTTATTTTAAGATCTCTATCTCCTGGTAAAGCTCATTCTTTGCAGTTTGAATTTGTTTGTTTAGTTCATTTTCAAAATATACTTTCAATGCTTGGACTTGCTGTCTCAAGTCTTCTCTAATATTCTGTTCCATCTGAGTTAGGTATGCCTTGATTTCTTTCCCTGTCCATGTTTCTGATGCTTCTAGGTCGTCCTGTAGATTTAAGTTGTCCTGCATTATCTGTAATCCTTTTTTCCCTTGTTTTTTCATGTTGTTCACGTTACTTTCCAGCTCTGTTTGACTGCTTTGTAACTGCTTTCTCCTGTACATTTGTTTTGGCTTTGTATATCTCTGTTGTCTCTCCTTTATGGTGGGAGATTATGCCTAGAGATGTTGGGCTTTATTGTACTTTAGAGCTGGTTCATTCAATTTATAAAGGGCTTCCGGATTCTGTATGCATATAGTGATTTGTTGTTTGTTCTTAGGACTTTAGGTTAGGTGCTATGAAGGTATAAGGGTTAGTATGTCTTGGCTACTTTAGAAAGTTGCTCTACTGAAAGGGGATACTAACCGTCAATTGGATCAGGGTGTTGGTAGTAGCTAGGTATTTAGGAGCTCTATAGACGGCCTCGAAACATTCACCTATTTGCATTTAGACAATTACACGTAATAAAGGGCGTAATGCTTAGGATGAAAGTTGGGGGAAAGGAGAAGGAAGGTGCTCTTGAAAAGAAAGAAGGAGAGGGAGATAGATAGCATAGAGGAGAATGGAAAGAACAATAAAACTTGAAAGGGGAAAGAAAGGGAAAAGGAGAGAGAAAAAATAAAATAAATTAAAATAAGAAATAAAATTAGGTCTTAGAGATCCATTTTCTTCCCTTCCCGTAGGCAGAGCTGTGCCCTCCGAGCTGAGTTTTGCCCTCAATGCGTCGACAGAAATCCCTGTAAGGCGGCTCCTGGGAGTCTCTCAATCCTGTTGGTCCAGAGTCATTTCACTTCTACGGCCCCTCCTCCCCTTCCTCCTGCCAGCCAGCCAGGTCCTGCTCACCGGAGGCAGTTCCCCCAGGATCTGGTTACACTTTCAGCCCCACCGCGTGCCCTATTTCCCGAATGACTGAGCACTCTCTCTGTCATTCATCTAAGCCCCAGTGCTGTGGAGCTGTGGTCTGGGAGTCAATAGTTTAATTTTTCCGGACTCCTTTGGTGGGCATGCCCTCGGAAGCTGGCGGCTAAGACCTTTGGTGTCGCCACTTGTGGTAATTGGAGTTGGGGGGTCGAGGATCCCCTCTGCTTCCCTCAGCCCCTACAATCACGACCACTCCACTGGCAGTAGGAGGAGTTGGGGGTCTGGAGTGTCCTCTGTTTCCTTCAGCCCCTACCATCACGCCCTCTCAGTTGATGGTTGGGGGAGTTGGGGGTGGGGAGTCTTCTCTGCTTCCCTCTGCCCCTACAGTCACACCCACGTCACTGGCGGTAGGGGGAGTTGGGGGTCAGGAGTCCCTTGGCCCTTACGATCACGCCCACAGAGAGATTTTTTTGTTTCCCGGTTGTTTGTATCTGATGTGGGTGGGAGTCACACACCTGCTAAAGTAGATTCCACTGGGCAGGAATCTCATTGGCCGAACTTTGATGACTTCTTCTCTCTGATATGGCGGGCCCCTGGCTCCTTGCCAGAGCATCTGAAGGGAGGGGTGGGACTGGCTTGTCTCTGGTCTGACTCAATCTCTGGTTTTAGTTCCCAGTTCGCTATTTCATAAAGGCTTGGTTAGAGTCCCTTCACGTCACCTCCTGAGCTGGGCAGGCGGGGCCATTGGCAGAGCCGGGAGGGCGGGGGCCATTTGCTGGGCCAGGCAGGGACCCTTCTTGCTGCACCAGGTCGCCGGGGGCCGTTTGCAGAGCTGGGCAGGTGGCGGCTGGCGGGACTGGACCTCTGCGCTGCATGGCTAAGATTCACTCGTCTGGGACAAACTGTCACCTCTAATAAACTTACTAATTCCCGGCAGGTCTCCTTTCAGCGGAATTTTGCTAGAATTTCCTCAGCAGGTAGAATCTAGGAGTATTAATGGGTCTTTCTGATCCCGTTAATGTGGAGATACTGAAAGTGCTGCTTTCTTGCCGGCCACCATGTTGGGTCCTCTCATTCATTCTTCTTAAGTGTTAAAATTTCCTTCATATTTCAAGTGTTCGTTACAACACTGTACTTGGCAAATATCACTACATTCTCTGGAGTTAGAAGTATCTCATCTTAAACTTCGGTTTCCCACAGATAGGGCCGTTTCTCTGCACACCCACTCCACTGCTTTCATCTCTACCTGCATTTGGAATAAGAAAAAAAAAAAAAACTTACCTGATCTGCATGCTTTGAGTCTTCCCCTTTGATGCCCTCACTTGAATGAGCCTTGCCCTTCTTCCAAAGACACTTCAGTCATTTTGAATACTGTCAGCTCTCCATATGCATGGGTTTGATATCTATGGATTCAAACGAAGTGGGTCAAAAATATCTTAACTCTGTCTATACTGAACACACATATATTTTTTAGTTGTCATTATTCACACTAAACAGTACAGTTAACAGTTACTTAATAGTATTTACATGGTATCAGGTATTATAAGTGTGTGTAGGTTGCATATAAATATTAAGCCATTTTATATAAAGGACTTGAGCATCTATGGATTTTGATGTCTACAGGAGTTCTGGAACTAAGATGACAAGAAGCAAATGAATTTTGCTATTTCCCTCCAGTGCACCCTCCATCATCCCTTCTGACTCATGCATCAGGGCTCCTGAGCCCACTCCCAAATCATGAGAAGGCAGCTGTCCCTATTCCATGCTCCTATGCATTTGAAAATCCACATATTGTCTATTTCCCTTACCATGAATATCTGTAAAATCTGTAATAGCTATGATCCAGCATACCAGACCCTGGGTTGTCCCAAATAAAAATTTATCACATTTATATAAATTTTACACAAGAAAGTTTCCACATTCCCACTGTGTGGACCTCTGTGCTTGCAATGTACTAATCCTTTTCATCATGACTCCATGGCTCCCCACCTGAATCCATCGCCACAGGTTGGGTGGCAGCTGGGTGAGGAAGAGTGCAGACCGAGTTCTAGTTCCCTCTTGCTTACGGACAAGCCATTTTACCTTGGGCTGGCATCATGCCCACCTGTTCCAAGATTTCTGAGCAGTGTTCCCTGAAGAAAACCTGAAGCCCATCCTGGAGATGAGGAGAACCAGCAGGGAGGGTGCAACCAACCTCCACCCTCACTCCAAGCAAAGTGGCCCACCTATCACCACAGCACCCATGGTAGGCACACTTAGAAATAGGCTTCTACAGGGCTGGGGCTGGGGCTCAGCAGTAGCGCACTTGCCTGGCATTGCCTGGCATGTATGAGGCACTGGGTTCAATTCTCAGCACCATATATAAATAAATAAATAAATAGATAGATAGATAGATACATCCACAACTTTAAAAAAATATATATTTTTTTTAAGAAAAGAAATAGGCTTTTGCAGAAATTTCAGGAGTTTAAAAATGACTCTTGTGGGTAGTCCCTCACATTCCTCCCAGATCCCTTCTGTGAATATTACAATTATGACAGCAATTATGGAGGCAAAGTGAATACAGATTTAAAAGTCCTCTGATGTGTTAAAAGATCCTTCACTTCAGTAGTCCTTAGAGAAAAGCAAGGTGAAATCACCATGAGGTACCTATCATTGCACACTCATTAGCACAGCTACCATACAAACAAAAGATGGGTAAAAAGCATTGGTGAGGATACAGAGAAATGGAAACCCTTTAGGTTGTTGGTAGGAACACACAGCCACAGTGTAAGGAAGGAACATGGTGGGTCCTCAAAAACTTAAAGAATTTTTTATGTTAAGTAGCAATTCAACTTCTAGAATTGAACAAAAAAAAATTGAGAAAGTATTAAAAGCAGACTTTTATGTCCTCATGCTCTTGACAGCATTATTTACAATAGTTCAAACATGGAAACTTCCCAATGTCCATCAATGGAGGAAGGAAAAACAAAATATTGTATATCCATACAATGGAACATCCTTCAACTTAAAATGAAGACAGTTTTGGAGGCTGGTATTGTGGCTCAGTGGTAGAGTACTTGCCTAGCACATGTAAGGCACTGGGTTCAAGTCTCAACACCACATAGAAATAAAGATATTGGGTCCATCTACAACCAAAAATATATTTTTTTAAAAAAAGGCAATTTTGATACCTTCTGCGACACAGGTCAGTTTTGAAGACATTTTGCTAAGTGAAATCTGCCATTCACAGCATGACAAATACTGCAAGATTCCACTTACATGAGGTTCCGAGAGGAGTCAGATTCACAGAGACACAAAATACAGTGTGGTTGCCAAGGGCTGGAGGGGGCAGGATGAGGAATTGTTACAGAAATGGGGCAAAGTTTCAGTTCAGAAGATGAGAAAACTCTGGAGATGGATGGTGGTGTCGGCGGCACAACAGTGTGAATTCAGCTTAACACCACTGAATTGTATGCTTAAAAATGGTAAAAAATGGTATGTTTTATGTTATGTCTATTTTCCCACTATAAAAAGCACTCTGAATCTCATTTTCTGGGAAGGATAACCTGACAGAGAGCAATGAGAAGATGCATCCTGGGAGAACAGCTGGGATTCTCTAACTGGTGGTATTTATTGACTGGATTTGTGCATGTCTCCTCTTTTTGGCAGCAAAGACCCAGCATGGTGATGGCCAGGCTGTGGGGAATAGAAATAGAACCTCCACTTTTAGCAATCTTTTCATAAGTTGGGAACATTGACACTTTTATGCAAAAAGCAACATTTTCTTTTGTGCCCTTTTAAAAGGAATCACAGTATAAAGAAGAATACCTCTTAATCCCCAAAATAAAAGAAAGAAAAAGAAAAAAATAAAACAACCTCTTGATTTTATCCAATCCAACCAAGGAATTCAATAGAAATGAGGTACACATTCAAATGGGAGGTTCTGGGTTTTACCATTGGTTCCTACCACTTCTCTGAAGCCTTTGAATATGTGGACATCAAATGTTTATTTTTCAAAATATCTTTTAACCATAAAGCTGCCCAAGGAGAACACTCGGTAAGTTTGGTGTCACCCCATGTACCCTACGTTTGCACAGCTTTACCGAGCTTAGTTTACTGGGATGCTACGCCGTTCCAACAGGATTGGTGATTCAGCACCCCTACGTGAAGGTCAACCTCATTTTGCTTTTTAGATACAATGTCACCTCTGCAAAAAATGGCATGGGATTCTTTGATGTTCTAGAATTATTACATGCTCATTGTGGAAACTACTCATATGTCTGATGTTTTGCCTGTCTACTCAGTAAACCTCATAATGTAGCTTCCTGTGTTCACATATAAGCTCTAAGAGACAAAAGGATGCTCAATGCTCAGCTGCATATCACCAGGCCATGGTTGATAGAAGGATAACAACTATCGGGGCCGCTTTATGGCCCTAAGTACTTTTGCTTTGCTGGGGGCAGGGGGAAGGGAGCTCTTCCATATAAGTATTAAACAGAGTACTTTGTGACTGAGTTGCCATAATAAATGAATATAATCCAAGCTGAATTATTATTATATTTATTTTTAAATCTATTCCAAAAGAAATTAGAGTTGAAACAATTCCATTAACTCCTAAAAGCATTATGGCCCCAAGGAAAGTGTCCACTGTTCCTAAGGGAGGGGTCCCTCCTGAATATTTGTTAACAGATGCAGCAGAAGAGAACAGAGGCCCCCTCCCACTGTGTCCTACCACCAAAACAGTGGCTCCTCTGAAGCACTAGGGAAAGTCCTCTGCAGATCTGGTCAGCCCAAACCCAGCAGAGGCAACGTAGCCCATCCAGCCACTTCCATGTCTTTCACAAGCAAGAAGCCTTAAGGCTGGAGGGGTTGGAATTCTTCAAGACCACGTGTAAGTTAGTCCATCAGGGACAAGAATCTCCACACAGTCTGGTATGGGCCATCCGCCCTTCCACGCCTGCTTTTGGAAACTATTTCCTCCCTCTCTCAAAACTCAAAAATCCAATTTCTCACCTTTTTTACACTATATCTGCCGCATTGGAGTGTCTGTGAGCCTCTGAAAGTCATATTTTGGAACTAACCCCCAGGTTCTGTATTAGGAGGTGGGACCTTTGGAGAAATGATCAAGCCCAAAGGGCTCTGCTCTCTTAAGTGGGATTGACTCCTTAGAAGAGAAGCTTCAGAAAGAAGCCTGGTGCTTTTGGCTTCTTCCCCCCCCCCTCCTTTTCTCCCTTCCACTGTGTGAGGACATAGCCTCTGTTCCCTATGGAAGATGAAGCTACAAGGCACCAACTTGGGAGCAGAGAGCGGCCCTAAGCAGCCATGAAATCTTCTGGCATTCTGACCTTGAACTTTCCAGGATTTTGAACTGTGAGAAATAAATTTCCATTATTTCAAAATAACACAATCTGAGGCAGGTTGTTATAGCAGCTCAAATGGACTAAGGTAGTCCCCATTCCACAGACCCCAGGGCTTCTGCAGCCATCCATGCACTCCAGGCTCTGCAACAAGTGGCAGAGTATAAAACACACAGATGCAGACTCAGGGCTTAGGAACTCACAGCCCACCATGCCTTCACTCCTGTCCCCTACTTAAATCCTCCCAGAATTTTCTGGAATGTTCATGAAGACTCTCTGCTTTTTAAATCCTAACTGACCTTTCAAAACAGACTCCAATTCTATTATCTTTAAAGAAGCCTTGTCTGAGGCAATCCTAGTCTTTTCTCCCAACTCCCAGATTATTGTGATATTGTGCTTATTCTGTATTAAAGAAAAAAAAACAAAGACTTCATCTTCTTTTTCAAGTTGCAGATTCCATGAGACAGGGCTGACTAATTAATTAATCAGTGTACCTAGAAATAGACCTTGTGTCCATTCATTTATCCATTCATTTTTTTCTTTTCTAATGAAATTTTCATTAAGGGTCTACAATATTATATGTAATCAAGAAATAGAGGGAAAAAGTTGTTATTTTTTTAACTTTCACATCTTACTGCTGATAGTTCTTAGAGCTGAAACTGAAGGAGGGACGAAGCTGCTCTTTTTCTTTAGAATCATTCTTTCTCTCCTATTTCCCAAAATAGTTTTAAACTGTGCATAAGATAAATACCAATGGTACGTAAAAAGTGAGAGTGACTGGGGTTGGAGAGTTCAAGATGGTATAGTCGTTTCTCTAGGGTGCCAGTTTAATAATGAGTAGGAAATACAAGGTTATTCATGGGGGGTGGGAGGTCAGCCAATAAAAAGCAGTGGTGACATGTAGAGGCCCAGAGGCTGGGAAGTCTGAAGGAGTGGGTTCCTGTTGGAAAGTCCCACAGCGTGAATCTGGACAAATGGGACGGGTTTCTGACTTTCAAGATAACAAGGGGGGGGGGGGTCATCCCCTAAATCGAAGTATTAAATTTTGGAAACGTAGGTAACGACACTCTTCTCTCCATTGGGGTTGGACCTATCTTTGGAGAAGTCATTGGTCTTATCTTTTCACTCTGAAGCCTCTTTGCAGAGTTCATTAGTGAACGGGTGACCTGAAACCTGGCTGTGGTTGAGGGCCACTGGATCAAAGGCGGTATCCCCTCTGCTCCTCACATCCTCAGCTCATTCCTAACTCCAGCACTGGGACTGGTTTGAAGGATCCAGGAGGACTTTCAGTTGCTCAGTGGTCTTATCTTCATTCCCTCTTTCCTGAGCCAACACAACCCCCAGAATGAAGAAGTTCCTGGGAGCACACCTCCTGTCTCTAACATCTGCACGGCCAGCAGTGGACATTTACCCCATCAGGTCTCATCTAGGAGCAAGGTGTGTTATGCTCACTGCACAGCTAAGGTGCAAGGTCAACATGTGAGGCACCGTGTCAGCTCAAACCACTAGAGAGACGCAGCTCAAGTCACAGGAAGACAGCCCAGCTCCTTGAGCCGTCAGTCCTGCCTACGCTATTATCCGCAGCTTTTCCAAGGCTCTTGTGCTTCTGTAACCAGTTCCCTTAGAGATGTACTGAAAGTTCTAGAATAGATGGCCTCTCAAGTCCCTACCAGCCCTGTCTTCCCACCTCTCTCTTATTTGTCATTCCAAAAATATAAGATAATGGGGGAGGGAGAGTGTGGAATATGGTATACTGTGTGTGTAGCAGATGGTTCCAGAATAAAAAAGAGTACTGGTCAATAAAGGTTACGAGCAAAGAAGATCTTGTTTTATTCCTCAAGTCACTTGAAGTCATAAATGTCATGTGTGATGTTTTATATTCCCTCATGCAAAGAACTCAAGTAAAAAAATTCAGAGATTTAGCCCTCAAGAGAAATAGAGTTACAAGAGGTAAGGTTTAAAATACTTTACAGTATAGCGTAGGTTTTTTTTTTTAAGCAATCATAGCATTTTCTTTCTGATTAAAAAAATGTTAATTTATTCTAGTAATCCAGAATCCTCGTAGGCGGTGATATGAGATTCCATAATTGTTTGGATAATGTACTACGGTTGTTTTCGTATTTTAAAATTTTAAATTTCCATGAAACTAACTCTAAAGGATTTTCACAAAGTAATAACATGATTCTGTCACCATATCTATAAAGAATATATTCATTTTTTCATTTAGATTAATTTTTGCTTAGGTTTTCTTGCCTGGCACTGTCTTGAAAAAGCAATCCTTTCCTACTTCTTCAGAAAAAAAAAACTGTTATAGGCAGCACATAATTATATTCATTTAGATTCTTCCTCTGAACCCTATTTCAAACTTTGTATTATTGAAACAGAAACCTACCTATGGAATGGAAAGAAAAGAGTAGGATACTACATTTATAGAATACATTTCTAATTTGAGAATCATTTTTCTACATTCTGAAATTTTAATGTGGGTTATTTCTATATTTCATGGGGTTCAACTATTAAAAGTACATTTCCTAACACCATATAAAGCTGTGTTCCCCCAACTTCTCATATCAAGTGATCGCCTCTGAAATAGACATCAGTCGAGATGTTTTCAAACAGTGGTGTTTCAAAAGGAAAATTTAACTGTAACTATAACATATGAAAGGTAAATCCAGACCTGTAAGTGAGTGGAGATGACGTTGAGTTATTAAGGAACCGCTGCCACATTCTGCTTCCGCTGCTTTTAATCTCACAGCTTCATTTTTCTGATGACACCATGGCTACCTACTAATTGCAGGGTTTCCACTTAATGAGGCTGAACATTTATAACACGCCTACATTTTATATAGCTCCAGGAATGTATTATGTCATAAAACGAACAGCCACTTACATTAGAATGGATTGTGTGTCTTTGTTACTGTGAACTCACTGGAGCATAAGTACATTCCCAAGAGAGAAAATAGATGCTTTTTTTTTTCTATTTACTGGATTCACATTTGAATCTCCCAACTGAAAGATTTGAAGGGGATTAACTTAGAAGCCCATATTCATACGGATGTGGTGAAAAAAATCAAACTGCCCAGGTAAAGAGGAGGGTTGCAGGCACATGTGAAGATTATAATTGCACATTTAGATGTAGTCTCAGAGAATTCTTAAGATTGATGGGTCTGCTAACATCAGGTACAAGGTGGGTCCCATATTTAATGAACTTTGTTCATGTCAAATATACCAAAATCAATGGGATTAGCCAAATCTCTGCTGATTTGAAGCACCTGGGACCTCTCCTGTCCATATGCTTTCATTTAAGGGCCAATTCGCCCCCAGGAGAGCCCAAACGAACATGCTAAAATATATTGCTGCAACAATAAATTTAACCAAACGCATGCATTTAAGCAATATGTGCACTTTTCACATAGTATGTTTCAATCCTTTTATTAATGGTGTCAGTCATTGACAAATTAGTGTAACTCTGGCATAGCAGGAAACACAGGCATATGCCGCATTTACTGTATCCACGATAGTGGGGGAAAGAGAGCGCACAGGCTTTCCCTGGCTCGGATCAATACAAATGGCATAAAAGGACCATATTTAAATGACAATGCTGTTATATGCCCTATGAATATCTATTAGGCACTAAAAATGCCCAGATTTGATTCCTAATCTGCAAATAAATCTTCTCACTGGTTGGAGGGCGGCTGCTAGCCTAGCCGCTGGTAGCCCGTGCTCTCCAGTGTCTTAGACACCCAGGCGAGAGGAGGTGCTTTGCAATGTTGTTGCTGGCACTCTACCAGCGGTCCCCAGGCCCCCTGATTGGTCTAAAGAACTATAGCAACAATAGCTCCATTATGGCAATCGTGTGCTGATGGTCCCGACAGCCTTCCCTTCAAATGCAAGATCAAAATGAGCACAACTAATGGAGCCATCAAAGAAATCAAAGAAATCGGTTTAAAGTCCTGAGTTGAAAACACCCGCACATTGCACATTCCTCACCAGGGCTTTTCCCAGGGGAAAAATGGCCTGGAAAAGCGGATGGGACTCAGCCGAGAGGGTGGCAACCTGCTCTGTGCCAGGCTGCCCTCTCAGAACTTTCCTCTCACTGGGTTCATCCTGGTGAGCCGTGGGGATTCCAAAGGGGACAGAAGAGGCTGAGCAGTGTCCGGGTTTCTCACATCTCCTGGTGAGCTCAGTGATGGAAAACATCCCTGGGTATTGTGTTCCAGGAGGGCTTGAGGGAGACACACATTCAAAGTCTGGGGATGCTGAGATGGAGGGCATTGGGATACAATGGAGCATACAATGGAAGCATGTGGGTCAAGATCAAAGGAAGTCCACATTGAAACAGGGAAACAATATGCCGTTGGTTTGGTCTTGGGAGAGCCAAATTCCCACTCCATGCAAATGGCAGCTGCTGAAGAAAGGAGTAGTAACCATGGCATTTGTAGGAACTTGAAAAATCTGGGCTGAGAAAACCAAGTCTGGAAAAAATTCGTGAAAGCCTAGTGGTACATTTATCTGGAAGTGTAAGCAGAATCCCTTGTGAGTCTAACCAAGAGGCTAAGAATGTGAACATTCAATTTTAACAAGACTTGATCAGGTCAGAATGGATCAAGAGATATTGATCACTTCCAGCAACTTAAAAATGACATTTAAGGACACACACAATGATTTCATGACAGGATCAAAACTTCTTAGGAAAGAAATGACCTAAGAGTCTTTACAAGAGATCAGATCACCCACTATAGAGTATCTTAGGGATACCCTGCATGACTACAAATCAATTCAAATAAATTAAATAAAATTAATTTACCAGAGGTTTCTACACATGCTATAATCATTAGTGCCACCCATTTTATTAGATGGTAGTTCCCCATAATTCCACTCTAGCATGGTGCCCTACTTGGTCACACTGGAGGATGTTTATGTATGTTGGGAAGGGGTGCTGCTGGTGATCCAACCCAGAGCCTCATACATGCTAAGCACCTTGTCTACCATTGAGCTCCACCCCTGCCCTGAGGATGTTTTTAAAGTGGGAAGTGAAAAAAATTGATGTTGCATTTCTCAAGTTTTCCTTATTCTTCTTTCACTTCCGTTGCCACTCTCCAGATAGCTAGGAAGACGGTGGGTGAAACTGCTTCCCAGATGATGTTCTTTACCATCCCTCTTCTTCCCTGAGGGAGTAAAGCAGCCCTTGACTTCCAGGACTAAGGTTGGGACCATCAGCTAAGCCTTGATATCTACCCTACCCTGTGAGCATAACCAATTTCACAGAACATCCATATCATACCAGGAAAAATCAAGACAAAAACAAGAACTCTGTGTAATTATTTTTGAACACATGTAAAATACAAAAATGTAAAATACAAAAATGGTACAAGCCACAAAATGAACCTAGCATTGCATTGAGCTGGCCAGTAGACTACTTCTTTACTAATGGCAGCTTGAGTCTTGCTAGTCGTCTGTCCTACTTCTAGATGAGATTTTTAAAGATACCTGATCACAGAGCTCCACCTGCTTTCAACCATATCCAGTACAGAATGGATCCTCATCTCCTTCAACTGACCCCCAAACCAGTTACCAAATCCTACAAATCCTCTCTAGACCTTCTGGCTGAGAAACCAAGGTGTGTGTTCTTTCGACCTCACCATGACATGTTCAACCCAGGGGTGTCCTAGCCATCATTTACTGGAGACCACTGAGACCCATGCTCCCCAGAGTCACACTCCATCAAGGCCGGGGATTCCACTCTCATCTCTGGGTAGACAGCTTGTAAATCTCCATTTCTAGCACTAACTTCTCATTTGGATTAAGCTCAAATTTTTCAAATGCCTGCTAAATATCCCCAGATGCCATGTTGCTGGAAATTCAAATTCAGCTTGCCCCCAACTAAACTCATATTTTTTCCTCCATAACATCTCTACATCCTAGCAGCATCCATATCACATAATGCTACCAGTGAATTTTTAGTCTCTTAGGCTCTAAATAGAAAAGAGAACCTATAGAAAAGTGAATAGTTGCCAGATAATATATCCAGAAAAATCTTAGCCAAGTGTGAAATTGTATTTGAGTCGTGTCAAAGGAAAATTATTCTGACACTTGTTAAACACAGTAAGGCAGGCTTTGTCTGAGGGTTATTGCAGTGGGGTTCTGCAGTGAGGATAGAGATGTGCTCAACTCTGAATAAAACAAGAGTAAGTGGGGATTTGCAGACAAGGAACAGGAAGCCAGTCAACCAATGGAAAATTACTAAGAGGAAACATGATCAGTTGTGTGTGTGTGGCGGGGAAATGTTGCTAAACCAACTGAACGTGATTCTTACTAGAGGCGAACCAGATGGTAAAATACTAAAGGTGAGGGATGAGGAATCTAATCAGATATTGGGAGGGTGGGGGTATAGCTAAACTGACCCAGCTGGATTCTTGCTAAAACTGGACTAAGCTGACCAAAGACCAAACCCCTTGTTGGAGACTCATCTAGAAAGGGCTCAGAGGGCCATGACTCAAGTTCTGTCAAGGAAAGCATCTTTGTCAGTATCTGTGGTTTTATTCATGCTTAATCTCCGTAAGACTTCCAACAAAAATAACAAAATAGGCAAGGTTAAAATTTCAAGAACACAACGGCAGAAGACGAGGATGTTCTTTATGTGTGAAGATTTGAACTGGTGGGAAAATTTGCCCAAAGTTGCCATTTTCTTGCAAGATGACTCTTTTCTGTTTATTGATTAATTATATTTTACACTGGCCCCTCCCCCACTACTTTGCATTGTCCTTACACCAATGTAAATGGAAGACAATCGCCGTTTACTAAATGTTAGTTAGAACACTGGTGTGAACATGTTCTTCTCAAACAGCCCCAGTGATTGCTGCTGTCCTCAGGATACTAGGGTCTACACTCGCATTGTTGGGGGGGGGGCTCTCCTCTTCTGTCTGCAGTGAAAACCAGGGTAAGTAGTGAGATGTGAGAACAGTATTGTGGTCTAAACCAACAGTTCTAAAATTAAATTTTCAGAAAAAACACTTGATGAATGTCCTTTTATTTCAATTCATTGTTTTCTCTTCAAAAAATATGATTTTCAGATCCACTATGACCCCTGTATGCAACACTCCCTAGATTAGGATTCAGAGGATTCAAGGCATCAGAAGCAGAAATGACTGTGTAAAACAGAAACCAAAGCAAAAATCTTACCCCATTATTGATGATCGGTAAGATTTCAATATTTCTTATGAAACAAAGTTAATTACATTCTGGATAGTCTAATTGGGTCAGTATAATACACTCTACATTCTACCTAGTAATTCTTTAAAACATGAAATAAAACATGACTTTTTATAAAAAAGGAAAGTTAAGGCTACATAAGGCAAACTATCTTAAGTAATCGGTGTTATAAAGTAAAATTCATAAAATTGAACAAAATTATTTTAAATATAGTTTTTTTTTCTTTAATGTATCCCTTGAGAGCCCTTTCCAAATCTTGATTCTGTTCCTTCATATCAGGGCATCCCTTTTAAGTAGCTTTTAAAAAAACAAAACAAAGCAAAAATGGATTAGACCCTATTGCCACATCCACTCGGTTGTTCCTGATGGTGGTTAATTGGCCCTTTTCCAGCTCCTCTTCTTACCTCAAATAGCCACTTGGAAAGGTAAAATTTACTTTCCTCAGATTGCAAGTTCTTAAGGGTAAAACAATACTATCTAATCTTTTGATCACCACATTCCTGTTGCATTAAACAGAGTGGAACACAGCACATGCGCTAAGTGAATACATCATGAATGAGTGAAGTCACTCTGTTCCACCGAATGGAGCTGGCAGACCTTCTCATCAGGAGTATAACCACATCTTTCCTAACCAGGAGGAAGTCACCTGCCCTCTCAGAAATAGCAAAAATTATCCAATCTCTCAAAATATTGACGTCTTATTGACATGAACTGGGAGTCAAAATGCTTCTGATGATGTTATGTAAATAAGAGACTATATGGTGTCCAGAATAATTGGACCACTGGTAACCACGATGTCCAGCTGCCTTAGA
This sequence comes from Ictidomys tridecemlineatus, assembly GCF_052094955.1. Taxonomy (NCBI): domain Eukaryota; kingdom Metazoa; phylum Chordata; class Mammalia; order Rodentia; family Sciuridae; genus Ictidomys; species Ictidomys tridecemlineatus. The sequence continues at coordinate 68,849,661 of NC_135486.1, read as the reverse complement.
AAAGGGAGGGTAATGGAAGGAAAGAAAGGGAGCTTCCTGAAACACTGGATTGCAGACACAGATTTGTTACCAATTTAATTGTGTGAACTTTTACTCTACATTTAACTTAGAAAGTATATTAAATTCCCTTAGCCTCCTTATCCTTTAATGATTCTTTTTTAGTAGAAAATTTAAAATCAAATGGCAAAAATTATAATATAAATTCAGTCTTTTATTTTATTTTTTTTGTAAAATAGAAGAAAAATGATATGCCTGTGTTTCCTCTATTAATTTTACATAAACTGCCTTTTACTTCTGTTTTCCTTCCCATCCTTGCCCCTGTGTTTCTCTTTTTACTATTTCACTGACTTTGAAAGGTTTCTTCTATGAGTTGCTCTTGTCACATGATCTTGTGCTAATCTATTCCCATGGTACTCCTTTCTAGACTTTCAGATAAGGGAAACCTGATACCAGCCTGTGTTTATTTCTGTATCCCTTGCCTACCATAGAATTTGATATGCTGTAGGAGCTCAGTACAATTTTTATGACTAGAAGAATAAATGGATAAACACGTGGATGAGGAAATAGATTGCCCTTGAGAGAAAAAGAAAGAAAGAAACTCGCCACAATGCGGTGTACTGAAACACACGAAGACATTTGATTCCATTTTGCATTTTTAAATTGTGGTAAAATACACAATGTTTACCACCTTAACCGTCTTTTTAAGTGTACAGTTCAGGACATGAAGCACATTCACACTGCTCATCAGTGATCACCACCACACACCTCCAGAGCTTTCGAATCTTCCCGAATTAAAACTCTGTACTCATTAAAGAAATTTCCATTCCCAGACCTCAGTCCCTGGCAACCACTGGACTCTGGGGTTGCCTCCACCTTTTAGCTATGGCGAATAGCCCTGCCATGAACATGGGTGTACAAATATCTGTGTAAGACAAATCCTGCCTTCCACCTCTGGATCTTCCCAGTAGTGCGATTGCTAGATCATACTGCAATTCTGCATTTAATATTTGAGGAGCCTCCATGTCATTTTCCAAAACAGCTACACCATGTTGCATTCCCACCCACAGTTCAGAAGGGTTCTGATTCCTCTGAATCCTCATTAACTCTTGGTATGTTCTGGTTGTTTTGTTTGCTAACAGACATCATAATGGGGGTCTCACTGTGGCTTTAATTTACATCTCCCTAATGGTTACCCATGTTCAGCTTCTTTTCATGTGCTTATTGTCCATTTGTTATCATTTATATTTTGATGAGCTAGGGCATTTTATCTCTTATCTCATTGGATTGTCACCAAAGTGTGTTTCTCTGTCTTTTTACTATTTCACTGTCTTTGAAAGCTTTCTTCTATGAGTTGCTCTTGTTGCAGGATCTTGTGCTAAGCTATTCCCATGGCACTCCTTTCTAGACTTTCAGATAAGGGAAATCTGATACCAGCCTATGCTTATTTCTGTATCCCTTGTCTACCATAGAATTTGATGTGCTGTGGGAGCTCAGTACAATTTTTATGAGTGGAAGAATGAATGGATAAACACATGGATGAGGAAATAGATTGCCCCTGAGGAAAAAAAAAAAAGCAAAAAGAAGCTTGCCACGACTCGGGGTCCCCATTTTTAAATTGAGGCTGAGACAATAAGTGACTTCTCCAAGATAGGATCTCCAGTCACTGCCCCAACTGGAAGATAAACACTTAGTATGTAAGGCTACGATAATTTATTGGAGTGATCATTTTGTAGTTTGTATTTTGTAATGTGTTGAAAAGCCACGTGGATACTGATCTTCAGGAAAAAAAACAAAGCCCTCAGCTAATTTGAATATCCTTTCATATTTAGACTTATCTTAAGGAAGAAGGAAATCTGAAAAAGAAATGTCGGTGGCAGGTAGGACCTTTCATCTCAGGCCAAGGAAAACACTGATTTATTCCCCAGGCACTTTATTTTATGCCTACACACAACCTTAAAAAAAAAAAAAGTTATTTAAGTTTTAATACAGATGGTCCTTCAGCTTGATTAATGCCATTAAGTAAAATGCTGTTATGCATAAAGGAGGAAAAAAAATAAAAGGACCTAGTTAAGCATTTTTTTTTATTAGCCTTGGGGCAAGTTCATTAACCATGCTGAAACTGTTTTGCGTAATTTATGCATTATATGCATGTACATATAGTGTCATATAAAATAGATCATTTACTGAATTAATAGCAGTATCGTCTCTCCTGCTGGATTGAGGAATCTCTCAGAGTTTCTCTTATAAATTTCGTCTTCAGTCACTTATGCATGGGAAACAATCTCCCATTAAGAAGCATACATTTGGGTTCAGAAAAGGTCGAAGTGCCTTTTTAAGCAGAAAATAACTGAATCAGGATCGTTAGTAGCTCTGAGTAATCTTATTATTCAGTATCCCCCACACACCCCGCCCCAGTCCCCTTAGAAACCATGCACTGAGAATAGAAATCAATTTCCTTGACTGCTTCCTCTTCCGCATCTGCTAGCTTGGCAGCCTTCTCGTATTCACTCTAGGTCAAAGAGCACTTCTTAAAAGAAACTCAGATACTTTCTGGAGGATTCCATCATACAGGGGTTGCTTCTACCCAGTCTTTGTGAGCTCTCAGATCTCTGGATCTGATTGTGAAGTGGGTCCTTCCTGGGTTATTTTTTTAAAATTATACTGGATTAATTTCATTAGAAATCAGTCATTTCAAGCAAATAATATACAAGTTACAGAGAGAGAGAAAATGCACAATTCCCCATTCTCCTCTGCTAGGTGGCCTTGGATGTCAGAGGATGGATCTGATCTGGCCTCACACCTGGAGGAGAATGGACAAACAAAACCTTTCCCACATGGTCCTCCAGGTGCACACCTGCCTCATCCTGGAAGTGTCCTCTTGAGGGCTTCGTCATTGTTGTCAGAGGAAAATGAAATGAACAACATGTGAACAGAGGTAGATTCTTCCCATTGCAGCAAGAAAAGGGATTGAAAAAGGAGGTCACCCCCTGAGACGCTGGCATGGCTGAGAGCTGCTTGCTGGCACTGAATCTCTTAGCAAGGTGAGTTAAGCCTTAAAGAGCAAAAAGAATTATAAAAGAAGTTAGGGAGACTAGAAGGTACATTTAGCTCCATACATCTACCTGGCATTCAGTGGCCTTCCTAAAACTGGATTCAATGCGCATCAGGTCTGGTGAGATAAGATGTTAATGGGTATTTCTAATGCTTGCATGGGAAATGGAGGAGATGTTCAAAGTCAAACATATTTGTGAATTGGTTGAGTTTAATCATTGTTAAACAAGTCTTTTCAAGAAGAATGGGTCATTCAATATGGTAGCTACACAAGGCTATTGAATCCATAATTTGTAGCTGGTTCAAATCATGAGTGCAAAAATGAACATCTAATTTCTTAATTATAGCATAACAATAGTGTAAAATTCTCATTAATATTTTCATATTGGTTACATGTTAAGGTAATAAGATTTTGCATAGGATTAAATATATTATTAAAATTTATTTTACCTGTATTCTTTGTATATTTTTCAATGTGGTTTATGAAAAAAATTATACAAGGTATTTTTTGACATGCATTGAGTATCTATTGGACAGCATGATATAAGACTACTCAAATTCTTTAATATGCTGAATTGCCCAGTGTGTTCCTAAGAAATGGTGTAGCAACCAGCAGATCCCAAACTAACTTGACCTCTAAACTCTCTTTTGCAGAACATTTATAAATCCTCCTTGAAATACCAATTTTCCACAGTAAAGAGTTTCAGAAACCTGTCATAATAACATTTTCATCTTTGGATCAGTCTAATTCAGACCCAACTACCTGTCACATTCATTCTTCTGACAAATCCACAACAATTTCCTATGTATTTGACATATCTGTTAACTGAAGAGATCAAGATGTAGCCGGTGAGGCAGATGCTATTAGTGGTAGTGTTTTTTTAATGCTCACTTCATTCACCTTATACTCTATTAAACAATTAATAGACTTTATTCAACATCAGCAGCTCTTTAAATATCATCTTTATAAGATATTTAAAGATTTGATGTAAAAATTCTGCAACTTAACCCTCTAAAACAGAATTAAAACCACCATTTATATAAAATTATTTTAAATTCTTTAATTATCTTAAAACACAGAATATGCCAAATATCAAATGAATGATAAAAATCATTATTAGAAACCCTAATACGTAAATTAAATTTTAATTAGGAGGAACACTTTTTCAGATATTGGGCACTGAGGCCTCACATGACTTTGGAGTTGGAGAGTATTTCAGGAAAGAGAAATGAGCACAGACACACGAGAGGAAGCTATTTCTATACTAAGGAAGCTCAGCCCACAGATCCAGGAGTGGAAGATGCCCACAGCCTTGCATTTGGTCACTCCAAAAGAACTTGGAAGAGTCACAGTACCCCTGACATGAGACATGGCAGGCTTACACTTGGCAAACTTTAGTGAAAAGGTATAAAGGGAAATCATGTATTTATTTCTTTAGAAAATTAAATATTTTGCACCATGAAATAAATTAAGAAAACTTCTGTACATTTCTCAGCCAAAAAACTCTTAATGTTTACTTACACAACCACTAATGAACTACATATTGAGGGGTGAAGTGTAAAAGACCTTGGTATGTGTGGGTTACCTTTGTTTTTAAATACACATAGCTTTCAGTTACAAAGTAAGAAAAAGACATTGGCACCATATGTTTTAAATTTTCCTGAACCTGAAATATTTGGAAAGTGCTTGAAGGAATTTACCTCCACCTTATGCTACATTCCGTAATCTCTGCCTAAGCTATGCTTGAATAAACTACTTTGAAAATGACTCATCCTGTACATGGATTTGTTTTCTTCCAAACACTAGCACTTTTTTTTTTCACAAAGCCAGCTGGAGTAATTATAACAGAAAGATATAATTTATCTCTTTAACTCTTTCTGGATGATTAAGTCAAGCCCTAGCAGAAGCCTGGGGTAGCTATGAGCTGGCTTGGTGGGAACCAGCTTCCATCCAATTCCACCATCTTTGCAAAGTTCATCCACCACTGAGATGAAGCATGAGGGTGTCCCTACTCGACAGTTGGGCACAAATCTGGCAATTTCTCCTTGTGGCCATGGGATTTTCTCCAAGTTATTCACCTGCTTATGCCTCAGTTTCTTCATCAAAAAAAAAAAGTCTATCTTAAATTTGTGTTACGAACTGTAACCAAGCAAGTGGACACAGAACATCTCTGATGGTATCTGGCACAGACTGTCTGTACTCCAGAAACACTGGTTATTAAGGTGTTGGTTTCTTGGGCTAATAAAATAATGGATGGATGAGAGCAGGGTTACCAGATGAAATACAGAATGTCCAGTGAAATTTGCATTTTAAATAAAACAAGAGTCATTATTTAAGTAGAAGTATATCCTGTGCAATATCTGTATTCTCATTTGCTAATGGTACAACCCCAAACCATAGCTCTTGCTTCTCAAACTCAGATTCCAGGGCCTAGGGAGTAATAAAAGCCATAGTCTCACTTCCAAAAAACACATATTCTCCCCTGCTAGTACAGCCTACATAATCCACAAGACACATTGCACTATAAAGTTGGAGCATGGGAGTCCCTTTTCAAAAGTGTTAAGAAACTCATGAAATCAAGAACACAGCATTATACCAAGTCCAGGGATGTGGGGAAAGACCCAGGTCACTCCTGGAAGCTGGCCCTGCTCCCTGCCTTCTAAGGTTCTATGGTACAAACTCTGGCCATGAAACTCTCCTTATGTATTCTATCTCTTGAGTTTCTTGTAGACAAAACACATCCTTCTTTTCATCCTTCTTTGAAAGCCCAGTGAGTTTTCAACATTTGTTCTGTACCTTTGTTCTTGTCATTGCACATTATTATTTTATATTGTCAGGCTCTAGGAATTAGAATAATAATGAAACTAACACTTGTCTACAGAGAACTGACAGCCAACAGTTACTGTGCTAAGACTTCTACACACATGGGATTAACCTTTATAAATCCCTGGTCAGTGAATGTTGGCCCTACCACCCACCCACACGCACAGACACAAGTTAGATACAGGGCCATTGGAGAGAGTTGAGCAATTGATCTCCGGTGAACAGCTTGCCACCCTTCAGGGAGCACAGGACTTGAACCTAGTCCTTTTTGGTTCCAAACTATGCTTTTCATCACTGTGCTATCCTCTCAAGAAAATCTGGTGGAAAAGCAGCATCCTAACTTTAATTCCCTATGTTACCATTTCATATATATAACAGGATCTGATTTGAGGAAATTTTTAATCAATAAGCAAAATGAAGACTCTGACACCATGTTCCCCTGTAGGAAGGATGCAGAGAGTGACCTTAAGGCCACACTAGACTGAGCCCAGGTGTCTGCAAGGAAGGAGTCTCTCAATGAGTCAAATTGCCCACCATGCTCTGTTCTCAGTACACATCTGTTTTATGCAATTCCAGAATCTTCATCCCTCCTCACACTTAAAGGTCCTCTGTATTTGATCTTCTACCACCCTTGAGAAAATCCATGAGACCTGTTTTTTATCTTTTTCTTTTCCTGCTTTTAGTACTGGGGATGGAACCTGGGGCCTCATACGTGTTAGGCAAGCACCTACACCCAGCTCCACCCCAGCCCCCATGAGGCTTTGTTACATCCACAGTATTTTTCATTGTCTAAACCAGATGGGTTTCTGATAAGCACTCTTTTTATTTATTCATTGACACATTTATTGTCTCTTCTTGTCAAAAAAATGGTGTTAAATTTAAGGATTCTGCATTTCTCTTTGCTAAAGTACATAAAGTGACCCCTCGATTCCAGCTCCTTCACATAGGGTAACTAACTGTTCCTGAAGTCCAGTTCCTGGGGTTGGGAGGGCGTAACTGACCCCTGCAATTATGCTAGAGGAGATTCGGGAATCCGGCTCAGCGTCCAAAACTGCTCATCTATAAAGAAGTTTTATGGCCTTGTAAACAGCTATGTCAGTATAAATCACCTTGTCTGGATGGGCAAATAAAATGATAGTATTAATTTTATTTTTTTAAAGCAGCAAGATCCTTCTAGAAAACAAAGAATAATTCATCAAATTAGTTTTATTTAAGTTGGCTATTTTAACTAGCTACTTTACTTACAGCATATTATTGGTATAGGAGTAGCATTTCCACTGCACACCTCCAGGTGCAAATAAGCAGTTTCAGTCATCGGGACTGTTTATGATCAGTGCCTAGGTCTACCCTGTGTCCAGAGAGCAATTTGTCCTCTTCCTTCTTCCCTGTGTCATTAGTCTATATAATAATGAAGTCTTCTTCTTAATCACAGTGCCACATACTACATCTCAACTGCAGGAAGCTTTTGTGTCCAAGACACCTCACATCAGTAACAGACTCACTGGTCTGATGTACAGACTTTCTCATTTGTATTGAAAAATACAATGGCTTTCCATCTGTATGGCTTTCCCCCAACAGATCAAAATGGGAGTTTGTATATTTTATTTTTATCTCCAAGACTGTCAGCTAATAATGTAGTTGTTCTGGTTGCAAGTATCACCAGAAACGTACAATCATTGGCTGAAAACCTGATTCGGGAAAGTCAAATCTTGAAAGTACAGGTTTGGTAGCTAGGTTTTAATTACCTATTAGGCTTAGATGACAATCTTGCTTTTACCTGTTGTAAGAGTATCTTGTTACCCTGTCAAGAGCTTTATAAAGCAAGAAGTTGGAAGAGAGAGAGAGAGAAAAAAGAAGAGCAAGAAAGAAATTTTTATCTGAAAGTACCTTTTTTTTTTTAACCTGAGTTTGTTCACTGACAATTTGGGAATTAATCTCAATTAAATGAAATGGACATACACCAAAAATAAAACAGAGCAGGAACAGGGAAGGAGGGAAAGACAATTGGACAGGTGTGGACCTGAAGCCATTGGCTTCTATGTAGAAGTGAATGAAGGCATTTGATTCCTGCAACTTCTGGGAAAGGGGTTGATTGTAAGTTAAGGATGGAGACAGGCATGTGGGAGTCAGAAATTCTAATTTATCAG